>NC_090451.1:93796115-94106383 GCF_031143425.1 Pleurodeles waltl | reverse complement strand
AGGCCAAAGGCCAGGGATTCCCCAGGAGAAGGGAGGAGCGGCGGGGGAGGACGGAGGAGCGACGAGCGAGGACGAAGGAACGGCGAGCGAGGAGAAAGGCGGCGGCGGCGGCGGTCGGAGAGGACAGCCACACAATCCGGAAGGCAACCCCGAGGACGGAGGGCAGTCCCACTGGCCGGGAACTTGTGGAGACGACGCCAGGAAGAACAGAGTGGTACCGGAGCCCAAGGGGACCAGACCAGACGACAGCGGGACCGGAGACCAACGAGAGGACCTCCACAGAGCCAGCCACGGCCCCGGAGGGTCGTGGCTCTGGAAGGTACGGTCCTTGTGGACAAACAGAGGGGCACCTTAAAGGGAGACAAGCTGGGGAAGGGAGGGAGGCAGGGTGAGGGGAGGACAGGGAGGGAGTCAGAGGGCACCAAAAAAGGGGCACGTAACAAGCACCAATAGTAAACACATTTAGGAGATAAGGCAATAGAGACCCAGCCCACAGTCCTCACTGGCACCCCCCTTCCTGAACCCATTCCCCAGTATTACAGCTAAGTAAAGGACGTATGTAAAGGCCTTCATTCCACTCACCATCGGTATTTATCCTTTTCTCCCCTGTATGCTACCCGGGATCCCATGAGGAAGAACCAAATCGCTACCTAAAAGGAAAAGAGGAAGAGAAGCACGTTAGGAAGACGAAGCTCACCACCCAAAAGAAGGAATAGTCTCTAAAGCACTTTACAGAACCCTATACATCATTTATTTGAAATAACAAATAAATACTTACCTTAATAACCCAAGCTGCCTCTACTGAGTGTCTGTACTGTTGGGACTGCTACAGTACTGAAGACATGTTAGAGTGGTCCCTAACTTATAGTCTCTTTATGTAGACGATTGAAGCAGAGGCTATGCCAGACCCCTCTCTTACCAAAACTTTAAGAGACTATCCCTGCTACTAGGTTTAAGTGTAAACCTAACTAGTAAGTGGTCGTTCTGCAGAAAGCACCAAGTGAAAGTGTGGTAAGGCAATTGTGAGTGCTTATCCCACCGCTGCCACCAATGTAGGAAGCTGGCCTGGTGTGTGGTGGGTACCTATGGTACTTACACCTTATACTAGGTCCAGGTATCCCCTCTCAGTGAAGTGTAGGCTTTGTCTAGAATCCAGGCTCTGTGGGTGAGCAGCCAAGGCTTATCTAGGAGACATGCAAAGCTTACGCAATACCACTACAGTCGCACAGTACTTACGCACAAGAAAGGAAACACTTGTACAAAAATAAAGGTACTTTTTGGAACACAGTATCAAAAAATACTAGAGAGGCAACCCTCCAATCTGAGGTAAGTAAATACACTATATATATATATATATATATATATATATATATATACACACTAATAAACAGTATGAGGCATAAGAAGGTTAGAAAACAGTGTATAATAGCAATAAACAGTAGTAACCCTAGGGGGAGCCCAAACCATATACTAAGAAAGTTGAATATGAACACAGGGCCCCCACCTAGGTAAGTAAATTGTGTAAAGGGGAGCTGGGAGTACTAGGAAACCACACAGGTAAGTAATGCAGTACCGCCCAGCGACCAGCGACCAGCAATGCAGGAGTAAAACACTAGATTTCCCCAAAATCACCCCAAAAGATGAAAAGAAGAAAAAGAAGACACCCAGAACAGCCTGCAAGGAACCAGCAGTGGATTATCGATGATGGAGACCTGTGGAGAGAGGGGACCAAGTCCTGAAGTGTCTGTGGAGTCCAGGGGGAGTAGGAGATACTACCCACCCAGAGGTACCTTTTGGAGTTGGTCGACAGAGAATGAAGACAGGTCAGCACTGCAGCCCAGAAGCTGGAGAAGAGTTTCTGATGCATGCAAAATGTGTCCCACGCTGGAAGCTGGATTGCAGATGGGTGTTGGTGAAGTATTTCCACCAATAAGCCTTGGCAAAGGCAAATTTGAGATTGGAAGAAAAGAGGTGCTGCCGGGTACCAGAAAGGTCCAGGAGGACTCTACCCAGTAGGGTGAGTCACAGGAGACCATCCGCATTGCAGAAGACCCGCAGGAGCAGAGGCACCACCCAGAGGTGTCCCACAGAACAGGGACACAGAAGTCGCTGAAGCAGCCCATGCAGCACCACAGAAGTTGCTCCCACGTCGTCAGAGGCCCAGGAGTTGCAGGAGGGGGTGCTGGGGGCTAGAGCTACATGTTGCCAGAAGTTCCCCTTGGAGGTGAAGCAAACAAGCCTTGGCAGCTGCAAAGGATGGGGTGTATGGGGGTGCTGTCTTACGTAGAGTGGAAAGCACTTACCACCACCAAAGTGCAACAGCTGGTGGAGAGGATCAAGGGGGACGCTCGGGCCACCACCCGTGATGCAGGACCAACGCCACTCAGGATGAGGGGAGATCCACGCAGCCGGTCATCGTTGCAGCCAGGTACCTGTAGTTACAGGGGAGTGATGCCTTCACCCCAAGGGAGAATCGTTCTTCTTCTTGTGCAGGCTGAAGTGATGTTGTCTTCTGAAGATACACAGCTGGGGAAATGTTGCAAAGCTGGCAGGAATTCTGGATGCAATGTTGCAGAAGAGTCTTCCTCGTGGATCTGCAGCTTGTAGGTTCCTGAAGAGTCCAGTCGTGGTTCCGGATGCCAGAAGTTGAAGCAGAGGTTACAGAGGAGTCCTACTGGAGTCTTGCAAGCGAATCTGAGGACCCACCCCAGGGAACACCCCATATAGCCCAAAGAGGTGGCTTTGTCACCTAACCAGGTAACTAACTATCAGAGGGTGCCTCTGACGTCACCTGCTTGGCCTGGCCACTCAGATGCTCCCAGAGTTCCCTGCCAACCTTGGAATCAAGATGGCAGAATCCAGGGACCGTCTGGAGGAGCTCTGGGCACCACCTCTGGGGTGGTGATGGACAGGGGAGTGGTCACTCTCCTTTCCACTGTCCAGTTTTGCACCAGAGCAGGAACTGGGGGTGTCTGAACTGGTGTGGACTGGTTTATGCAAGGAGGGCACCAAATGTGTCCTTCAAAGCAAAACCAGTGGCTTGGGGAGGCCCTGCTCCCAAGCCGTTCACACTTATTTCCAAAGGGAGAGGGAGTTACCTCCCTTTCCCAAAGGAAATCCTTTGTTCTGACTTTCTGGGCTTGTTTGGATCAAGCAGCAGGAGTGTAGAAACCTGTTTGAGGGGTGGCAGCAGCTGGGCTGCCCTGGAAAACCCTGTAAGACTGGTGGTAGCAATGCCTCTAAGGAGCCCCCAGAGTGCATGGGATCATACTTACAATACTTGCAACAGTGTTGGGGTATGATTACGACATGTTTGATACCAAACATGCCCAGGTTCGGTGTTCCCATTATGTAGCTGGACATATGTTGGGTACACATATAAAATGGCGTCCCCGCACTCACGAAGTCCAGTAAAATGGGGCTGGAGTTTGTGGGGGCACCTCTGATAGTGCAGGGTGCCCTCACATACAGTTACCTGCACCCTGCCCTCTTGGATGAGAGGACCTACCATAGGGGTGACTTACAGTGACCTGGTGCAGTGACCTGTAGTGAAACCGGGTACATACACCCGGTTCACGTAGACTGCAATAGTAGGCCTGCAGAACCCTTTGCATGGGCTCTCTATGGGTGGCAGAATAACTGCTGCAGCCCATAGGGATCCCCTGGAACCGCAATGCCCTGGGTACCTAGGTACCATATACTAGGGACTTACATGGGGGCACTAGTATGCCAATTGTGGGGACAAAGGGTTAGTAGCAACCAAATATGGAGGAGAGAGAATAATCACTAGGGTCCTGGTAAGCAGTATCCCAGTGAACACAGTCAAAGGCACTGATAACAGGCAGAACATGGGGTTAACCATGCCAAGAAAGAGAGCATTTTCCTACAGGTGCCTTCTGTATTTTTGCATGTTAGGCAGCCAGAAAGTTAGTGTGGCAACATCTACCCCACCCTCAGAGACTAAAGTAGCTTCAGTGTGAACCCTGATTTGCGCTGGGCACACTTTTGATCCTACATGGTGACTGGCTATACCAGTACTAACTGGTGCAGTGCTAGGGGGATTCTTTTTGGGAAAGACCAAGTCTCCAGTTTGGTGTCCATGCTGTTTACAGTTGTGACACCAGGCCTTCTTGGGATCACATTTTGTACCTTTGTACCAATTTGAGGACTGTAAAGAGGCTCTGGTCCACCCTCCTGTGCAGGTTTTGGGGCCCCTGTGACTCTTTTCTTTTGTCCTTAGGTGTCTCACCACCCTTCCCTTGGGGAGGCTTTGTAACCCCTTTCTTTTGGTCACCCCCAGTTGACGTGTTGGTCACCTTTGTCTTGACCCAATGGTCTGCCTTCTTTCCCAATTCTTGGGGAGAAAATGGACCTAGGTCTACCAGATTTATGCAACTTGTCATTGAAGCAGTTAATTAAAAGATGTTCTTTCATAAACAAATTATAAAGCCCATCATAGTCATGCACTCCACTGCCAGTTATCCAACTATCTACTGTTTTCACTGAAATGTCTACAACATTAACTCAGCACTGGCTCAAATGTTTTGTGAGCCCCCTTGAACCTAATTCTATATTCCTCTGTGGTGAATCCAAAGCCCTCAATCAGGGTAGCCTTCATGTGGTCATAGGATTCAACATCTGCACCAGTGAGTGTGAGGAGTCTATCCCTATACTTAGCAGTAAACATTTCCCAAAGAAGAACTCCCCAGTGAGATCTGTTTAGTTTTCTGGTTGCACAAGCTCTCTCAAAAGCTGTGAACCATTTGGTTATATAATCACCTTCTTCATATTTAGAGGCAATCCCTTTTGGGATTTTTAGGACATCAGAATTCTCTCTGACCCTATTTAGATTTCTGCCACCATTAATGGTTGCTAAGCTCATTTCTGCTCTCTCCCTCTCTATAGCTAGGAGCTGTTGCTCCAAAGCTAATCTTTTGGCCATCCTTGCTAAAAGGAGGTCCTCTTCATTGAGGCTGTCATGTGGAAAATCCAGATCCTGTGAGCACTATCCTTTGAAATAGGGGCCTTGGGGCCCTGATCTTCCAAGTTAGGTGAGGAGTGTGTAGTTCATCCTTCTCATCTCTAACTTCTTCCCTATCTGAGGGGAGGTCTTCCTCCTCAAAAGGGTGATCCCTTGCATACTCTACCAAGAGCTCCTGGAGCTTGACCTTGGTAGGGTTGGAACATGTTTTAATCTTTTTTCAGTCTGCAGAGGGGCCTTAACTCTCCCATTCCTAGCTCATTATGGGCTTAAAGTTGGGGATTACTTTTAGGAGCTCAAAAACTCTTTTAGTTACTAACCCCTAACTTTTAGTAACTTTCACCTCTAAAATGAAATGCTAAAGGGGACTTAACCAAGGTCCTAGAAATACTTTTTTTAAATGTAGAAACATTTGCCAAATTAAAAAAATGTGTTACTAAAGGCAATTTTGGAATTTAGTAATGTGATCAGTTATTTACTAGTAGTCCAGCAAATGCAAAGTCGTATACCCCACCGTTGATTCACCAGTGAAGGAAGCTGGCTCTCCTATATAATATATCAAAAGGAGATATAGGGGGTCATTACAACATTGGCAGTAGATCCCGCTTACCGCCGTGCAGAAGACCGCCAACACACCGCCGCAGCCGTGGAATTCCGCCACAGCTATTACGACCCACAGCTCGGAATCTGCCAAAATTTAGACCCCCACACAAGTCCGCCACACCAAAGGTCAGTGATAAACTGGTGATAACAAAACATCCACCGTCACGCCAACAGGAATACGCCCACACCATTACGACTCACTAATCCACGTGGCGGTTTTTCAACCGCAGTAAACCATTGGCGGTACACACCGCCGCGCTCAAAATACACACACTCTTACAAAACACAACCACATTGAACAATTCCAAATACACACACCTGATACACATACACACACCACTCCCACATACCCACACCACTATAAAACACGCACCCACATCACCCACAAACCCTTACTACCTAAAATATTGACGAAGGCCAGAGAGACAGCACAGCAAAGACAACACCATCATACAGAGGCACACAACACCATCACACATACACATCCACACACAAAACACCACACACCCCTAAAAATCACCCCACACATCACAACACACACCACCTCACACATCACCCACACCACTCCATGGCACCGCAAAGACACCCCAGGTTTTCTGAGGAGGAGCCCAGGGTCATGGTGGAGGAAATCATCCAGGTAGAGCCACAGCTATTTGGATCACAGGTGCAACACACCACCAAAGCTATGAATATGGAGCTATGGCGCAGAATTGTGGACAGGGTTAACGCAGTAGGACAGCACCCAAGAACACGGGATGACATCAGGAAGAGGTGGAACGACCTACGGGGGAAGGTGCGTTCCTTGGTCTCTAGACACCACATTGCGGTTCAGAGGACTGGCGGCGGACCGCCACCTCCTCCCCCACAACTAACAACATGGGAGGAGCAGGTCTTGGCTATACTACATCCCACACCCTACCTGCATGCTAACACATACCCCCACCCTTACCCTCAACCCCATCACTCCAACTCCTCACATATGTCCTACTATCACAAACCACACATCCCAACACAAAGCCCTGCATGCAACACCAATGCATGGACACCCATCACCAATGCATGTCCACTGCACATACCCACACAGACCCCTAAACAATTAGCACACAAGGTACTACACAGGAATGCAAGCACTGGGGTACAGGGTCACCCACCCATTGCACACCATGGCACACACAGATACTAAAACTATGCATTTACACCCATGCAGGACCCCTACCCAACGTCACCGGACAGGAGGTTCCAGACATGTCCACTCCACCCACAGAAGAGGCCCACAGTGATGACAGCAGCTCTGTACAACTGGATCTAAATGACCAGCCCGGCCCATCTGGGACCTCGGGACAGTCGGTTCCCCTCACACTGGCACAAGCCACAACAGAGCCTCCCATCTCTGGAAACACCAGCACAACACTCACCCAGAGGGCCCATACCTCTGTCCCCAGGACACGTCAAGCAGCAGTGTGTCCACCACTACAGGGAGCCCAGGCTAACCCACCACCCTAAGAACAGCAGCGACCTGGGGGCAGTGGCAGTGGGCACACGGTTCAGGGGACAGAGGCCCAGGAACAGAGGGGAACTGGGAGGGCTGCTGTGCGACAGGGGGAGGACATGCCCAGGGAACCCACTCTCCACGAGGCCCTCTCCAACATCATGGGAGCCTACCACCATTCCCAGGAGATGATGGCAACGGCACTGGCCAAGTTTCAGGAGACCCAGCGGCTGCAGGAGGAACCGTATTTAGGGTTCAGGGAGGAACTCAAATCCATCAATACCACCCTGGGCACCATTGTAGGGGTGCTGAAGGAACTCGTGAACACCAGGAGGGACACAGTGGCACAACAAGGGGCCCCTGACACTAGCCTGGACGATGAACTGCCCACCACCTCCGCCGGCACTAGTGGACAGGAGGCACCGCTACAGGACCAGGACACCAGCACCCCACCCCCTGCAGATGGAGAACCATCCCGCAAGCGGTCCCTGAGATCCAGGACAAAGACAGAGAACAATGCCAAGAAATGAGACCACCCTGATTGTCATCCTTCTGTCCCACTTTGTCACCCTGTCCATCCATCAACTGCCCCAGCTGCACTTCCTATGCCCCTTTGGACAATGCACCTGTGAAACAAATAGACTGGACTCTGCCATGGACATTCCTCCACCATCACCCCTGACCATTTTACAACCCCCTCCACTATTTAGCACTTAAATAAACACCCTTAAATCACAAAACTATCTGGAGTCAGTCTGTGCTTTCACAAATGTGTATTTGCAATAACTGAGGAAAATAGCAATATCCATTGTATTGTCAACATACCTATGTCACACAGCTCTAGTCCATGAGGAAACATAGCAGAGGTCACACAGTGGGACCCACATCTGTGAAATCGAAAGGGAAAGTGATAAATCAGGGTCCATACAATGGGTGAAAGTGACAGACACATGAGAGGTAGAACAAGTGTATCAGATGTAGCAGGCAGTGATGTCTTCTTACCTGTTTCTCACTGGAAGTATTGATGAATCACAGTGTTTTTGTTGTCGATATCCTCTTCTTCTGCTTCCTCTTCTTCACTGTCCACAGGTTCCACAGCTGTCACAACACCTCCTTCAGGACCATCCTCCTGCAGAAAAGGCACCTGTCATCGCAAAGCCAAGTTGTGCAGCATACAGCAGGCCACGATGATCTGGCACACCTTCTTTGGTGAGTAGAATAGGGAACCACCTGTCATATGGAGGCATCTAAACCTGGCCTTCAGGAGGCCGAAGGTCCTCTCTATAACCCTCCTAGTTCGCCCATGTGCCTCATTGTAGCGTTCCTCTGCCCTTGTCCTGGGAATCCTCACTGGGGTCAGTAGACATGACAGGTTGGGGTAGCCAAAGTCACCTGCAAATGTCGAGGGACAACTGTTAGACACACACTAACCCTTAGGGACAACCCCAGACCCAGACAGCTATTCACACTGTATAGGGTCCATGACTTCACCTAATAGCCACATACGGTGCCTCTGGAGTTGCCCCATCACATAAGGGATGCCGCTATTCCTCAGAATGTAAGCGTCATGCACTGAGCCAAGAAATTTGGCATTCACATGGGAGATGAACTGGTCGGCCAAACACACCATCTGCACATTCATAGAATGGTAACTCTTCCGGTTTCTGTACACCTGTTCACTCCTGCAGGGGTGACCAAGGCCACATGTGTCCCATCAATGGCACCTATGATGTTGGGGATATATCCCAAAGCATAGAAGTCACCTTTCACTGTAGGCAAATTCTCCACCTGAGGGAACACGATGTAGCTGCGCATGTGTTTCAGCAGGGCAGACAACACTCTGGACATCACGTTGGAGAACATAGACCGGGACATCCCTGATGCTATGGCCACTGTCGGCTGAAAAGACCCACTTGCCAGGAAATGGAGTACTGACAGCCCCTGAACTAGAGGGGGGATCCCTGTGGGATGGCGGATAGCTGACATCAGGTCCGGCTCCAACTGGGCACACAGTTCATGGATTGCGGCACGGTCCAGTCTGTAGGTGACAATTACATGTCGCTCTTCCATTGTCGACAGGTCCACCAGCGGTCTGTACACAGGAGGATGCCGCCATCTCCTCACCTGCCCCAGCAGACGTGCTCTATGAAGGAGAACAGCGAGCAGAGGGTCAGCCAACACTGAGGTACGAAAACACAACTTTATTGCACACATTTTTCAATCCGCTATTGGCCTGTCTTAGTCTGTATGCAAGGCCTAGATATGTGTGACACGTTTAAAAATAATGCCATGTGGCTCCCTGAAATGGCAGCTGCCTGACCTGTAAGGTGGGACAATGGGATATGAGGTAACTGCGCTGGCGTTGGACACCGTCGCAGTAGGCGGTTGAAGACCGCAGTGCAATCCTGCATTGGTTAACATTGGGCCCTATGGGTCCCAGGAGCCAATGACGATGTACGCCGGCGGTGACGGTACGCACCGCCGCTGACGTGACCGCCATTTTCTATCTGTTCACTCACTTGATACCTGATCTTCGACAGGAGAGGACCTACACTGCAAGTCCTGCTGTGACCTCAGTATGGAAGCGACAATGGCTCATGTGTCTGGGGAAAGGGCCCCTGCCTTCACCACAGAGGAGTTGAAGAAACTAGTGGATGGGGTCCTCCCCCAGTACACACTACTCTAAGGTCCTCTAGACAAACAGGTAAGTACACTGTGAGCATGCTGTATGGGCAATGCCTGTGTAGAGTGGTGTGGATGTAAGATACGGGGGGAGAATGAGGCGTGCATGAAACGACGGTGAGTGTATGTGCGTCATGGCAAGGGTAGGAACGCGGGCCAATGACTGTGACGGTCCGGACGGTTATATCTTCTCCTTTTCCCCTGTACTATTCCTGTAGGTCAGCGCCCACCAGAAGAAGGATATTTGGCGTGCCATCGCCAAGGAAGTCCGGACCCTGGGGGTCCACCACAGACGGAGCACCCACTGCCGGAAAAGATGGGAGGACATTCGCCGCTGGAGCAAGAAGATGGCTGAGGCCCAGCTGGGGATTGCCTCCCAACGTGGGAGGGGTGCCCGTCGCACCATGACCCCCCTGATGTTCCGGATCCTGGTGGTGGCGTATCCGGAGTTGGATGGGCGCTTGAGAGCATCACAGCAGCCACAAGGGGGTGAGTACACTCTCATTCAGCTGAATCAGCGTGCATTGGAGGTGTCTGGATGGGGGAGATGGTCTGTGGGTACCCCTAGGTCACGGCAAGTTTTGTAGGCAAGGTCCCTTCTTAAGGCAGGCCATGTGGCACCCCACCCCACCAGTGTAAAGAGCCAACTACACCTAGTCAGGCTCCTGTGACCTCCATGTGTGCAGCAATCGGGCATAGGCCTTGTACCCCTTGGCCTTGTGATTAATTAGGGAACTCTAAGTGCATGGCGTAGTGCAGAGGGCTGCTGTGTCTGTAGTGTCCACCAATGGTAGCGGTATTGCATGCACTGAACATGTCTTTCTTCTGTATCCCCCTCCTTTATGTGGTCTCCCTGTTCTTGTGTGAAATAGCATCATCAGGTGGAGGAGCAGTGGCACTGGAGAAGGAGGGAGCTGCATCCCACATGGCCCTGGAGAGCGAGACTATGGACTCTGAATTCACCAGTCGGACAGAGGGCGACGGGAGCTCCGCAGCGGGGACAGGAGCTGAGACCAGCGACACGGTCTCCTCCTCTGATGAGAGTTCCCTTGCGGTGGCGGGCCCCTCTGTGCCCCGAATCTACAGGTACAGCCGCCACCCCCCCTACCAGCACTGCCCTCCCAGCAGCCCCTCAGCGTGTGCCCCGTGCCCGCTCACCCAGGAGGTTGGGCATCTCCTTTGCCCCAGGCACCTCAGCCCCTGCCCCTGTCAGCCTTGCTGCCCTCAGTGAGGAGGCCATTGACCTCCTCAGATCCCTCACTGTTGGGCAGTCTACCATTCTGAATGTCATCCAGGGTGTAGAGAGGCAGTTGCAACAGACAAATCCATACCTGGAGGGCATTCATTATGGTCAGGCAGCCCAACAGCAAGCTTTTCAGACTCTGGCCTCAGCACTGATGGCAGCCATTGTCCCTGTGTCCAGCCTCCCCCCCAACTTCCTCCACCCGGCCCCAATCCCCTGTACCTCAGCCTATCCCAAGCACACCATCAGACCAGCATGCACACCCCTCAACACACAAGGGTGGCTCTGGCAAACATAAGCACCACACATCCCACAGGCATCATACCCATGCACACATCCCAACATCCACTGCCTCCACTGTGTCCACCTCCTCCTCGTCTCCCTCCTCCCTCCCTGTCATGTCTCCACTCACACCTGCATGCACTACATCTTCAGCCACTACGTCCATCACCAGCACGCCCATCACCACACACCGCTCACGTGCACTCACCTCCCCCACTACCATTCACACATCCCCTGTGTCCTCTCCCAGTGTGTCTGTGAGCCCACTTCCCAAAGTACACAAACGCAGTCACACACCCACCCAACAGCCATCCACCTCACAACAGCCTCCAGCCCATGCACCTTCACCCAAAGTCAGCAAACGAACACCTCCTACAACCAATACCTCTTCCTCCATTCCCAAACCCCCTCTATCTACCCGTCCCAGTGTGTCTAAAAAACTTTTCCTCTTAAATGTTGACCTCTTACCTACACCTCCCCCACCCCTTCCGTCCCCTAGGGCACGCCTTTCCAGATCCCAACCCAGCACCTCAGCCACCACATCAACCGGAACAGTGGTGCCAGCAGTAACCGGCTTCTGGAGTGCGCCAAGCAGCAGGGCAGCCAGTGTGCCAAGGTGCCAGACCACGGACAGTCCCCCACCTCAGAAACATAAAAAGTCAGCCACAGCCCAGAGGGAGAAGGGCAAAACCCCTGCCACCAAGGGCTTTCCCAGGACTACAGTTGGGAGTGGCAAGACAGCTGCGCCACCATCCATGGTGGGGTAGGGGCAGAGAAAGAAAGGGAAGTCGCTGCAAACCTGCACAGCGGACAAGACCGCCACCAGCACCGCTGCCAAGGACACCGCCGCCACCAGCACCGCTTCCCAGGATGCCGCCGCTGCCACCAGCACCGCTGCCAAGGACACGGCTGCCACCAGCACCACTGTCAAGGACACTGCCGCCACCAGCACCGCTTACCAGGACACCGCCGCCACCAGCACCGCTGCCAAGGACACCACCGCCACCATCACGCTCACTGAGCCACCCACCAGCACCGCAGGCCAATGAGCGCCGCAAGCACTGCCGCTACTGAGGCCGCCGCAAGCACCGCCAGCGATCACGCCACATCATGTGCCAGTGGCACCACCGCAGACATGGCTGCCATCCCCAGTGGTCAGTGGAGAAAGACATCCACTACCTCAGTACTTGGCAGGATGAAGCACTCTGGACACAAAGCTCCCTCCAGAACCAGTGGAGAGATACATCCACTACCTCAGTCCTTGGCAGGGTGAAGTACTCCGGTCACAAAGCCCCCTCCAGAACCAGTGGAGAAAGGCATCCACTACCTCAGTCCTTGGCAGGATAAAGCACTCTGGGCACAAAGACCCCTGCCAGAACCAGTGGAGAGATACATCCACTACCTCAGTCCTTGGCAGGATGAAGCACTCTGGGCACAAAGCCCCCTCCACAACCAGTGGGGAAAGGCATCCACTACCTCAGTCCTTGGCAGGATGAAGCCCTCTGGGCACAAAGCCCCCTCCACAACCAGTGGAGAAAGGCATCCACTACCTCAGTCCTTGGCAGGATAAAGCACTCTGGGCACAAAGCCCCCTCCAGAACCAGTGGAGAAAGGCATCCACTACCTCAGTCCTTGGCAGGATGAAGCACTCTGGGCACAAAGCCCCCTCCAGAACCAGTGGAGACTGTTATCCACTTGTGAGACTGTGGCTTTGCACTCTCCAGGATGCAGCAGTGGACAAACCACCCACTGGAAAGACTTGTGAGACTGTGGCTTTGCACTCCCTAGGATGCAGCAGTGGGCAACCCACCCACTGGAAAGACTTGTGAGACTGTGGCTTTGCACTCCCCAGGATCAAGCAGCGGGCAACCCACCCACTGGAGAGACTTGAGAGACTGCGGCTTTGCACTCCCCAGGATACATCAATGGGCATGGAGCCCCCTCGTGGATCTGGCGTTGTGCACTCATCCGGCTGAGGTGCCCCCCCTTTCCTTCCCCCTGAGGTGCCTGTTTTATTTCGATCTGATGCCCCTGCAGTGTTCTCTACGTTTTGATCGGGTATCTTGTGTGGGCCTCGTCCATGCATTTTGGGCCCAGTGGTCCACGGACTATGTATGTGCAGTACATGGACTTGAATTCTTGGTGCATATATTTGTTAATAGTGTATATATGTTTTTGAATAATGGATTTTATTGATTACAATTGTTCAACTCATTTCCTTTTGTCCTTGCATTCTTCCAGGGTGGGTTGGGGAGTGTAAATGTAATGTATCAATATGTACTTGTGTGTGTGTTGTAGTGGGTGGGGTTTTGCGTGTGTGTGTGTCACTCTCCTTTTCCTCCCCCCTGTGTCGTAGGTGCAGTACTCACTGTGGTCTTCGCCGCCAGCATTCGTGCTCCTGGTAGAGGAGCAGGAAGACAATGGCAGGTGGAATATGGAGTTCCAGCTCCATGGCGTCCTGGTTCCTCTTGGGTTGTGCAGAGGTGAGCGTTTTCCCTTCCAAGTCCTGTTTCCGCTGTGTTTTTGTTCGCGGTGAATCCGCCCCGGAAAAGGTGGCGGATTGGCCTCTCATGATACTGTGGGCGGTACATTGTCTTCTGCCTGTCTGTTGGCGGTGACCACCATGCTGTTTGTTTGTACCGCCGTGGCGGTCGGAGTGATAAAGTGGCTGTCTATGTTGGCAGTCTCCGCCACGGTCGTGAGTCCATGTTTTTTACCGCCGGCCTGTTGCCGGTTTTACCGCCGCTTTAACACCGACTGCCAGGGTTGTAATGAGGGCCATAGTGTGCACAGAGTCCAGGCTTTCCCAGAGGCTTAACAGAGGCTAAAGTAGATAATACTAATGCGCTCTTTTGTGGTAGTGTGGTCAAGCAGTTAGGCTTATCAGAGGGTAGTTTCAAGCATTTGTTTCTACACACACAGGCAGTAAATGAGGCACACACTCAATGAATAACTCCAGACAAAAGGTTTTTATATAGCAAAAATATATTTTGTTACTTTATTTCTAGAACCACAAAATTCAAGTTGCAGGTAAGTACATTTGCAAGTACATATCCAACATATGTAACAATACCACTTTGTCTCAAATTGGCGAGTTATGCGGTTTTCGAATAAATAGCAATAATCTGTTAAAAAAGTTGACAGTGCAATTTTCAGAAACAGTTCTAGGAGGGAAGAAAAGTTAGTATGATTTTGAGGTAAGTACAAGACTTACAGTTCCAGCCTCCAGGGGTTAGGATGTCCACAGGGTGGGGTTCAAGTTAATCTCAAACACCCATCACCAGTAACACAAGGCTGGCCGAGTACAGAGGTCAAAGTTAAGGTCGATTTAACATGGGCTCCTATGAAGACTGGGGGCCTTTGGAATCAGGCCTGCTTGGAGGTACGTACCTGCATCTTCAGAGGGCAGGCCTGGGGGTTTAGAGGAGCACCGCTGAGGCCACAGGTCAGCACCAAACACACACACTCAGCGGCGCAGGAGTGGACAGGTGCAAGGTGCAAACACAGCATCGGGCTCCCAATGCTTTCCAACAGGGTGACCTCAGGGGTCACAATAATGCTGCAGGTGAGGTCCGGGGTGTCAGTTCGGGGAAACCAAAGGCTGCAGGCATTGTTGTGTTGGACAGGAGGGGTCAACCCAGGGTGGGCACTTGCTAGAATCGCCTGGGGACCAGCTCTAGTTGATTGGGCCACCTGGACATGGGTTGTGGTTGTCGGGTGCAGAGTGGGCAGTACTTGGGGATCAGGGGCTGGTCTTCTTAGACAGGGCCTCTGTCCATGGGAGTTCTTCATCCTCTGTGATGCAGGCAGTCCTCTGGAGGCTTTTCAAAGGTCGCTGGTCCTGCAGGATGTGTTGCCTTCTTTTATCAGGGCTTTAGAAGATGGAGACAAACAGCTAGGGTTGGGGCCAAGTCACCTTGCATCTTCAGTCTTCTCTGCTGGGGTTCAGCTTAGCAGTCCTTCTTCTTTCTTCTTGTGAGGTCACCAGGAATCTGAAGAGCTAGATTCAGGGGTGCGCTTAAATCCTGGATTTAGGGGCGTTACAGGGGACAGAGGGCAGTAGCCAATGGCAGCTGTCCTTGAGGGTGGTTACAGCCTTCCTGTGCCCACTCCCTTTGGGGAGGGAAACACAGACCTAACCCTGTTGGTCCCTTTCCTCCAAACTAAGATGGAGGATTTTGCAAGGAGGGGTTCACCTTGGCTCGGGACACCTTAGGGGTGGTCCCACCTGAGGTGTTCACTCCTTGTTTCTCCTAATTTTCCCACCGGACTTGCTGCCAAAAGTGGGGCTTTGTCCGGGGGGTGGGTAACTACACTAGCTGGAGTTCCCTGGGGCACTGTAAGAAGAGGCCTGAGCCTTTGAAGCTCACTGCCAGGTATTACAGTTCATGCGGGGGGTGAAGCACCTCAACGCAGTACAGGCTTTGTTTCTGGCCACAGAGAGCACAACGGGTCTCACCTCATGTGGTCAGAAACTCGTCAGTCCTGCACTAGCAGTTTGGCTCACACACAGGAGGCATCTCTAAGGTGCCCTCTGGGTGCATTTTCAATAAATCCAACACTGGCAACTGTGTGGGTTTATGGTGCTTGAGAAATTTGATACCAGACTTCCCAGTATTCAGTGAAGCCATTATGGAGCTGTGGAGTTGATAATGACAAACTGCCAGCCCATATATCAATGTAACCAGCAATGCATTTACAATGTCTAAGAATGGACTGAGACATGTAGGGGCATATTGCCCATGCATCTATGCCCTCATCTGTGGTAGTGCACCCTGCCTTAGGGCTGTAAGGCCTGCTAGAGGGGTGACTTACCTATGCCCCAGGCAGTGGTTTGTGGGCATGACTCCCTAAGAGGGGTGCCATGTCAACTTTTACTTTTTCTCCCCACCAGCACACACAAGTTGTACAGGCAGTCTGCATGAGCTTGGTGAGGGGTCCAGTCCCCCAGGGTGGCATAATATATGCTGCAGCCCTTGGGGACCTTCCCTTGCCACAGGACCCTTGGTACTATGGGTACTTTTTACAAGGGACTTACTTGTGTGCCAGGGGTGTGCCAATTGTGGGAACAATGATACAGTTTTTGGGAAAGAACACTGGTGCTGGAGCCTGGTTAGCAGGATCCCAGCACACTCTGAGTCAAGTTGACATCAATATCAGGCAAAAAGTGTGTGTTGGGGGGTAACCATGCCAACAAGGGCACTTCCTACAACAGTGATCTGGAGGACTTTGCCATGGTTCCCTTTACTCCTGAAGATGTCCTGCAAACTTACAGTTATGCTTCCCACTCACTGAGAACTCCTTCAGGTATGCTTGGATGGTAAGCTTGGTGCGTTTGGTGAATGGAGAAAGAGGTGGGTACCATGGATGCCAATATTGCGTTCATCTTACATTTTCTTTCATAATTAGCAGAGGATAAAAGAACATACTCCACCATTAATTCATTCATGTCCGTCATTTCAGTGGGACATCTTCTACGGCAGGTAATCCAGTAGGTTCTCACCCATTTTTTGTAACGTTATGATACGTATTAGAATCTCTTGAGCATGGGTTCATAGTATGCAGAGACTTGAGATGTAAACAGGGTCCTATACATTTTTTGTCAGCGGGCCAGACAATTCCAACCTTTCCGGAAACCAACTGTTTAGTAAACTGGCCATGCTCCTGTAACTCATTTCCTGTAAAAAGGTTTCAGACGCACAAGTATTGGAGTTGTTGAGTCAATCATTTAATCTAGGGTGGGTAATGCTTTACAACATCAGACACACCACATTTGGCAATGAGACAGTTGAAAATCCAGAATTCCCTGACTAGTCAATCAAAATTGGGTGAACTGAGATGTCTGTAAGATTATAAATATGTTTTGAGACAGCCCAGACCCAGAAGAGTCTATTAATTATTGATTTCTATCACTGAACACCCTAAAAGTGGTCACCTACCGACTTTGGCTAGATTGGTTAGTTGAGTAATTCTGGAAGTAGGTGTTGGCATTACTTCATTGGTGCTCATTCGACCAAAAGTGTAAATGCCTTCTAGAGCCTACCTTACAGGGGTTAGACTGGGGAACATATTACAGACATCAGACTGCTCGTTAGACTCACATTCAAAAAAATGTTTTTCAAGCCAGTAGCAAAAAAAATAAATTGCAGGTTAAATGTATGGCTATCCTCAGCACAGCAAAGTGAAAGAAGATGAGACAACAAATATATACAGCTATGAACCCTTATTGGTTGTTGGTGTCATGAGATAACATGAGATTGTAGGAATAATGTGATTTGCTGTTTTTTTCTTGGCTGCTGTGAAGTTAGAAATACAAGTTTAATTCTCACTGTGGTCTTCGGTTCAGCTCTTCTTTAAAAGCCGCGGTTGATAGTTTTGTCTTCTTGCACCACTGACCTGGGACTGGCTGTGGTCTGGGTGAGGATGCCCTGCTGCAGCAGCACTCTCCATCCTCGACTCTGGATTTCTCCTCGCTGTATTAGCTCTCTACTAGTAGTCACTGCACAGCTCTCTAGTAGTAGTCAAATGCGCTGGCATCTTTTACCCCCATAGTCCCAGGAACCACGGATGAAATACAGACAGATTTGTGAGCAGATAATAACTCCATTCTTCCCTCCTTTCTGGCTGATCTGGGGGACTTGGATTGGCCTGGCACAGCAGGGCAAGCATCTTGCCAACTCAAACTTCCCCAAAGTAGAGAGCACCTTGAAAGGTAGTACAGAACCAGGCACCAGAGAGACCTGTCTGCAGTCCTGAGTCATGGTGGTAGCAACAATGAGAAAAAAAAGCTGTGGCCCATCTGCTTCTTCACCCATCACCAGTGGGTAGTAGTGCCCGTGCTTGAAGGGGCTCCCAGAGATTATTCATGTGTGGTGTTGTTGCAGGCTCATGTGGCCATGTGGACAGTTGGCCTGCTCAAGTAACTCAGGGACAGGCCAGACAGGCTCAGCTTTATTGTTCTGCAGCCCAGGCTCACCTTTACATGTCATTGTATAGCAAACTACAGAAACTGCCAGTGATATTCTGTAATACATAAATGCTCATTTTGAGCAGGACAGAGCTGCCACATTGAATTTCTGAACTGCCTCGTGGTGATCAGTGTAACAGCCATGGCATGTCATATGGTACTGCTGGAGCCCTTGAGGAGGTCTTCTTCCCACCTTGGATTCAGAAACCACAAATGCTTGGGTGAGACACCATCACAAATGCTCATCCTCAGAGGTCGACTGAACCTTTGGACTTGGTGACGGAGTCAGTAGTCAGAATTATACAATCACAAATCATTGACATAAAAAAATATTAAAAACCATGAACAATTCAATACTAAATCAAAACTCCAAATTGAGTAAAGTTTCAAAGCTTTATTACAATCCCAAAATCAATGGCACAAAAATGGTGCAAAAAAAATAGGCTGACCAAACATCTGAAAATATTCAACCTACTGAACATCAATACTGTCAAACACTTCAAAAGAATAATGTAGATTAGCAACAGCACAATATGAACATTATTACCAGATTTCAAAACAGATGATGGTGACATCAGTAAATCATCAAAATACAGTTTTAACAGTCAATTTCACAGCTGGGCCATTACTAATACTAACCAAAATTGGGACTTGCATGTGTGAGAACGGCTAACACATGCGGACAAAAGCATGAATAAAAGAAGGCAAAAAAAAATTGGAAACATCTAACTAAAATACCTCACTACAAAAATATGCTGGTGTAAATAACTAACTGAAAAGACAAACAAGAAACCACATTTAGTTATACCTCTCCTCACGGTACAGCAGACAGTGATGATTCAGAGTGATCACCTTCTTCCGGTGTCAGTTGACAGTAACATCAGGATGGTGCAGAACAGGGGCTGCACATAAGATTAACCAGCAGTTCACATTTACTTGGCCCTATTAGTACTGAACCACATAGCAGAATAGGGCAGTTACGACTATGATGAGGAAACTCAGAGAATAGGAATGTGAGCAGATGCAAACAAATTTGACAAACTCCAACCGAGTTCCAAACCATACCAAACAGGGGAGAAAACGTAAGAAGATTGACTTCAGTTCCAAAGCTCTTCACTGGTTAAAATATGCAAAATTGATTGATTGGTCCTTAAGTGAGCACCTACTGGACGTCAGTTTCAGCATCCAATTATTGTAGATGGCAGCACCAAGTTTGCAACTTTGCAAGATTTCATAGCAAAGGTTCATTGTTTGTTTGCATAACTGTGTTTGGTTTCTGCCAAAATATTACACTTTCTAATACATTTGTAACTTTAATTTCCTTCCACACCATCTACAAAATACTAAACTAATATTCTTCTTCCACATAAATACTATAATTTCCTACTTCATTCGACAGATAGAACAAATATTGTTACATTAACTGAATTTGAAACATGTTTCTTTTTCTGCAATACAATAGAACATTCAACATTTCATTTTCTGTCTAAGGAAAAAGACTGTAAGTCAGAGGAAACAAAGTAAACATAATGTTTCAATTGCTGCTTACAAAATGAACCTTCAGGCCTAATCATGTTATGAAAGCCTAAGCACATTTAGTACAATTAATACATTAACAAACTGTTGCACACAATAAATTCAAATCAAATATGCAAAGCAAATTATTTGTCTAAAACATCATTCATGTTATATTAAAGCATGTATTTATTTTCTAAACACATAATTCATTAAAAAATCCATTTATTTCAATCTAAGTGTGTTTAAATCATATTCAATTAATACTCATAAAGCATTTTATTCCTACTGTTTCTACTTAAAAATAATAGTTCAGGTTAATATTTATTAATAATTCACTCATTTATGAATGCACAATGATTTAAAGTTAAACATGACATCAAAAATACGGCTGGTAGCCACAAATGTCCAACACATTTAAACATGCCAATTTTCATTTCTACGTTATTTTTCTCTGTTAGGCCTTTTAAATGCAGGTTTATTAGCTGCCATATGCTACTACTAATTTTATTAATAACACTTGATCTCTCTCAGTCCCTCTTCTGACAGCAATCTATGCTGTCACAAAAGAATTATTCTAACTTACAATGAGACAAGCCTTAACCTTGTAGTTTGATAACGCATTGGTCTATGTTTGCGCTAATTGTCAATTCTCTTCATTGTCTGATAATACATTTTCTCCATTTCCATTTCTTCCCTCCTCTGTTTATTCTTTGCTCTTTGTTTTCTCCAGAAATCATGAGCACTGTAAAGTCCAAGTGAGCAAATAATGCACACAATCAGTAAGGGTTTCAGGATTTTGTTTTACAAAACCATTTCCCAAGTTACCAAACCAAGCTCTTACCTTAGAAAATCCTTCACCTATTGTTTTCTGGACATTTGTCTCTTTTCAGTCATTTAAGTCCTTTCTCAAACTTGTCAAATTAGTTAAGTATTTCCTTATCTCCTTCTTGTTATCAGGAATGTACGTACAACAGTGTGGTAATTTCAAAACTTTACAGACTCCGCCCTACTTTGCTTAAAGAATGTCTAAGCGAGGCAATTCTGAGAATCATAGATCTAGATGCTACCATTTCTGTGTCCATTAGGAGCATTGCACCTGAAAAATCAGTTGACATCCTATCTTTATGTCATTCAAGATCACAACCACCGATGGAATAATAGCTCCAAAAATATCTCCTATAATTTCTGAATCACTTGCTCCTCTCTTAAATTGTATTTTAGGACTCTCACTCCCTTCATGATTGTCAATGTTGCCCACTTGGTAAATTTCTGGGAAAACCACTCCCCAAAAGCATGTACCATACCAGCTTTTTGACAATTTGTAATAAGCATTCTTACCACAGATGTAATAAACACCAGGTATAGCAGGGTCTTGTCCTTTTAGCATATAATCACATTCACTCTTGAGCAGGAACACATGCCTGCATTCACTCGTACCTGCAAACTTATTGTCAATTTTTGATTGCGGCCTATATACAAAATGCTTTCCTACATGTTGCCAATCTAAAACTAAGGCCCTCATTACACCCTGGCAGTCGGTGTTAAAGCAGCGGTAATACCGCCAACAGGCCGGCGGTAAAACAAATGGGATCATGACCATGGTGGAAACCGCCCAACACAGGCAGCCACTTTAACACTCCAACTGCCACGGCGGTAGCAACAAACACCGCAGCGGTAACTGCCAACAGCCAGATGGAAGACCATTGTCCACCCACCCCATCACAAACCGCCAATCTGCCAGCTTTTCCAGGGCGGTACCAACGCCATCAAAAGCACTGCGGAAACAGTGTTTGGAAGGGAAACCACTCACCTCTCAACACTCAATGAAGAACCAGGATGCCATGGAGCCCGAGTTACAGGTCCTGCCTATGCAGGTCTACCTCCTCATCTACCAGGAATACCAAAGGCGGTGGCGACGACCACAGTGAGTGCTGCACCTAGTACACGGGGGGAGGGAGGAAAAAGAGAGTGACACACACACACAACACCCCCACCCCAACCCTCACCCACAACACCATACACACAAACACATGCATCAACATCACATTTACACCCCGTAACCCCCTGGAAGAATGCAAGGATAACAGGAATCAAGTTAAATCATTTATATTTTAGAAATAGGGAGATATACGTAACGATTATAAACACAGTATCTACAAAAATATCCAATATGTTCATGAGACCGTACATTGTCCTTTCCAAATGTCCGTGGGTCACTGGGCCAAAAATCATGGGCCAAGCCCACACTTGCCTCCTGCCTCAATACGGAGAGAACACTGCAGGGGCATCAGGTCGAAAACACACAGGCACCTCAGGGGGACAGGGAAGGGGGGCACCTCAGCCGGAAGATGGGATAACGCCACTGCTCCTCAAGGGGGCTCCATGCCCACAGCAATGTCCTGGTGAGTGCAAGGCCACAGTCTCTCAAGTGGGTGGTTTGCCCACTGCTTGGTCCTGGGGAGTGCAAAGCCACAGTCTCTCAAGTGGGTGGTTTGCCCACTGCTTGGTCCTGGGGAGTGCAAAACTACAGTCTCTCAAGTGGGTGGTTTGCCCACTGCTTGGTCCTGGGGAGTGCAAGGCCACAGTCTCTCTAGTGGATGGCTCCTTCCACTGGTTCTGGAGGGGGCTTGGTGCCCAGTGTGCTTCATCCTGGCAAGGATAGGGGGAGTGGATGCCTTTCCCCACTGGTTCTGGAGGGGCTTGGTGCCCAGCCTGCTTCATCCTGCCAAGGATAGGGGGAGTGGATGCCTTTCTCCACTGGTTCTGGAGGGGGCTTGGTGGCACGTCTGCTTCATCCTGCCAAGGATAGGGGGAGTGGATGCCTTTCTCCACTGGTTCTGGAGGGGACCTTCTGCCGAGCGATGCAGCACTTGGTTTGTGGCAGTTCACATTCCCTCACCTGGGTGTCTGAGGCACGAGATTTGCAGGGACCATGTTGCATGATAGTCCATGGAGGCTGGGCTAGACTCCATCCTGCGGCGTCTAAGGCTGCAAACTGGTGGTAGTGCCAGTGCTGGTGGGGGTGCTGCCAGTGGTGGTGGGAGGCTCCAGCCCGTCTCCTGCAGCCTCGGACAGCCGCCAACTGGGGCAGCTGGTGCTGGTAGTGGTCCTACTGTCAGCGGTGCAGGTGGCGGTGCTGCCAGTGGTGGAGGTAGGCCCCAGACCCTCTCCTGCAGCCTCAGACAGCTGCCCACTGGGGATGCTGCTGCTGACAGTAGTGGTGGCAGCGGCGGTGCAGGTGGCAGTGCTTGCGGCAGGGCTGCTGGCGGTGCTGCCTGCTGTGCAGGTGGAGGGGCTGACGGTTCTGCTGGTGGGCACCAGGCCTTCACCTGCAGCCTCCGACGGCTGAAGTACCTTGCCTTGGGTTTTCTGCCTCATCCTCACCTTGGCAGATGCTGTTGTGACCTTGGCTCTGGCAGCTGGAGTTTTGGAGGAGGCCTTGCTGGGTGGGTCGTGCTCCTTGCCCTTGCTGCATGTTGTCCCCTTCTTCACCTTGGCAGGTGGCGGAATGGTTTCGTCCTTTGCAGGGGTTGGTGGCACACTGGCTGGCCTGACGGGTGCCCCTTTTGAGGTTCTGGGGGTTGCAGGTACCACAGCGGACACCGACTTGGTGGCTGAGGTGCTGGCCAGGGTTCCGGACACAGTGGTCCAAGGGGAAGGACAGGGGGGGGGAAGGGGTAGGGAACAGGTCAATGTTTGCCCGGAAAAGCTTTTTAGACACACTGGGGCGGGAAGAGGGAGAGGGTTTGGGAGTAGAGGAAGAAGGATTGGTGGTAGGAGGTGTCTGTCTGTTTAGTTTGGGTGAAGGTGCATGTGCTGGATGGTGTTGTGAGGTGGATGGCTGGTGGGTGGGTGGGTGCTTGCGTTTGTGTACTTTGGGAGAAGGGGTCACAGACACACTGGGAGAGGACACAGGGGACGTGTGAATGGATGTGGGGGTGGTGACTGCCAGTGAGGGGTGAGTAGTGATGGGCGTGCTGGTGATGGAGGTACTGGATGAGGATGTAGTGCATGCAGGTGTGAGTGGAGACGATACTGGGAGGGAGGTGGACGTCGAGGAGGAGGGAAACACAGTGGAGGCAGTGGATGCTGGTGTGTCTGCATAGATATGGTGCTTGTGTGAGTGCCTGTGGGATGATGTGTGGTGCTTGTGTTTGCCTGAACCACTTTTGTGTGTTGATTTGGATGAATGCTGTTCTGAAGGTGTGCTTGGGATAGGCTGGGGTTGAGGGGATTGGTACTGGGTAGAGGAAGTTGGAGGGGGGAGGCTAGACACAGGGACAATGGCTGCCATCAGTGCAGAGGCAAGAGCCTGAAATGCTCTCAGTTGGGCCGCCACGCCAGAGTGAATGCCCTCCAGGTATGCATTTGTTTGTTTCAAATGCCTCTCAACACCCTGGATGGCATTCAGAATTGTTGACTGCCCAACAGTGAGGGATATCAGGAGGTCAATAGCCTCCTCACTGATGGCAGCAGGGCTGACTGGGGCAGGGCCTGGGTGCCTGGGGCGAAGGAGATGCCCACCCTCCTGGGTGAGCAGGCACGGGGAACATGCTGAGGGGCTGCTGGGAGGGCCGTGCTGGTAAGGGGTGTGACGGCTGTACCTGTTGTTGGGGTAGGCACAGAGGTGTCTGCCACCGCCAGGGAGCTTCCATCATCGGAGGAGTCGCTGTCTGTGGTCTCCCCTCCTGTATCCGTCGTGATGCTCCCCTCGCCCTCCATCCAACTGGTGCCCTCACCGTCGTTGGATTTGGCCTCCAGGCCCATGTGGGATGCAGCTCCCTCCCTTGCCGGTGCCTAGGCTCCTCTGCAGATGATGCTACTGCAGATAAGGACAGGGTGACAAAACAAAAAGGGGGGGAAGAGACAGAGGATACACTTGGTCAATGCCAGCAACAACACTACAGTTGGCAGACACAACACACAGGAAGCAGCCCTATGCACTAGGCCATGCCCAAACAGTTACTAAGATGGTCACCAGCCCATGAGGTAGAATGCCTAACGCCATCAGCTGCACACCAGAAACCCACAGGACCCTGCCCAGTAGTAGATGCCCACTAACACTATTGGGGTACTTCAGAGCCTGCCCAACAAGGGACCTACCCTGCCATCTTCGCTGTGGCCTAGGGGCACACACAGCCCACAACCCCCACCCAGGTAAACCTTAACGTGCGCACAGTCATGAATCTGAATCTGTACTCACCCCCTTTTGGCTGCTGTGATGCCTTCAAGCGCCCATCCAACTCCAGATAGGCCACCGCCAGGATGCGGAACATCAGTGGGATCATGGTGCAACAGGCACCCCTTCCTTATTGGGAGGCCAGCCCCAGCTGGGCCTCCGCTGTCTTCTTTGCCCAGCGGCGCAGGTCCTCTCACCACTTGTGGCAGTGAGTGCTCCGCCTGTCAAAGACCCCAAGGGTCCACAACCTCCTTGGCAATGGCATGCCAAATACCCGTCTTCTGGTGGGCGCTGACCTGCAGGGAAAAGGGAATTAGTCGACCATCCGAACCGTCAGACACATGGCCCACCAAATCCCTCCCATCACCTGACGCACATACATTGTCCCACTTACATTCTGCACTCTGGCCAGGACGCCTCTGCCCCCCCCCCCCCACATGTGGCTTACATACACAGCACTCCATCCATTCATGGCCCACGCATCATGCTCACAGTGTACTCACCTGTTTGTCTGGAGGACCTTAGAGTAACGTGTACTGGAGTAGGACCCCATCCACCAGTTTCTCCAACTCCTCCGCAGTGAAGGCAGGGGCCCTTTCCCCAGACACATGAGCCATGGTCGGTTCCAGACACAGGTCACAGCAGCACTTGCAGTGTATGTCCTCTCCTGTTGAAGGTCAGGTAGCAAGTGAGTGGATAGATAGACAATGGCGGTGATGTCCGCGGCGGTGCGTACCGTCACCACTGGCGTACATAGACATTGGCTCCTGGAACCCATAGGGCCCAATGATAACCAATGCGAAGTTGCGCGGCGGTCATCGACCGCCTACCACGATGGCGCACAACGCTAGCGCAATTACCTCATTTCCACTTGTCCCTCCTCAGAGGTTAGGCAGCTGCCATTTCAGGAGCAAAAAGAACAGTTGATGGACGGAATGTAGACCAAATCAAACATTCACCCCCAGGCACAGATCTGGGTTTAATCCATCAGTTTTTTTGCCCACCATGCCATTCCAGTTTGGACCAAGCCATGTGCAAATCAGTCTTGACCCTGTTCCCCATGGGAACAATCCAGCCCTACTGCCAGGCCAGGTCCTCCTTGGACCAGAAACAAGCATCCTGGGACCGGTTTCAGGGTATCACCCCTCTTCAGCCAGACTAGCTTGAATCTGGTGGCATAGTGAGCACAGGACCCACATCTGGGCATACCCTTCCCACTTGGTGTGACAAATGCAAAAAGAACAGTTGATGGACAGAATGTAGATCAAATCAAACATTCAGGGCATGGTACCTAACTGCGTCACAGCAGACATTGGCATGGCAACTGATTGTCAGGTTCACATTTTGTTCCTGTAAAGTAAACAAATCATCATTAGTGCAATAGATGTGGGAATATGACCCTCTGCTCACTGTTATCTTCCATAGGCTTCAACCGCTGAGGCTGAATATGAGATGGCAGCATCCTCCGGTGTACAGACCTCTGGTGGACCTTGCGACAATGGAGGACAGACACATTATCATTACATGCAGACTTGATCGGGCCACCATCCAAGAACTGTGTGCCTAATTGGAGCCAGACCTGATGTCAGCTATCCGCCACCCCACAGGTACCCTCCTCTAATGCAGCTCTTGTCAGTGCTCCATTTCGTGGCAAGTGGTTCCTTCCGAACAACAGTGGCCATGGCATCAGGGATGTCTCAGCCAATGTTCTCCAACGTGTTGACCAGAGTGTTGTCTGCCCTGCTGAAACATGCGCAGCTACATTGTGTCCCCCAGGTGGAGGATTTGGCCACAGTGAAAGCTGACTTTTATGCCCTGGATCATATCCCCAACATCATTGGTGCCATTGATGGTACACATGTGGCATTTGTTCCGCCCCTGAAAAATGAACAAGTTTTCTATGAATGTGCAGATGGTGTGTTTGGCGGACCAGTACATCTCCCATGTGAATGCCAAATATCCTGGCTCTGTGCATGATGCCTTTATCTTGAGGAATAGCAGCATCCCATATGCGATGTGTGTGGCTAATTGGTGAGCCAAAGGTCCCCACACACTATGTGTAGTTGTCTGGGTATGGGCTTGTCCCTAAGGGTTAGTGTGTGTCTAACAGTTATCCCTCGATATTTGCAGGTGACTCTGGTTACCCCAACCTCTCATGGCTACTGACCCCAGTGAGGAATGCCAGGACAAGGGCAGAGGAACGTTACAATGAGGCACATGGACGTACAAGGAGGATTATTGAAAGGACCTTCGGCCTCCTGAAGGCCAGGTTCCGGTGCCTCCATCTGACAGGTGGCTCCCTGTCCTACTCACCCAAGAAGGTGTGCCAGATCATCGTTGCATGTTGCACAACCTGGCCTTGAGATGCCAGGTTCCTTTTCTGCAGGAGGATGTGCCTGGAAATGGTCTTGTGGCAGCGGTGAAGCCTGTGGACAGTGAGGAAGAGGAGGCAGAGGAAGAATATGTTGACAACAGAATCAATATAATTAAGCAGTACTTCCAGTGACACACAGGTAAGACACTGTAAGTTCACTTTACATTTCAGTTATTTTCAGTTATCTTTTGGACATTGTACAAGGCAGCCTCTTACCCTATGTCTATGGCCACTGACTTTACCCTTTGGCATCTCTATTTTCAGATCTCTGGGCCCCACGCAGGCTTCTGCTATGTGTACTGCTGCCCACCAAAGGTCATTCCAAAGTATATTTCACTGAACATTTGAGTTGCAATGCTTTGATAATGATGTACTAATGCATTTGTGAATCATTTGACAGACTCCAGATTAGTATTTGTTCCAAGGGTGTTTATTTTGGTGCTAATAAGTAGAGGGGTGGAGGAAAGTCCAGGGTAGAGTCCACTCTCTTGGTATCACAGGTGCATTGTCAAATGGGGCATAGGAAGAGGAGTAATGGCAGTTCAAGGTGGACAGGGTGACAGAGTGGGACAGAAGGGTGACAATCAGGAGAGTCTTATTTCCTGGCAGAGGTCTTGGCAATGTTCTCTGGCTTCTACCTGGATCGCAGGGACCGTTTGTGGGGTGGTTCTCCTTCTGCAGGGGGTGGGGTGTTGGTGGCCTGTTGGTCCTGTGGGGTGGCTTCCTGTCCACTAGCGCTGGTGGAGGTAGAAGGCTGTTCATCGGTTTGGCTAGTGTCAACTGTCCGTTGTTGTGCCGCTGCCTCCCTTATGGTATTGGCCATGTCAGCCAGCACCCCTGCAATGGTGACCAGGATGGTGTAGATGTTTGTTAGGTCATCTCTGATCCCTAGGTACTGTTCCTCCTGCAGCCGCTGGGTCTCCTGCAACTTGGCCAGTGTCTGGCCCATCGTCTCCTGGGAATGGTGGTATGCTCCCAGGATGTTGGAGAGTGCCTCGTGGAGAGTGGGTTCCCTTGGCCTGTCCTCCCCCTGTCGCACAGCAGTCCTACCAGCTTCCCTGTTGTCCTGTGCCTCTGTCCCCTGAACCGTGTGCCCACTGCCATTGACCCCAGGTCCCTGATCGTCCTGTGTTTGTGGGGTTGCCTGGGGTCCCTGTAGTGGTGGACACACTGATTGACGTGTCTCTCTGGACAGTGGCATGGGCCTGGTGGGTGGGTGCTGTGCTGGTGTTTCCTGAGGGGGGAGGCTCTGTGGTGGGTTGGGACTGTGGCTGGGTACCCGACTGTCCAGAGGTCCTTGATGGGCCAGGTTGGTTATCCTGATCCAGGTGTGCAGAGCTGCTGTCGTCACTGTGGACATCTTCGGGGGACTGGATGTAGCTGGCACCTCCTCTCCGGTGACGTTAAGTATGGGTCCTGTGGGGATGCAAATGCAGTGTTAATGCATCTGCGTGTGCCATCTTGTACATGGGTGTGTTTCCCTGTATGGTTGTGATTTCCCTCTCAGCTTGGCCTTGTGTGAGTGGTGATTTTGTGGGCTGGGTGAGTCTCTCTACTGGGCAAGCTGTGGTAATGGGTGTCCATGCAGGTCTGTGTTGGGGGGTCCATGCTTTGACGTTGCATGCAGGGCTTGGTATTGTGATCGGTGGGTTGTGATAGTGGGGTATATGTGAGGTGTTGGAGTGATGGGTGTGAGGGTACGGGTGGGAGTTTGTGATGGCATGCAGGTAGGCTGGGGGGGATAAAGTAGTAAAGATTTGACTTACCAGAGTCCAGTCCTCCTGCGAGGCCCTCAGGATGCATAATTGCCAAGACTTGGGTGGTCATTACAACCCTGGCGGTCGGTGTTAAAGCGGCGGTAAGACTGCCAACAGGCCGCCGGAAAAAAAAATTGGAATCACGACCGCGGCGGAAACCGCCAACAAAGACAGCCACTTTAACACTCCGACCACCATGGCGGTACAAACAAACAGCACGGCGGTCACCGCCAACAGACAGGCGGGAGACAATGTACGCCCACAGTATCACAACCTACCAATCCGCCACCTTTTCCGGGGCAGATTCATTGCGAACAAAAACACGGCGGAAACTGGACATCGAAGGGAAAACGCTCACCTCTACACACCCCACGAGGAACCAGGACACCATGGAACCAGAGCTTCACATTTTTCCATCCTTTATCTTCTAGCTCCTCTACCAGGAGCACAAACGCCGGCGGCGAAGACCACAGTGAGTACTGCACCTACGACACAGGGGAGGGAAAAAACAGGGACACACACACGCAACACCCCCACCCTCACCCAGGACAACACACACACTACTACAGCATGATACATTACAGTTACACCCCCCAATTCCCCCGGAAGAATGCAAAGACAAAAGAAAATGAGTGTAACCATTGTAATCTATTAAAATCCAGTACGCAAAAATATATATAGACTATAAACATATATATACACCAAGAATAGAAGTCCAGGTATTGCACCATTTAAGTCAGTGGAACACTGGGCCCACACTGCATGGGCGAGGCCCACACAAGATACCCGAACATGACGGAGAGAACACTGCAGGGGCATCAGATAGAAATAAAACAGGCACCTCAGGGGGAAGGGAAAGGGGGGCACCTCAGCCGGTTGAGTGCACGACGCCAAATCCACGAGGGGGCCACATGCCCACTGTTCAATCCTGGGGAGTTCAAAGCCACAGTCTCACAAGTCTCTACAGTGGGTGGTTTGCCCACTGTTCAATCCTGGGGAGTGCAAAGCCACAGTCTCACAAGTCTCTACAGTGGTTGGTTTGACCACTGTACAATCCTGAGGAGTGCAAAGCCACAGTCTCACAAGTCTCTACAGTGGATGGTTTGACCACTGTACAATCCTGGGGAGTGCAAAGCACAGTTCCACAAGTCTCTACAGTGGGTGGTTTGCCCACTGTACAATCCTGGGGAGTGCAAAGCCACAGTCTCACAAGTCTCTACAGTGGGTGGTTTGCCCACTGTACAATCCTGGGGAGTGCAAAGCCACAGCCTCACAAGTCTCTACAGTGGGTGGTTTGCCCACTGTACTATCCTGGGTAGTGCAAAGCCACAGTCTCTCAAGTGGATAACAGTCTCCACTGGTTCTGGAGTAAGCTTTGTGCCTAGAGTGCTTCATCCTGCCAAGGACAGAGGTAGTGGATGCTTTTCTCCACTGGTTCTGGAGGGGTCTTGGTGCCCAGAGTGCTTCATCCGGCCAAGGACAGAGGTAGAGGATGCCTTTCTCCACTGGTTCTGGAGGGGGCTTGGTGCCCAGAGTGCTTCATCCGGCCAAGGACAGAGGTAGTGGATGTAAATCTCCACTGGTGCTGGAGGGGGCTTGGTGCCCAGAGTGCTTCATCCTGCCAAGGACAGAGGTAGTGGATGTAAATCTCCACTGGTTCTGGAGGGGGCTTGGTGCCCAGAGTGCTTCATCCTGCCAAGGACAGAGGTAGTGGATGCCTTTCTCCACAGGTTCTGGAGGGGGCTTTGTGCCCAGAGTGCTTCATCCTGCCAAGGAGAGAGGTAGTAGATGTAAATCTCCACTGGTTCTGGAGAGGGCTTGGTGCCCAGAGTGCTTCATCCTGCTCGTGGCGGACTCAGTAGCGTCAGTGCTCTTGGCGCTCATGGGCCAGCGGTGCTGGTGGCGGTGGTGTCCTTTTCAGCAGTGCTTGTTGCGGCGGTGTCCTGTTCAGCAGCGGTGCTTGTGGCGGCGGTGTCCTGTTCAACAGCGGTGCTTGTGGCGGCGGTGTCCTTGGCAGCGGTGCTGGTGGTGGCAGGTGTCCTTGGCAGCAGTGCTTGTGGCGCCGGTGTCCTGTTCAGCGGTGCTTGTGGCGGCGGTGTCCTGTTCAGGAGGTGCTTGTTTGCGCGGTGTCCTTGGCAGTGGTGCTTGTGGCGGCGGTGTCCTTGGCAGCGACTCAGCTGCTGGCGGTCCTGTCTGGGCCTGCGGGGCTGGTGCTGGCAGTCACCTCCTGGCAAGCAGGGCTGGTTCTGGTGGTCCTGTCTAGGCCAGCGGGGCTGGTGCTGGCGGTCCTGTCTGGGCCTGCGGGGCTGGTGCTGGTGGTCCTGTCTGGGCCAGCGGGGCTGGTGCTGGCGGTCCTGTCTGGGCCTGCGGGGCTGGTGCTGGTGGTCCTGTCTGGGCCAGCGGGGCTGGTGCTGGCAGTCCTGTCTGGGCCAGCGGGGCTGGTGTTGGCATTCGCCTCCTGGCCAGCGAGGCTGCTGCTGGCGGTCCTGTCTGGGACAGCGCGGCTGCTGCTGGCGGTCCTGTCTGGGCCAGCAGGGCTGCTGCTGGCGGTCCTGTCGGGGCCAGCAGGGCTGCTGGCGGTCCTGTCTGGGCCAGCGGGGCTGGTGCTGGCGGTCCTGTCTGGGCCAGCGGGGCTGGTGCTGGCGGTCCTGTCTGGGCCTGCGGGGCTGGTGCTGGTGGTCCTGTCTGGGCAAGCGGGGCTGGTGCTGGCGGTCCTGTCTGGGCCAGCGGGGCTGGTGCTGGCGTTCGCCTCCTGGCCAGCGAGGCTCCTGCTGGCGGTCCTGTCTGGGCCAGCGCGGCTGCTGCTGGCGGTCCTGTCTGGGCCAGCAGGGCTGCTGCTGGCGGTCCTGTCTGGGCCAGCAGGGCTGCTGGTGGTCCTGTCTGGGCCAGAGTGGCTGGTGCTGGCGGTCCTGTCTGGGCCAGCGGGGCTGGTGCTGGCCGGATCCTGGGCAGCGGGGCTGATGGCGGTCTTCTCCGCCGTGCAGCTCTTCCCAGACTTGCCGGGGTTTCATGTGCCCCTTCTCCACCTTGGAAGGTGTTGCAGCTGACTCCACACTCCAACCTGTACCCTTGGGATCGGCTTTGCTAGCTGTTGTCTTCCCCCTCTCCTGCTGGGCACTGGCCAACTTTTGATTCTTGACAGGTGGGGGACTGTCCGTGCTGTGGCTCCTTGCCACACTGGCTGCCCTGCTGCCAGGTGCACTCCAGAATCCGGTGACTACTGGCCCCACTGGTCCCGCTGCTGTTGTGGCTGAGGGGCTAGGTTGGGGCCTGGAGAGTCGGACCCTAGGAGACTGACGGGGTGGGGGAGGTGAGGGAAAGAGGTCAAGGGTGGCCAGGAAAAGTTTCTTAGGAACACTGGGACGGGTAGCTGGAGGGGGTTTGGGAGTGGAGGAAGAGGTTGTGGTTGTAGGAGGTGTTCGTTTGGTGACTTTGGGTGAAGGTGCATGCGCTGGAGGCTGTCATGAGGTGGATGGCTGTTGGGTGGGTGTGTGGTTGCGTTTGTGTACCTTGGGAGGTGGCGTCACAGACACACTGGGTGAGGACACAGGGGATGTGTGAATGGTTGTGGGGGTGGTGAGTGCACGTGAGCGGGGTGTGGTGGTGGGTGTGCTGGTGATGGAAGTAGTGGCTGTAGATGTAGTGCATGCAGGTGTGAGTGGAGATGAGACAGGGAGGGATGAGGGAGACGAGGAGGAGGGGGACACAGTGGAGGCAGTGGATGTTGCTATGCCTGCATGTGTGTGATGCTTGCGTGAGTGCCTGTGGGATGTGAGGTGCTTATGTTTGCCTGAGCTTCCTTTGTGTGTTGAGGTGTGTGCATGCTGGTCTGATGGTGTGCTTGGGATAGGCTGAGGTACAGGGGATTGGGTCTGGGTGGAGGAAGTTGGAGGGGGGAGGCTAGAGACAGGGACAAGGGCTGCCATCAGTGCTGAGGCCAGAGTCTGAAAAGCTCGCTGAAGGGCTGCCTGACCAGAATGAATGCCCTCCAGGAATGCATTGGTTTGTTGCAACTGCCTCTCTACACCCTGGATGGCATTCAAAATGGTAGACTGCCCAACAGTGAGGGACCTAAGGAGGTCAATGGCCTCCTCACTGAGGGCAGCAGGGGTGACTGGGGCAGGGGCTGAGGTGCCAGGGGCGAAGGAGATGCCCACCCTCCTGGGTGAGCGGGCACGGGGCAAAGGCTGAGGGGCTGCTGGGAGGGCGGTGATGGGGGGGGGGGAGTGGCGGCTGTACCTGTAGATGCGGGGGGCACAGATGGGGCCGCCACCATATGGAAGCTCCCATCAGAGGACGAGTCTGTATCACTGGTGTCAGCTCCTGTCCCCGCCGTGGAGCTCCCCTCGCCCTCTGTCCCACTGGTGGCTTCAGACTCTGTTGTCTCGCCCCCCAGGGCCATGTGGGATGCAGCTCCTTCCTGCTCCGGTGCCACTGCTCCTCCGCCTAATGATGCTAATGCACACATGTACAGGGAGACCACAAAAAGGGGGGGGGAGACAGAAGAAAGACATGTTCAGTGCATGCATTACCGCTACTGTTGGCAGATACGACAGACACAGAAGCCCCCTGCACTACGCCGCGCACTTGGGGTCCACTATACAATCCCTGGGACATGGGCTACAAGGCTATGGCCAATATCTGCACACATGGATGTCACAGGAGCCTGACTAGCTGTAGTTGGCACTGTGCCCAGGTGCGGTGGGGTGCCACAGGGTCTGCCTGAAAAAGGAGTCTTAACTAGCACACTCGCCCTGGCCTAGGGAAACACACAGCCCACCTCCCCCACCCAGACACCTCCACTGCGCACTGAATCAGCAGAATAAGAGTGTACTCGCCCCCATGTTGCTGCTGTGCTGCCCTCAAGCGCCCATCAAACTCCGGGTACGTCACCACCAGGATCCTGAACATCAGGGGGGGTCATGGTGTGACGGGCACCCCTCCCACGTTGGGAGACCATCCCCAGCTGGGCCTCTGGCGTCTTCTTGCTCCAGCGGCGAATGTCCTCCCATTTCTTCCGGCAGTGGGTGCTCCGTCTGTGATAGACCCCCATGGTCCGGACGTCCTTGGCGATGGCACGCCAAATATCCTTCTTCTGGTGGGCGCTGACCTACATGAATTGTACAAGGGAAAAAGAGAAGTTATTACCAACTGCACCGTCACAGTCATTGGCCCGCATCCCTACCTTGCCATGTGGCACATGCACTCTCCGTCGTTTCATGCACGCATCATTCTCCCCACCCCTATCTTTCATACGCACCACTCCACACAGGCATTGCCCATACAGCATGCTCCCAGTGTACTTACACGTTTGTCTGGAGGACCGTAGAGTAGCGTGTACTGGGGGAGGACACCATCCATGACTTTCTCCAACTCCTCCGTGCTGAAGGCAGGGTCCCTTTCCCCAGACGCATGAGCCATTGTCTCTTCCAGACTGAGGTCACAGCAGCACTTGCAGTGTATGTCCTCTCCTGTCGAAGATCAGGTATCGAGTGATTGAAGTGATAGAAAATGGCGGTCACATCTGCAGCGGTGCGTACCGTCACCGCCGGCGTACATCGTCATTGGCTCCTGGGACCCATAGGGTCCAATGTTAACCAATGCAGCATTGCGCCGCGGTCTTCGACCGCCTACTGCGACGGTGTACAACGCCAACGCAGTTACCTCAGATCCCATTGTCCCACTTTACAGGTCAGGCAGCCGCCATTTCAGGGGCCCACATGGCTTTATTTTAACTGCGTCACACATACCTAGGCCTTGCCTCAACACTCATACAGGCAATATTCGGGTTATAAATGGTTTTCTGAGTAAGCTGTGTTTACGTACCTCTGAGTTGTTTGACTCTGTGTTCGCTGTTGTCCTTCATAGGCACCGTCCGCTGGGACATGTGAGGAGATGGCGGCATCCTCCAGTGTACAGACCGCTGGTGGACTTGTCGACAATGGAGGAAAGACATGTGATCATCACCTACAGGCTTGATCGTGCCATAATCCTGGAACTGTGTGCCCAGTTGGAGCCAGACCTGATGTCAGCCATCCGCCATCCCACAGGAATCCCCCCTCAAGTGCAGGTGCTGTCAGTACTCCATTTCCTTGCAAGTGGGTCTTTTCAAACTACAGTGGCCATAGCATCAGGGATGTCCCAGCCTATGTTTTCCAACGTGTTGTCCAGAGTGTTGTCTGCCCTGCTGAAACACATGCGGAGCTACATCGTTTTCCCTCAGGTGGAGGATTTGCCTACAGTGAAAGATTACTTCTATTCCCTGGGACATATCCCCAACATCATAGGTGCCATTGATGGGACACATGTGGCCTTGGTCCCCCCGCAGGAGTGAACAGGTGTACAGAAACCGGAAGAGTTATCATTCGATGAATGTGCAGATGGTGTGTTTGGAAGACCAGTACATCTCCCATGTTAATGCCAAATTCCCTGGCTCAGTGCATGACGCTTACATCCTGTGGAATAGCAGCATCCCTTATTTGATGGGTCAACTCCAGAGGCACCGTGTGTGGCTATTAGGTGAGCACCTGGAAGCAAGTCAGTGGGAATAGTTGTCTGAGTCTGGGGATATCCCTACAGGTTAGTGTGTGTCTCACAGTTGGCCCTCGCCATTTTCAGGTGACTCTGGTTACCCGAACCTGTCATGGCTACTGACCCCAGTGAGGAATCCCAGGACAAGGGCAGAGGAACGCTACAATGAGGCCCATGGGCGAAGTAGGAGGATCATAGAGCGGACCTTCGGCCTCCTGAAGGCCAGGTTCCGGTGCCTCCATATGACAGGTGGTTCCCTATTCTACTCACCAAAGAAGGCGTGCCAGATCATCGTGGCCTGCTGTATGCTTCACAACTTAGCTTTGCGATGACAGGTGCCTTTTCTGAAGGAGGATGGTCCAGATGGAGGTGTGGTGGCAGTTGTGGAGCCTGTGGACAGTGAAGATGAGGAAGCAGAAGAAGAGGACATCGACAACAGGAACTGCAATACTTCCAGTGACACACAGGTAAGAAGACAAACCTGCCTACTACATGTACTTTAACACCACTACCTCTCTACTGTCTGTCCTTTTCACCCAGTGTATGGTCACTGAGTTGTCAGTTTCCCTTACGATTTCACAGATGTGGGTCCCACTGTGTGACATTTGCTTTGTTTCCTCATGGACTAGAGCTGTGTGACATAGATATGTTGACATTACATTTGAAAGTGCATTTTGTCACTGTAATTGCTAATACATTATTTTGAAATCACAGACAGACTCCAGATGGTTTTGTGCTTCAAGGGTGTTTATTTAAGTGCTCAATATTGGAGGGTGCTGTAACATGGTGAGGGGTGATGGTGGAGAAATGTCCATGGCAGAGTCCAGTCTATTAGTCTCACAGGTGCATTGCTCAAAGGGGCATAGGAAGTGGAGCAGGGGCAGTTGAGGATGGACAGGGTGACAAGGTGGGACAAAAGGATGATATTCAGGGCGGTCTCATTTCTTGGTGGGGTTCTTGGCATCGCTCTCTGTCTTTGTCCTGGATCTCAGGGACCGTTTGCGCGGTGATTCTCCATCTGCAGGGGGTGGGGTGCTGGTGTGGTGGTCCTGTGGCGGTGCCTCCTGTCCACTAGCGCCGGCAGAGGTGGTGGGCAGTTCATCGTCCAGGCTAGTGTCAGGGGCCCCTTGTTGTGCCACAGTGTCCCTCCCGGTGTTGAGGACTTCCTTCAGCACCCCTACGATGGTGCCCAGGGTGGAATTGATGGATCTGAGTTCCTCCCTGAAGCCCAAATACTGTTCCTCTTGCAGCCGCTGGGTCTCCTGAAACTTGGCCAGTACCGTTGCCATTGTCTCCTGGGAATGATGGTAGGCTCCCATGATGTTGGAGAGGGCCTCGTGAAGAGTGGGTTCCCTGGGCCTGTCCTCCCCCTGTCGCACAGCAGCCCTCTCAGTTCCCCTGTTTCCCTGGGCCTCTGTCCCCTGAAAGGGGGGGGGGCACTGCCCCCAGGTCCCTGTTGTTGTTGGGGTGGTGGGTTAGCCTGGGTTCCCTGTAGTGGTTGACACACTGCTGATTGACGTGTCCTGGGGACAGAAGTATGGGACGGCTGGGTGGGTGCTGTGCTGGTGTTTCCAGAGGGGGGAAGCTCTGTGGTGGCCTGTGACTGTGTTAGGGGAACCGACTGTCCTGAGGTCCCAGATGGGCCGGGCTGGTCGTCTAGATCCAGTTGGACAGAGCTGCTGTCATCACTGTGGGCCTCTTTTGTTGGTGGTGTGGACATGTCTGGACCCTCCTGTGCGGTGACGTAGGGTAGGGGTCCTGCAGGGGTGTAAAAGCATGATTATTGCATCTGTATGTGCCATGGTGTGCAATGGGTGGGTGACCGTGTACCCCAGTGCTTGCATTCCTGTGTGGGACCTTGCTTGTGTGATGATGGTTTAGGGGGGTGTATGGGTATGTGCAGTGGCCATGCATTGGTAATGGGTGTCCATGCTTTGGTGTTGCATGCAGGGCTTGGTGTTGGGATGTGTGGTTTGTGATATTGGGACATTTGTGAGGAGTAGGAATGATGGGGGTGAGGGTGGGGGTATGTGATGGCATGCAGGTAGGGTGGGGGATATAGTAGTTAAGGTTCGACTTATCAGAGTCCATTCCTCCAGATACTCCTTCGAGGCCCTCAGGATGCAGAATCGCCAAGACTTGCTCCTCCCATGTTGTTAGTTATGGGGGAGGAGGTGGGGGTCCGCCGCCAGTCCTCTGTACCGCAAGGTGGTGTCTGGATACCACGGAACACACCTTCCCCCGTAGGTCGTTCCATCTCTTCCTGATGTCATCCCTATTTCTTGGGTGCTGTCCCACTGCGTTGACCCTGTCCACTATTTTGCGCCATAGCTCCATCGTCCTAGCTATGGAGGTGTGCTGCACCTGTGATCCGAATAGCTGTGGCTCTACCCGGATGATTTCCTCCACCATGACCCTTAGCTCCTCCTCAGGAAACCTGGGGTGTCTTTGGGGTGCCATGGATGTGGTGTGCGTGATATGTCTGAGGATGTGTGGGGTGATGTGTTGGGATGTGTGGGGTGATATGTTGGGGTGTATACTGTGATGTGCGTCAATGGTGTATGGGTGATGGTGTTCCGTGGCTCTGATTGAGTGGGTGCTCCTGGCTTGTGTCTTTCTGTGTTGGCAATCTTTTGTGTTTCGTTGAAAGGGTTGTGGGTAATGTGGGTGTGTGTTTTATAGTGGTGTGAGTGTGTGGTGTGTGTATGTGTGTCAGGTGTGTGTAGTTTGAATTGTCCAATGTGGTGTTGTTTTGTTAGTGTGTTTATATTTTGAGCGCAGCGGTATGTACCGCCAATGGTTTACTGTGATTGAAAGACCGCTGCAGTGATTTGTGGGTTGTGATACTGTGGCAGTATTCCTGTTGGCGTAACGGTGTGGGTTTGGCTATCGCCAGTTTATCACTGACCTTTGGGCTGGTGGACTTGTGTGAGTGTCTGTATTGTGGCGGAATTCTCAGTGTGGGTCATAATGCCCGTAGCGGAATACCGCCGCGGGCATGGTATGTTGGCGGCTGTCAGCACGGAGGTAGGTGGCATTTACCACCACGGTTGTAATGAGGGCCTAAGTGTCCTTCTGTAGCTAGTATATTGTGAAATTATTTCTTTCTAGAAACTATACCCTTCTCTGGCCTTTCTTTCACTGCTTTTGTCCTGTCATCTATCAGGTTTATGAAATCCTTTTCTACCTGTGTTAGAGTACATGTTCTTTTATTCTGGTGTGCATAAGCTGTGCCCAAACCTCAGTGTACAGTCAAAGAAACCTCACAATATGTCTATGTTTTTATCTTTTGCAATGCTAGTTAGTGGAAACAAAAGAGAAAACTACGTCAAAGTTTGAATAAAAATATTAAATGTACTCCTGGTTGTACAAACATTTTAATAGTAAACTGCAACTAATCCCATAAATTAGTGGAAACTGTGAGATGTGATTCCTTCTTGTACGGACAAAGGAATTTGTGTGCACACATAACAATCACGCTCATTCATAGTGTCAACATACTCATACAACAAACTATAATACACATTGGAAAATAAATCTCCCTTTGTGTCATCTAAGTGAAGCATTTCCTCATCCTTATAAAACTTATCTTGCTCAGATGTTGTTATTCTTAGCCCTGGAGATGCTGTGCTTTGCACATCTCCCTCCATTGAAACACTCATTCCCGCAATCAATAAAATAAAAGCAATCATACATACTACAATCAAACTAAAACACACATATTTACATTTACTGTGCTTGCCCTGTCCAGGATTCACGGCTTCAGTAGAATTACAGAAGGAAAGAAAAAGACAAAGGCGAGCAAAAATAGAAACAAAGATTTTCTTTCAAAGTCTCTTTGCACTATTTACAGTTCTTAATCTTCAAGAAACTTCTTGAGCTTCAGCAAAATTATAAAAAAATCAGCACAAATGTTCGTTTTCAATAGAACACGGTCTGTTGATCCCTAATCAATGCTTCCAAAGTGTAATGTATTTGTTGATCAATTGGCAAGGTTATTTCATAACTCAGTTCAAATTAAATTTCAAATTCCAGAATATTCAGCTGAATTTTCACGCCCAAAACAAAAGGCCATAAACTTGTCCTCCCATTCATTTGCGACAAGGTAGATCCATTCAGGTGAAGACTGAGACTTGGCACTCTTTTCTTTTCCATTCTCCTTACAGCACCATCGTCAACTTCACTCTGATTCAACTCTTCGACTGCTTCTGTTATTGATGGGGGTTTATCAGCAACCAGTTCATGTGCAGCTGCAGGCCATTTGGCTCCTTTCACAGTTCTCTTTCCGGTGAAACTGCTTTCACAATGTTTGTTGCACAGGCAGAAATCAGTTGATTTTGACTTTGACTCTGTTTTCTTGCACTTTTGTCTGTTTGCAGGCTGCTTCCATTTGTGTCTGCGTCCTTATTTGCACCTTTCTCCGCATGCAGATAGCTTGTGCCTTCAAGACTTTGCACTTTTTCTGCTTCAGCCACTGGTTCCATCCTCACAGCTTGGTCAAGCCGAACACCTTCTTCATCAGGATCAGACTCTGTGTTTTCAAGAGGACAAGAAACTTTGCGCATGTGGCTTGAGTGTATCCAGTTTGGAAGACCAGCACATTTCAAACCTGTTATCATCACCAAGATAATCTGGAAAAGACTTTTCCACCTTGGCTCCAAGCAAGACTTCCTCACGTGTTTTTTCACTATGTCCCAGTCACCAGCTCTCAAGCTGTGACACTGTTCCTAGACCGTTTGAACTGTTGCTGCTTCAACCTGATGAGGCAAAGAGAGAACCACATCAGCTAGACCTTTGCAATAATCCATCACTAAGTTATCTGTTATGTTCACAAGTGCATTTGCAGGTACTGCTGGCAGTCTCATTGCACAACCCATCAAGACTTCATGAGGAGACAGTTATGTCTTCCTGTCAGTGGTGCTACACATGCTTATCAGGACAAGTGGCAATGCATCAGGCCATTTCAATGCTGTTGAAGCACAAACCTTTGCTAATCAAGCTTTCAGTGTTCCATTAATTTGCTCCACCAATACAGATGCCTCTGGTTTGTAACTGCAGTGCAATTTTGCTCAATATTCAGTGCTGTACACAACAACTTTATGATCTCATTATTAACATGCGTTCCTGGATCTGATTCCAAAGAAGTTGGGAATACATAATTAGGTATTAGTTCCCAGAGCAACAGCTTAGCTGCAGTGAGACCATCATTCTTAATAATAATCCTCGACCCACTTGGAAAACACATGCACAATGACTAACACATACTTCAATCTATTGAAAGCAGGCATCTCAATAATCAAGTTGCATTCTGTTAAAAGGACCTCCTGATTTACCTATGTGGCTCAAATTAACCACTGTGCGTTTTCCGACATTCATCTGTTGGCATGTAACACAACTATAACAAACCGCTTCTGCAATCTATTTAAATTTGGGGTTGTACCATGTCTGCAGAGATGAACCTGATAATGATAGTACCTTGCCATTGAGTTCAACAAGCAATCTGGCAACACAAATTCACCTTCATTTGAGATCCAGACATCATCTCCCTCGCTTTTAGCACAACCTGCTTTCATCCAACCTCTGTGTTCTTCCTCTGTTGTCTCATCCTGCAACCTCTTAATCTCCCAGTCTCATCCCAGTTATCAACCACTGACAACAAGAAATTCTGATTTGTCTCACTGGTGTCACTTTCATTGCTCCACTCTTCATAGAAGGTGACACAATGGAGTGTACAATATCTGGCAATTTGGTCAGCATAGGCATTACCCAATGATACATAGGGCCTCCTTATGACTCTGGCGGTCACCAGACCGCCGGCGTCACTGTTGCGGTCAGATCGCCTCCAAAGTGGCGGTCTGACCGCGGCTTTATGACTGTGGCGGAGCCGCCCTGGTCCAACCGTCGACACCGCCAGCCTGCAGCCTGGCCGTCCCGGCGGTTCCAATACGCCAGGGCAGCGCTGTCCTGGGGATTATGAGTCCCCATCCGCCAGCCTGTCCATGGCGGTGTACACCACCATGGAAATGCTGGCAGAATGGGGGATTCTGGGGGCCCCTATGGGCCCTTTCACTGCCCATGCACTTGGCATGGGCAGTGCAGGGGCCCCCATGCACAACCCTGTCTCCCATTACACTGCCCGAATTACGGGCAGTGGAATGCACGATGGTTGCTCCATTAGGAGCCGGCTGCAATGTTAAGGCCCTGTTCACTGCAGGGCCGGCGGGCGGAAACAGTGGCCATGCAGTGAACTCTTTATAGGGCAGGCGGGGTTCAGGCTACACAGGCGGCCTGATGGCGGGAAGAGTTTGGCGGGCAGCCTCTGCCATCCGCCAAACTCATAATAGCGCCCATAGTAATTTAATTTTACATGTGCTGTACCCTTCGCAACTGCAATCTTCTCAGGTAACTGTAGAGCTTTTACAAGATCATGAATTCTTTCACCATTTTGAATAGGGGATCCAGAAGAGGTCTGTAACAGGGTGTCAGTAATGGAGATGCACAAGGATCTTTTTATAATGGCTTATTGATTGAAAAAAAAAGGTATTACAGTATTATAATCCTTTTCTTTGCTCCTTGTTTATTAGGATCTTCGTCTTTGCCTTTCCACAGGTCTTCACTCTTTCTTTCTCTTTGCATTCTTCTTTACCCAGATGGAGACTCAGGAGGCACATGGAAAGAAAGAAGAATACAAATAGGTTGGTATGTAGGTACGTATCACAACCACTGTTTTCCTCTTTTTTCTACTTCTCTCTTGTTCTGTCTGACTCTCCTCTCTCCTGTATTTTGTATTTCCTTTCCTTTCTTTGCTGCTTTTCTTTTCCTTTTCTGGGGTTTTCTTACTGTCTATCTTGTTGCCTTATTCTGTCTCTTGTTAAGGTCCTCTTTTGTTGCCTCTCTGTTCTTTAACTCTTATTACTGGCCTAGTTGTCCCTATCTCGGTCTCTCTCTCTCTCTCTCTCTCTCTCTCATCCGTCTTAGGTCTTGCTCTGACCCACGTGGTCTATTAGGTTCCACCTGTAGTAGCCCCGCGCTTCATGTAAACAAAAAAAATAATAATAAATCAAAGCAAAGCCTGCTCGCAGTCTAATTCACAAAACAAAAAAAACCCACAAAAATAACCACCAAGGGAAATAAAATATTGAGGCCAAATTGGACTATTCCATTTCAAACTCAGTTTCCCCCTCCCACCAACCCTGCTCTTCTGACTCTCTTTATTCCCTTTTCTGCCATTGGATCGTACCTTGTCAGGCCACGCTCTTCCTAGAGCATGGCCGGTCTGTGCAGGTTGTCGCCTCCTGCTCGTCTCGCCGGCCGTTGGGCAATTCTCTTGCCAGTATCTCCCTTGGGGTCCTGGTTCCGGTGTCTTCCTGCGTCTCCTTTGTCGCGGTCGGCACGTCGCTGTCCGTGGCGTTGGAACAATCCGGCTTCCCCCTGTTGCGGTTGTTAGAGGGTTTAAAAACCCCTCCTCCAGCTGGCCGCTCCCGGTCATAGGGCGATGGGTATTTAGCCACTGGATCGCCTATTGCTGATCTGGAAGTACCCCCGGGGCATCTCAGGGCCGCATTCACAAGGATCGGACCGTCACAAGGTCATAAAACCTAGCTGGTGCCAATACTGCCCAAAGTCATGGACAACACCAAATTCATACTGACTATCTGTGAATAGCTCGGACATGCAGCATGCTCTTGTAAGAGCAACCAATTTGGCTACTTGTGTTGAAACTGACTCCTTGAGGCCATGAAGCTTCAACTACTCCTGAGAGTGTGCAAACTGCATAGGCAACTCTCAGAGCACCTTCACCATCTCTTAAACAGGAGCCATCAACAAAAACAACTTGGTCATTCTCCTTTAGAGGAATATCCTGAATATCAGGTCTGGGTTTGGCGCACAGTTCAGTAACATCGAGGGAGTCATGTTCCATCTCATTAACATTATTTGATTCATTATCATTTACAGGCATTAATGTGGCAGCGTTCAAAATTAAACACCTCTTGATCCCAACATTGGGAGATCCAAGAATCAATAACTCGTAACAACTAAATCAGGCATTTATCAAATATTGGGTCTTTGATCTGGTCAAAAGAATCTCTACTGAGTGAGGGACAAAGATAGTTAATAGATGTCCCATCACAATGCCTTCGCATTGACTAATGCTTACACCAGCAGAAGCCACAGCTTTCAAACAGCGGGGCAAAGCAGCAGCTACATGATCCAATTTAGCGGAAAGGTATGCCACTATCTGTTTATTCCTCCATGTGACTGTGTCAAGAGCGCAATCATCATGTTCATGACAAATCAATTCAAAACCTTTTGTGTAATCAGGCATAATCTCTGCACAAGCTTTCAAGCACCCTTCCTCAAAAGGGACCAGATCTGTGACTTCCATGTGTGTCAGTTTCTGCAATGGTTAGGAAATTACTGAAAATTTTGGGATCCACTGGCAACAATAGCTCACCATTCCCAAAAACATTCTGACATCTCTGTGTAACTGGGGGATTCATTTGCATAATTGTTGCAACTCTCTCTCTGGACTCTTTTCTAGCACCTTCCTCAATCTGGTGACCCAAAATCTTCACTTCCTTCTGGCAATAGTGTAATTTAGCAGGGGAAACCTTGTGTCCGTTTTCACCTAAATGATTCAACAATGCTATGGTATCTTGCCTGCAAGTTTCATGTGTATTGAACGCAACCATTAAGTCACCAATGTACTGCACTAAAGCTGACTGAAACAGCATGTTCAAAGACTCTAAGGGGGTCATTCTGACTCCCGTGGGCGGCGGAAGCCGCCCGCCTGGCAGGAACCGCCAGAAGACCGTGCCGCGGTCAAATGACCGCGGCGGTCATTCTGACTTTCCCGCTGGGCCGGCGGGCGACCGCCAGAAGGCTGCCTGCCGGCCCAGCGGGAAAGCCCCTTCAACAATGGAGCCGGCGGAGTTGAAGGGGTGCAACGGGTGCAGTGGCACCTGTCGCGATTTTCAGTGTCTGCTTTGCAGACACTGAAAATCTTTATGGGGCCCTGTTAGGGGGCCCCTGCAGTGGCCATGCCAGTGGCATGGGCACTGCAAGGGCCCCCAGTGGCCCCACGACACCCGTTCCCGCCATCCTGTTTCTGGCGGTGAAAACCGCCAGAAACAGGATGGCGGGAAGGGGGTCGGAATCCCCATGGCGGCGCTGCTTGCAGCGCCGCCGTGGAGGATTCCCAGGGGCAGGGGAGAACCGGCGGGAAACCGCCGGTTTCCCTTTTCTGATCGCAGGCTTTACCGCCGCGGTCAGAATGGCCCCTAAAGCACCGCCAGCCTGTTGGCGGTGCTTCCGCGGCACTGTGCCCTGGCGGTTTTCAACCGCCAGGGTCAGAATGACCGCCTAAATTCTTCTTCAGGATCAGATTGAAAATGGACAGTGATTCTGAAAACCTTTGTGGAATACGACACCATGAATACACCCCGTTGCCAAATCGGAAACAAAAGAGGAACTAGCTATCCTTGTGCAATGGCTGTGAGAAAAACGCTTGAGACAATTCAATTACTGTAAACCATTCTGCTTCACATGGAATCTGAAATAAAATCACTGCTGGATTTGGAACTAGGGTACAACAGGATACTACAATTTCGGTTACTTTTCTAAAATCCTGAGCTATGCAATATTTCCCACTTGGCTTTCGCAAACCCTTAATTGGGGAATTACATGGGCTGCTCATCACTTCTTTTAGAACTCCCTGCTCAACAAAATCAGCAATTACTGGAGTAATTCCTTCAATCACTTCTGGAGTCATGTGATACTGTGGTGTTCTGGGGAAAATTGCATTTGGCTTCACTGTTGCTTTAACTGGATCAACACCTCAAATTAATTCAATATCTTTCCCAGAAAGATCCCAAACTCTCAACGATACAGTGTCTTGTAATTCATCAGGCAAATCTTTAACTGTCATGGCGGGAAACAATGTAATGAGGGGATGCATTTCATCAGTTTGACTAGAGGTGTCATCATCGCTATTGGTTAGAATTTTTATTCCCTCTTGCATACAAGTGATGGGATATATTATTTGCATAGTAAGTCTTTCCCTAACAGACTCACAGGACTTGAATCGCAAACTACAAAATGGTGCAAACCTTCAAATGTCCAATTTTAGCTGGAATAGACTCTGTATTGGGGTTTACCGGAAACTGATTTGCTACTCCTACAACCTGAACTGTCCTTCCTGAAAGGGGCACATTTAAGACTTCTGCTGATCTGACAGTTCAACGTGTTGCTCCTGTGCCAAACAAGAATGAAACATCATGATCCATTACACTTGCATTCACATAAGGACCACGCTGTTTTACCTCCAATGAGGCAGCCAACACACATTCTTCTTCTTCTGAACCCTCACTCATGCATTCTTCACTTGCTTCATCATCGCTGAAATCAATCAATAGGTACTGTGTGATTAACTGATTTGCATTTGTATTTACTCTTTGGTTCACAACCTGCTGAGGAATCATCATCTCTTGCTGTGCCATCGTCGCTTGTGGTATCTGCATCTGCTGCAGGACATGAATCTGCTGTGGGGAAATTGTACTTGTTGCTGGGGTCTCCTGCATTTGGACTGTTCCAGTAGGAACATTCATGATTTGATTTTGGGGCCTTTGAACTCTTTGATTTTGAAATTGACTGTTGTCAACAATCTGCACAACACCACCACCTTGCACCACATCATTTACATTACTATAAGGACACTCACGCTTCCAATGCCCGACGATGCTGCAAGCATGACAAGGCAGCATTTTCTTCATGATCTGAACATCGGCCACATATGCATTTGGATCTACTTGAATCCCACGACCTCTACCACTGAACTGGGGCACCATGATGGCCTGCTGTTGCATCCATTCTATTCTTCCTGTGTTCACCTTGTGAACCCTGCAAACGTGCTGTCTGGGCATACTTAGACCCTCATTACAACCTCAGCGGACTTTGCAAAAGACCGCTGAGGCTGCAGGAGCCAGAAGTAGGCGGTATGTCTGGCTCCCTATTATGACTTTTCCACTGGGCAAGCGGACGGTAACAGTGTCACCCCCAGTCACAGATCTGGATTCAATCCATTGTTATTTTGCTTGCCACGTCATCCCAGTTTGGACCCAGCTATATGCAAATCAGTCTTGACCCTGCCCCCATAGGAGCAGTCCAGCCTGAACTGCAAGCCAGGTCCTCCCTGGACAGGATTCAAGCATCCTAGGACTGGTTTCAGGGTATCACCCTTCATCAGCCAGGCTAGATTTAATCCAGTGGCGCAGCAAGCAAGGGACCCACGTCTGGGCATACCCTAGTCACTTAGGGCGCACAAGGCAATATCACAAGATAAAATGATGGACAGAAACTTTCCAAACACTCAACCCCCAGTCGCAGATCTGGGTTCAATTCATCGTTATTTTGCTTGCCACGTAATCTGACTTAACCTGCATCACCATTGCCGTTTCCTTCAACCTTCTCTTATTCATGTCAATCTCGTCATTGCAGTATTTTGCATATTACAACACTTCATCAATTAGCCTCCCTTGCCAACAAATGAAATGATTCTGAATCATATTACTAATGTCAGGCCTCAACCCTTGAACAAATATGAACACAAAATGAATCATGTCTCTCGGCTCAATAATTTCTGTGCCACTGTATTTTCTGAATGCTTTCAACAGCCTTTCATAATAGGTATGAATAGACTCCTTTGCTTCCTGAGATGTCCTTTTGCCAATCAATGTCTTTAAGGGAAACTCTACTTTTCAGAAACTCAATCACCTTGTAATAATCCTTCATCACCTCATCAGATGGCGCACATGTTACTGCACCCCTCAGCGCCTCATGCATTGACCAATCAACACTCCTCTTACACTTTACCCACAAAGCTGGTGGAACCACAATCTCAAATAAAGTATTCAGATCTTCCCACAAACATTTTTAAAGCTTAACAAACCTCTCCGTCTGCTGGTACCATTCCACTAGTTTCTCCCTCAACTTTGGGTAATCATTTGTAAATTACAGTATGTCACTTCTACTCCAAGGGAAGTGAACAAAAGTCCCTCCAGGAATTTCTCTCACTGGCACCATTTTTACAGATCTATCAGCCTGCTGTACATCATTTGAAGATGCAGTCGGATTTTTCTTATGATGTCTTTTCTTTGCCCATCTGCCTTCTCATTTATCTAGTGCTCCCCAAGTTTGAATTTTCTGAATTAATTCCTTGATGTAAATTTTCATTCCAGGTGTTCTCATGTTTGCAATGTCTCTCGAGTCAAATTCTGATCTATAACTCTTCTTTAACTGCTTGGATTTACTCATCTCAATTTCATATTTCTCTGCCAAATTAGTCAATTTCTCATAAACATGTCCTGCTTTAAGAGTAACATCCTTGCATATAAGCGCAATTCATTCTCATTATAAAAATCTGATCTGTTCATTTCAAGGGTTCCCTCAATCAGTTCATTTAGTTCCAATTTCAATCTAGCCATGTTTAATGTCTTTGCTCCTTTTGGTGTGTTTCATGAAACTAATGTTCTGCTCAAATTATCTAACATTTTCAGTCAATAGCTGGGCTATCAATCCTTGTAAACTAATATTATTACCATTGTTTCGGGGAACAAACGGTGGTACATTACACGGGGCTCCTATAGCTTGCTCTTGAGCCATCAAGGATGATCCTATTAAGCATGGGGGGCATGTCACATCAATCAGTGAACCAGTTCTGCCATCTGTCTGGTTCGAACAAAAGGAATTCATAGGGGTCAAGGCTGGCACAGTAGTGCTCAGCCTCTCCATTTCTGCATTAGTTATAAAAGGTGAATTCATTGCCGAGACTGGATTAGAAATCTGAGGACCACTCTCATTATTACCTTGGGCATACAGTGGTACTAATGGAACTATGGTTAGAGGAACTGTTAATGCTTCTGGTCCTGACAGATTTGACTGATTTTGCAGGAATATTAATCCTTTACTTTGGCCAATCAATACTGTACCAAAAGCCTTATTTGATTGATTTGAGGCAACATTCTGCGGTGTCTTTACTGGAGAATACATAGGCATGGTCTGTCTCTGATTCATAACTTGTGCAGGTGTCTCTAAATTAGGTGTGGACTCAAACGGAGTCATTCCCCCTTTCTGAATTGACTGTGGCATAACTTGAACTAAGACACTCGAAACTGTGTTAACATTTGGACTTGTAGGATAAACCACTGGCACCTGTGCAACATTAGCAGTAAGAGCTGTGGCAACATTCAGGACTACATTCTGATTTACAGAGGCACTGGATTATACGGTGGAAGATGATCCTGCAAAAACTACATTATAAATTTGTCCTCTGAATAATTTTCAGTGTCAGCTACCTTTTTACTCTCACTTAATTCCTGTTATGAATCTTCTTCTGATTTCTTTTTAGCTTTAGATCTAGCATTTCTACCACCCTCCTGAGTAATCGCTGGAACATCTTCACTGCATGTAATGCATCTGCTCTCCATATTCTCTGCTCTGCTCCACTAGTCTCTTTTCAGCTATCCTTATTCTCCTTTCAAATTTCTGACCCTCTTTTTGTCTCGCAACCAATTCCCTAATAGCAAGTGCTTCAAATTTGGCAGGTCTAGGCTAGGAAGAGGCTTCAATTCATAAAACACCATCCTCAGATTCTCTAAAATTCTCATATTAAAGGTCCCATAACTAGGAAAAGCTAAGGCGCCTTCCTTCTCAGTTATTTTGCACCATTGATTTACCCAAAGACATGCTGAAACTCCTTTTTCCTCCATCACCACAAATGCTGGTGTACCCCCAGGGGGAGTAGGTTCACCTTATCTAACTGGAATAAGACATCTCTTCTCAACACACTCTTTAAAGCTTTGAAAAACTTCATTTTTACACAAATCTGATTCATAAACACAAAATCTCTGAAACCAGGAAATTATTTTCAATCCCATGTTGGAGCAGAGATGCTAATATGAGAATATGCTAATGATTTGCGTATACATACTAATGAAAAGAACGATATTAATAAATGAAAATAACGTGGAATGTGCAAAATGTGCCCACGGGGAGTGGTCACCATCTGTGCTAAAAGTACAAAATACTGTGAAATGTTTTAACGCTTGTATTAATATATCATAATTAAGGATATAATCTATGTTTTGTAATGCCATATGTTCTTAGTTTATCCAGAGGCCTAGTCAGCTCTAGGCCTTGCCTGCTTAAACATGGAGACACGATGATCTGCCGCAGACTGGAACTGGAGAGAAGAACCTTGAACTGTAGAGTTCAACTATGAGCTCTGCTAAGAGAAAACTGCAAACTCACCAGCGGACAGGAGACGATCAGAACGAATTGATACAATCATGTGTAGAGTAGGCTAAATGTACTTTCCCAGGACTTGAACAAAGGAGCTACAGACTAAGGGGGTCATTCCAACCCTGGCGGTCGGTGTTAAAGCGGCGGCTAAGCCGCAAACAGGCTGGCAGTAAAAAAAATGGAATTCCGACCCTGGCAGAAACCGCCAACAGAGACCGCCACTTCAACACACCGCCCGCCACGGCGGGACAAACAAACAGCGCGGCGGTCACGCCAACAGACATGCGGGAGTCAATGTACCGCCCACCCTATCACAATCCACCAATCCGCCACCTTTTCCGGGGCGGTAGCCCCGCCGATAAAAACATGGCGGAAACAGCCATTTCGAACGGAAAACGCTCACCTCCATACACCCCACGAGGAATCTGGACAGCATGGAACCCGAACTCCACATCCTCCCAGCGATTGTCTTCCTGCTCCTCTACCAGGAGCACGAACTCCGGCGCAGAAGACAACGGTGAGTACTGCACCTACGACACAGGGGAGGCAAAAAATTACGGGGACACACATACGCGACACACCCACCCCCACCCTCACCCAATACAACACACACATCAATGCATAGCAACAACTCAGAGTGACACCCCCCAAACCCCCCGGAAGAATGCAAAGACAAAAGGAAATGATTCGAAACATTGGAATATATTGTATCACTGGCTTAAAAATATATCACACATCTAAAACCTTTATATACATTAATTTTAAAGTCCGAAAAATTGTAGCAGGCATTGTCCGTGGACCACTGGGCCCAAATCACATGGGCAAAGCCCACACAGGATACCTGACTCCAACGGAGAGAACACTGCAGGGGCATCAGATAGGAAAACTACAGGCACCTCAGGGGGAAGGGAAGGGGGGGCACCTCAGCCAGATAAGTCCACGACGCCAGATCCACGAGAGGCCTCCATGGCCACTGTTCAATCCTGGGGAGTGCAAAGCCACAGTCTCTCAAGTCTCTACAGTGGGTGGGTTGCCCACTGTACCATCCTGGGGAGTGCAAAGCCACAGTCTCTGAAGTCTCTACAGTGGGTGGCTTGCCCACTGTACCATCCTGGGGAGTGAAAAGCCACAGTCTCACAAGTCTCTACAGTGGGTGGGTTGCCCACTGTACCATCCTGGGGAGTGCAAAGCCACAGTCTCTCAAGTCTCTACAGTGGGTGGGTTGCCCACTGTACCATCCTGGGGAGTGCAAAGCCACAGTCTCTGAAGTCTCTACAGTGGGTAGCTTGCCCACTGTACCATCCTGGGGAGTGCAAAGCCACAGTCTCACAAGTCTCTACAGTGGGTGGGTTGCCCACTGTACCATCCTGGGGAGTGCAAAGCCACAGTCTCTCAAGTCTCTACAGTGGGTGGGTTGCCCACTGTACCATCCTGGGGAGTGCAAAGCCACAGTCTCTCAAGTCTCTACAGTGGGTGGGTTGCCCACTGTTACATCCTGGGGAGTGCAAAGCCACAGTCTCTCAAGTGGATAACACTCTCCACAGGTTCTGGAGGGGGACTGGTGCCCAGAGTGCTTCGTGCAGCCCTGCCCGACACAGATGCGGCCCTGCCCCTTCTGCCAATGTGCCAGCGGTGCTTGAGACGGCGGTGCCCTGTTCAGCGGTGCTTGAGACGGCAGTGCCCTGTTCAGCGGTGCTTGAGACGGCGGTGCCCTGTTCAGCGGTGCTTGAGATGAAGGGCCCTGTTCAGCGGTGCTTGAGACGGCGGTGCCCTGTTCAGCGGTGCTTGAGATGAAGGGCCCAGTGCAGCGGTGCTTGAGATGAAGGGCCCGGTGCAGCGGTGCTTGAGATGAAGGGCCCAGTGCAGCGGTGCTTGAGACGGCGGGGCTCTGTTTAGCGGTGCTTGAGACGGCGGTGCCCTGTTCAGCGGTGCTAGAGACGGCGGTGCCCTGTTCAGCGGTGCTTGAGATGAAGGGCCCAGTGCAGTGGTGCTTGAGATGAAGGGCCCAGTTCAGCAGTGCTTGAGACGGCGGTGCCCTGTTCAGCGGTGCCTGAGATGGCGGTGCCCTGTTCAGCGGTGCCTGAGATGAAGGGCCCAGTGCAGCGGTGCTTGAGATAAAGGGCCCAGTTCAGCGGTGCTTGAGATAAAGGGCCCAGTTCAGCGGTGCTTGAGACGGCGGTGCCCTGTTCAGCGGTGCTTGAGACGGCGGTGCCCTGTTCAGCGGTGCTTGAGACGGCAGTGCCCTGTTCAGCGGTGCTTGAGATGAAGGGCCCAGTGCAGCGGTGCTTGAGATGAAGGGCCCAGTTCAGCGGTGCTTGAGACGGTGGTGCCCTGTTCAGCGGTGCTTGAGACGGCGGGCCCTGTTCAGCGGTGCTTGAGGCGGAGGTGCCCTGTTCAGCGGTGCTTGAGACGGCGGTGCCCTGTTCAGCAGTGCTTGAGATGAAGGGCCCAGTGCAGCGGTGCTTGAGATGAAGGGCCCAGTTCAGCGGTGCTTGAGACGGCGGTGCCCTGTTCAGCGGTGCTTGAGACGGCGATGCCCTGATCAGCGGTGCTTGAGATGAAGGGCCCAGTGCAAGCGGTGCTTGAGATGAAGGGCCCAGTGCAGCGGTGCTTGAGATGAAGGGCCCAGTTCAGCGGTGCTTGAGACGGCGGTGCCCTGTTCAGCGGTGCTTGAGACGGCGGTGCCCTGTTCAGCGGTGCTTGAGACGGCGGTGCCCTGTTCAGCGGTGCTTGAGGCGGCGGTGCCCTGTTCAGCGGTGCTTGAGGCGGCGGTGCCCTGTTCAGCGGTGCTTGAGACGGCGGTGCCCTGTTCAGCGGTGCTTGAGGCGGCGGTGCCCTGTTCAGCAGTGCTTGAGATGAAGGGCCCAGTGCAGCGGTGCTTGAGATGAAGGGCCCAGTTCAGCGGTGCTTGAGACGGTGGTGCCCTGTTCAGCGGTGCTTGAGACGGCGGTGCCCTGATCAGCGGTGCTTGAGATGAAGGGCCCAGTGCAAGCAGTGCTTGAGATGAAGGGCCCAGTGCAGCGGTGCTTGCGACGGCGGTGCCCTGTTCAGCGGTGCTTGAGACGGCGGTGCCCAGTGCAGCGGTGCTTGAGATGAAGGGCCCAGTGCAGTGGTGCTTGAGATGAAGGGCCCAGTTCAGCGGTGCTTGAGATGAAGGGCCTAGTGCAGCGGTGCTTGAGATGAAGGGCCCAGTTCAGCGGTGCTTGAGACGGCGGTGCCCTGTTCAGCGGTGCTTGAGACAGCGGTGCCCTGTTCAGCGGTGCTTGAGATGAAGGGCCCAGTGCAGCGGTGCTTGAGATGAAGGGCCCAGTGCAGCGGTGCTTGAGACGGCGGTGCCCTGTTCAGCGGTGCTTGAGAGAAAGGGCCCAGTGCAGCGGTGCTTGAGAGAAAGGGCCCAGTGCAGCGGTGCAGCGGATGAGTATCCAGGTCAGCGGATCCGGCCATGGCATGGAGGTCATTCGCCACCTGACCTGTGGCTGACGGTGCCTTCCTGCCCACCTGGGATGGGGCTTGCGGGGCCCTCCTGGGCTGCAGTGTCGGGCCTGTGGGTGTCCTCCTGTCCACCTGGGATGGGGCTGGCGGGGCCCTCTTGGGCTGCAGTACCGGGCCTGTGGGTGTCCTCCTGCCCACCTGGGATGGGGCTGGCGGGGCCCTCCTGGCCAGCTGGCCTGCTGGCGGACTTGTCGGGCGTGCTGCCCTTCCCACCCTTCCCTGGTCGCCTGTGGCCCTTACCCACCTTTTGCGGTGTGCCAGGTGGCACCAGACTTCCTGCCGGGGCCATGGTGGGAATTTTGGTCCCTGGTGTCTTGGGCCTCTCGTGCCGGGCACTGGCAATCTTCGGGTGCTTTACCGGGGGTGGGCTGGCCGTGCCTTGGCTCCTTACCGAACTGGCTGCCCTTGAGGGTGGGGGACTCCATAGTCCATGGCAAACAGTCTTTATAGGTCCCGCTTTTGTGGTGGCTGAGGTGCTGACTGGAGTCCTATGAGATGGACGGGTGGGGGAGTTGTTGGAAAGAGGTCAAGTTTGGAAAGGAAAAGCAATTTAGGAAGAGAGGGACGGGTAGGTGTAGTGGGTATGGGAGTGGAGGAAGAGGTTGTGGTTGTAGGAGTTTTCAGTCTGGTGTCTTTGGGTGCGGGTGCTTGGGCTGGATGCTGTCGTGAGGTGGATGGCTGTTGGGTGAGTGGCTGCCTGCGTTTGTGTAGCTTGGAAGAGGGGGTCACAGACACAGTGGGAGAGGACACAGGGGACGTGTAAATGGTAGTGGGGGTGGTGAATGCACGTGTGCGGGGTGTTCTGGTGGGTGTGGTGGTGATGGACGTAGTGGCTGAAGATGTTGTGCATGCAGGTGTGAGTGGAGACGTCACAGGGAGGGAGGAGGGAGACAAGGAGGAGGGGGACACAGTGGAGGCAGTGGGTGTTGGTATGTCTGTATGTGGATGTTGCTTGTGTGTATGCTTGTGGGATGTGTGGTGCTTATGTCTGGATGAGCTTCCCTTGGGTGTTGAGGTGTGTGCAGGCTGGTCTGATGGTGTGTCTGGGATAGGCAGAGGTACAGGGGATTGGGTATGGGTGGAGGAAGTTGGAGGGGGGAGGCTAGAGACAGGGGCAATTGCTGCCATCAGTGCTGAAGCCAGAGTGTTGAACGATCGCTGATGGGCAGCCTGACCAGAATGAATGCCCTCCAGGTATGCATTACTCTGGTGCACCTCCCTTTCTACACCCAGGATGGCATTCAAAAGGGTAGTCTGCCCAACAATGATCGTCCTCAGGAGGTCAATGACCTCCTCACTGAGGGCAGCAGGGGTGACTGGGGCAGGGCCTGAGGTGCCTGGGGCGAAGGAGATGCCCACCTTCCTGGGTGAGCGGGCACGGGGCAAATGCTGAGGGGCTGCTGGGAGGGCGGTGAGGGTGCGCTGGGTGGCGGCTGTACCTGTTGTTGCGGGGGGCACGGATGTTGCCGCCACCACAAGGGAGCTCCCTTCAGAGGACGAGTTGCTGTCACTAATGTCTGCACGAGTTCCCGCTGTGGAGCTCCCCTCGCCCTCCGTCCCACTGGTGTATTCGGACTCCGTTGCATGGCCCTCCAGGGCCATGTGGGATGCAGCTCCCTCGTGCTCCGATGCCACTTCTCCTCCGCTTGATAATGCTAATGCACACATGAACAGGAAGACCACAAAAAGGGGGGGGGGAGGAGAAATAAAGACATGTTGAGTGCATGCATTGGCAACACCGTTGGCGGAGAGGACAGACACAGAAGCCCCCTGCACTACGCCGCGCACTTGGGGTCGACTACTCAATCCGTGGGACATGACCTACAAGCCTATGGACGACAACTGCACACATAGATGACACAGGGCCATGGATAACTGTACTTGGCACCCTACAGAGGTGGGGGGCGGGGGCAAAGGGCCATGCCTTACGGAGGGGCCTAGCCTACAGAAATCGCCCTGGCCTAGGGATACTCACAGCCCTCCTCCCCCACCCAGACACCTCCACTGCGCAAAGTCACCAGAATGAGAGTGTACTCACCCCCTTGTGTCTGCTGTGATGTCCTCACGCGCCCATCCAAATCGGGGTAGGCCACCGCCAGGATCAGGGACATCGGGGGGGTTAAAGTACGACTGGCACCCCTCCCACGTTGGGAGGCCATCCCCAGCTGAGCCTCTGCCATCTTCCTGCTCTAGCGTCGGATGTCCTCCCATCTCTTCCGGCAGTGGGTGCCCAGTCTGTTGTGGACCCCCAGGGTCCGGACGTCCTTGGCGATGGCACGCCAAATGTCGATTTTCTGGTGGGCGCTGACCTATGTGACATGTACAGGGAGAGAAGTATAATCATCACCTTCTGCATGCTCCATGTGAGTGGCCCCCCATCCCCACCCTTGCCATGTGGCACATGCTCTCATCTGTCGTTTGATGCATGACTCAATAGCTCCCCTCCCCACCATCTTTCATCCACCCCACTCAACACAGGCATAGCCCACAAAGCATGGTCCCAGTGTACTTACCTGTTGGTCTGGAGGACCGTAGAGTAGCGCATACTGGGGGAGGACCCCATCCACAAGTTTCTCCAATTCCTCCGCAGTGAAGGCAGGGGCCCTTTCCCCAGTCGCATGAGCCATTGTCTCTTCCAGACCAAGGTCACAGCAGCACTTGCAGTGTAGGTCCTCTCCTGTGGAAGATCAGGTATCGAGTGATTAAGCTGATAGAAAATGGCGGTCACACCCACGGCGGTGCGTACCGCAACCGCCGGTGCACATCGTCGTTGGCTCCTGAAACCCATAGGGTTCAATGTTAACCAATGCTGCTTTGCGCTGCGGTCTTCGACCGCCTACCGCCACGGTGTGCCACGCCAGCGCATTGACCTCACATCCTATTGTCTCACTTCACAGGTCAGGCAGCCGCCATTTCAAGGGCCCACATGGCTTAATTTCTACTGCGTCACACATACCTAGGCCTTGCATCGACACTCATACAAGCCATACAATGCACTGGGAATCGTGTAATGTGCAAGCTGTGGGAACGTACCTGTGGGTTGATTGACTCTGTGCTCGTTGTTGTCCTTCATAGGCACTGTCCGCTGGGACATGCGAGGAGATGGAGGAATCTTCCCGTGTACAGACCGCTGGTGGACCTGTCGACAATGGAGGAAAGACATGTCATACTGACATACAGGCTTAACCGAGCTACTATACAGGAACTGTGTGCCCAGCTGGAGGCAGACCTGATGTCACCCATCCGCCAACCCACAGGGATCCCCCCTCTAGTGCAGGTTCTGTCAGTACTCCATTTCTTTGCAAGTGGGTCTTTTCAAACAACAGTGGCCATATCATCAGGGATGTCCCAGCCCATGTTTTCCAAGGTGTTGTCCAGAGTCTTGTCTGCCCTGCTCAAACACATGCGGAGCTACATCGTGTTCCCTGAGGTGGGAGATTTGCCTACAGTGAAGGGTGATTTCTATGCCCTTGGACATATTCCCAACATCATAGGTGCCATTGATGGGACACATGTTGCTTTGGTCCCCCCCAGCAGGAGTGAACAGGTGTACAGGAACAGGAAGGGTTATCATTCCATGAATGTCCAGATGGTCTGTTTGGCTGACCAGTACATCTCCCATGTTAATGCCAAGTTCCCTGGGTCAGTGCATGACGCGTACATCATGCGGAATAGCAGCATCCCTTACGTGATGGGTCAACTCCAGAGGCACCGGGTGTGGCTAATTGGTGACTCTGGTTACCCCAACCTGTCCTGGCTACTGACCCCAGTGAGGAATCCCAGGACAAGGGCAGAGGAACGGTACAATGAGGCACATGGGCGTACTAGGAGGGTGATCGAGCGGACCTTCGGCCTCCTGAAGGCCAGGTTCCGGTGCCTCCATATGACTGGTGGATCCCTAATGTACTCACCAAAGAAGGTGTGCCAGATCATCGTGGCCTGCTGTATGCTTCACAACCTGGGTTTGCGACGCCAGGTGCCTTTTCTGCAGGAGGATGGTCCAGATGGTGGTGTTGTAGCAGCTGTGGAGCTTGTGGAGAGTGAAGAGGAGGAAGGCGAAGAGGACGACATAGAGAACAGGAACACCGTAATACAGCAGTATTTTCAATGACACACAGGTAAGAATCCACACCGGCATATTACATTTACTTAAAGACTGCTACCTCTCTACTGTCTGACCTTTTCCCCCAGTGTATGGTAACTGTGTTGTGACTTTCCCTTCCGATTTCAGAGATGTGGGCCCCACTGCGTGACATCTGCTTTTTTTCCCCATGGACTACAGCTGTGTGACAGTGGTATGTTGGCATCACAATGTAAATAAACATTTTGGCACGGTCATGTCTAATACATTTGTTCAAAATCACAGCCAGACTCCAGATTGTTTTGTGCAATAAGTGTGTTTATTACAGTGCTCTAAATTGGTGGGTGGTTGCAAATCGGTGAGGGGTGATGGTGGAGGATTGTCCATGGCAGAGTCCAGACTATCAGTATCACAGGTGCATTGTCCAAATGCCTGTGAAAAGTGGTGCAGGGTCAGTTTAAGGTTGGACAGGGTGTCAATGTGGGACAGTGGGATGACAATCAGGGAGGTATCCTTTCCTGGCGGGGGTCTTGGCATCTTACTCTGTCTTCTTCCTGGATCTCAGGGCCCGCTTGCGGGGTGGTTCTCCTTCTGCAGGGGCTGGGGTTCTGGTGGCCTGTTGGTCTTGTGTCAGGGCCTCCTGTCCACTAGCGCCGGCGGAGGTGGTAGGCAGTTCTTGGTCCATGCTAGTGACAGGGTCCCTTTGTGGTGCCACAGTGTCCCGCAATGTGGTCACTACCTGATTCAGAGCCACTACGATGGTGCCCATGGCGGAACTGATGTTTCTTAGTTCCTCCCTGAACCCCATATACTGTTCCTCCTGCAGAAGCTGGATCTCCTGAAACCTGGCCAGTACCTTTGCCATCGTCTCCTGGGAGTGGTGGTATGCTCCCATGATGGAGGTGAGGGCCTCGTGGAGAGTGGGTTCCCTAGGCCTGTCCGCCCCCTGTCGCACAGCAGCCCTCCCAGTTCCCCTGTTTCCCTGGGCCTCTGTCCCCTGGACCGTGTGCCCACTACCACTGCCCCCAGGTCCCTGTTGTTGGGGTGGTGGGTTAGCCTGGGTGCCCTGTAGTGGTGGACACACCGTTGCTTGACGTGTCCTGGGGACAGAGGTATGGGCCCGCTGGGTGGGTGCTGTGCTGGCGTTCCCAGAGGGAGGAAGGTCTGCTGTGGCCTGTGGCTGTCTGAGGGGAACCGACTGTCCCGAGGTCCCCGATGGGCCGGGCTGGTCATCTAGATCCAGGGAGACAGAGGTGCTGTCATCACTGTGGGCCTCTTCTGGGGGTGGAGTGGACATTTGTGGACCCTCCTACGCGGTGACCTGGCATTCGGGTCCTGCAGGGGTATAAAAGTATGGTTATTGCTTCTGCGTGTGCCATAGCGTGCAATGGGTGGGTGCCCGTGTACCCCAGTGCTGGCATTCCCTTGTGGGGGCTGTTGTGACGGTGGTTTGGGGGGGGGGATGGGTATGTGCAGTGGGCATGCTTTGGTGATGGATGTCCATGCTTTGTGACGCATGCAGGGCTTGGTGTTGGGATGGGTGGGTTGTGAGGGTGAGACATTTGCAAGGAGTAGGTGTGATGGGGTGGGGGTATGAGTTGGCATGCTGGTGGGGTGGGGGGGATGAAGTAGTGAAGATTTGACTTACCAGAGTCCATTCCTCCAGATACTCATGCGAGGCCCTCAGGATGCAGGATCGCCAAGACCTGCTCCTCCCATGTTGTAAATTCTGGGGGTGGAGGTCCGCCGCCAGTCCGCTGCACCGCGATGTTGTGCCTGGATACCATGGAACGCACCTTCCCCCGTAGGTCGTTCCACTGCTTCCTGATGTCGTCCCGATTTCTTGGGTGCTGTCCCACAGCGTCGACCCTGTCCACTATTCTGCTCCATAGCTCCATCTTCCTGGCAATGGTGGTGTGCTGCACCTGTGTCCCGAAGAGCTGTGGCTCTACCCGTACAATTTCCTCCACCATGACCCTGAGCTCAGCCTCCGAAAACCTGGGGTGTCTTTGCGGTGCCATGGGGTGGTGTGGGTGATGTATGGGGTGGATTGTGTGGTGATGTGTATTGTTGTGTTGTGTGAAGCGCGTGCTAATATTGCTGGGTGACAGTGAATTGGGCGTCTGGGTGCTCGGATCTCTTTTTTCTGTGTGTGTTCACGAATCTCTGGGAGTGGGGGTTTGTGGGTGATGTGGGTGTGTGTTTTATATTGTATTGGGTGTGTGGGAGTGTTGTTTGTATGTGTATCAGGTGTGTGTATTTTGAATGGTCCAATGTGGCTGTGTTTTGGATGTATGTGTGTATTTTGAGCGCGGCGGTGTGTACCGCCAATGGAATACCGCGGTTGAAAGACCGCCGCGTGGATTCGTGTGTCGTGATAGTGTGGGCGTATTTCTGTTGGCGTGACGGTGGAGGTTTGGTCATCGCCAGTTTCTCGCTGCCCTTTGGTGTGGCGGACTTTTGTGGATGTCTGTATTTTGGCGGTTTGCCTGTTGTGGGTCAGAATGACCGTGGCGGTTTAGCGCGACCGCGGCGGTGTTATGACGGTCTTCTGCACGGCGGTAAGCGCCTTTTACCACCGAGGTTGGAATGACCCCCTAAGAGCTGGGAGTAACAATTTTGTTACCTGAAGAACCGGATGATGTTCTCATCGACAGAAGAACCAATCATGTTAATGGAACTTGACTCTCAAAATAACATAGACAAGTGGTAAACAAAAATTATAGGTTAGAGTCATAACCCCTGATAAGGTTGACCAATGGGCAAATTGTGGGATGGACTGAGAGACCCTAATAAAAAGTCATGACATGAAGGGAAAAATCAGAACGGAGAGGCGAAAGTTGATGACTTCAGGAGACACTGTCCGAAGAACTGAAAACTTGGGCTTGCTTCTGTGAGCCTGAGGCTTGCTGATGACTAATGACCTGGAGACGAAGTCTGGCTCGTTGCTGAGCTATCTTGGATAGGTAACTATAACCTGACTGACTAATGAATGCTTTTCTTTCTAGGTACCAACTGCGCTGTTTAGAACATTTTTTTCTCTTCTAGATAAATTTTCCAAATTAATGATTCTTGACTAAATTGTTTTAGCATGAAGACACACATGCTGATGCTAATCCGGAGATAGGTAGGCTGACAAGGGTGGCTGAGGGTGACTTAGACTGACTGACTTATATTGCTGAATCATTCCATATATTATGAATTGCTATTTGCTTATTTAATGTTGATTGCATATTAACAAGTGATGAGAATTATTGCTTATGTTGGTAATAAAGTAAATTGGTAATCATGATATGGTTGAATAAAGTTTTATGAGTAGAGTTGTAACTAATAGAGAATAAACAGAACTAACTTTCATATGAGTCATGGTGGTTTTTCTGGCTAGATTAGTTCATAGATATTTGAGTCGATCAGATTGATTTGTTGAAGTTTTTCTTTTACTCGCTATACTTGACTAGGATACCCTATGTGATCCAAAAGATTAATTGACCTACACGCGTCCCCTTGTAAGTTTACTTACTAAGGACAAGGCGCGCCATCACCCACAATCCTTTTCACAAGTAGTTCTCAACCTATAGCAGTGCAGTCTTGTCCACCAATCCGTGTGCAGCTTTTCTCATGGACCAAAAGATGTCACATTCACTCCGTTCAGAAGCTGTGACTCACTTCAGAGCCGTCTCACACACTTCTCATGCAAAAGCTAAATGCAAACTATTGTGAGCACCAAAAAACAAAACCTGTCTGCTCACTACCGATAGGATTCAAATACTTGAAAGCTGTACGGACATTTTGAACGTGGTCTTTCACACAAATAAGTAGTCTTCAGACTGTGGCTTTCTCACAAACGCAAGTAAGATTTGACCCGCAAACCTCACTCTGATTAGTACGGGTGGTCCATGTGCACCAGGATTCACCTAATACCAACCAACAACTCACACTCAAGGGAATCTACTGGTGTTCTCGACAGCGATTAATCGACCAACACCTTACCTGCAGACAATACATGAACCAAATGTCTCCATACACTTGTACATACTCCGGAGTCTTAGGCCACGCAGGATCCGTTAACAACAACCACATGGCTACTTTTTTAGCACAAAGCACCACATTTACTTAGAGCAAGTCAACTCCCCACTCTCATACCTAGGAATACACAACTTCCCATCTCAGTTACCTTGGAGTAACATACCTCACACTTCACCACGATTTAGCCAAAGCACTGCAAGCGCAAACCTCATACCATACACTTGGAGCCAAATGCTGGAATTTCATCAACCCTTACTCTACACCAAACAACTCGTAATGTGGGCAATTCTGACTCTACTCCTCACAAGTCATAACCGTAACTCTGCTACCAAAACTGCTGGAGCACTCGCGGAGGTCTTCTCCCCACCATGGATTCAGAAACCACAAACTCTTGGGTGGGACACCATCGCAAATACTTACCGTCATTAGTCAGAATTATACAATCACAAATCATAAACATAAATCCATAAACAATATTAAACACCACGAACAATTCAATACCACATCAAAACTTCAAATTGAATAAAGTTTCAAAGCTTTATTACAATCCCAAAATCAATGTCACATAATAAATGGTGCACAAAACTAAGTTATAAACATACATAAAAATCATAGGCTGACCAAAGGGCCTGAAAAGATTCAACCTACTGAACATCAATACTGTTAAAAACTCAAAAAAATTATGTAGATTGGCAACAGCACAATATGAACATTATTACCAGATTTCAAAGCATATGTTGGTGACATCAGCAAATCATCAAAATACAGTTTTAACAGACAATTTCAGAGCTGTGCGGTTCCTAATCCTAACCAGAATTGGGACTTACATGTGTGAGAATGGGCTAACAGATGCAGACAAAAGCAAAAATAAAAGAAGGCAAAAATAATTTGGAAACATCTAACTAAAATAACTAATTACAAAAATATGCTGGTGTAAGTAGCTAACTGAAAAGAGAAACAAGAAACCACATTTATTTATACCTCTCCTCATGCGACAACAGACAGTGTTGATTCGTCAAACAGAGTGATCACCTTCTTCCAACGTCAGTTGACAGCAACTTCAGGATGGGGCAGAACACTGGCTGCACATAGGATTAATCAGAAGTTCAGAATTAGTTGGCCTTATTAGTACTGACCACATAGCAGAATCGGGAAGTTAAGAATATGATGAGGAAACTCATCAGGAAACTCAGAGAATAGGAATGTGAGCAGACTTAAGCAAATTAGACAAACTCCAATAGAGTTCTAAACCATACCAAACAGAGGAGAAGACTTAAGAAGACTGACTTCAGTTCCAAAGATCTTCACTAGTTAAAATATGCAAAACTCATTGTTTGGTCATTCAAGTGGGCACATACAGGACGTCAGTTTCAGCATCCGATCATTGTAGATGGCACCACCAGGTTTGCAACTTTTCCAGATTTCACAGCAAAGGTTAATTGTTTGTTTGCATAACTTCATTTCGTTTCCTCCAAAATATTACACTTTCTAATACATTTGTAACTTTCATTTCCTTCCACACAATCTACAATAAATTAAACTAATATTCTTCTTCCACATAAAGACTATGATTTCCTACTTCTTTTGACAGCTAGAATAAATATTGTTACATTAAATGAATTTGAAACATGTTTCTTTTTCTGCAGTACAATAGAACATTCAAAATTTTATTTGCTGCTTAAGGAAAAATAATTTAAGTCAGAGGAAATAACGTAAACATATTTTTCCATTGCTGCTAACAAAATGAACCTTTGGGCTTAATCGTGTTATGAAAGCCTAAGCACATTTAATTTAATTAATACATTAATGAACTGTTGCACGCATTAAATTCAGATCAAATATGCAAAGCAAATTATTTGTCTAAAACATCATTCTTATTATGTCAAAACAGTTTTAAACATGTATATATTTTCTAAATATATAGTTCATTATGAAATCCATTTATTTCAATGTAAGTGTATTTAATTCATATTCAATTAATACTCAATACATTTTATTTCTACTGTTTCTACTTAAAAATAATATTTTCAGGTTAATATTTATTAATAATTCACTAAATTATAAATGCACAATGATTCCATGTTAAACGCGATATCAAAAATACAACTGGTAGGCACAAATGTCCACCACCATTTAAATGTGCACATTTCCATTTCTACATTATTTTTCTCATTTAGACCTTTTAAATGCAGATTTATTAGTTACCATATGCTACTTCTATGCCACTAATTGTATTAATAAAACTTGATCTCTCCCAATAGGGGCCACCAGACTGATTGAGTCTTAGCTTGTCACCCATGTAGCCAGTCTGACTAAAGCATCGACAGCGCAACATGTGGTGCCAATTGTGTTCAGTACTCCCTATTGCTAAGTTACTTGTGAGTAAGGCTCTGTATGCAGGCTCACATGGTGGCACCACTGTGTGTACTCTGACAGAAGAGTGTGACTCTCGCTGCAAATGCAGCTACTCCTACATCACGCTTGTGCCTTGCAGCACTGATGGTGTCAGGAGGTGCTATAAATATGAGACTAAAGGACCGCCACACTAAAATGTGTTAGTCTAACCCCTGATGAGTGGTACTTGGCAGTGCTGGAAATGTGAAATATAGAAGTGCAGGTACTTACTCTTAACAGTACCTGTTTACTGGTGAAAACTGCTGGTACTTTCCCATTAAATGTATTGCTGCAGTGTTGAAAAGAGCAGGTACTCTCCCTTTCACATTAAAGAAAGTGCATACACTTATTTCTGGGCACTATCTTCCCAGTTAGAGTGCTGACATCCACAGCTGGATGGTTTAGACTTTTCCATTCTGTACAAGAAATTCGTGACTCTCAAATCATTCCACTCTAAGATGGCTCTCAGTTCTACCATTGTTACTGTTTTCGTCCTTCCTTTACTTCCATGAGCTCTTACAACAATACGGAGGAAGTTTCAAAGAACTAGTTTCTTCTGTATTGGGGATGGAAATCTAGCACTTCCGTCCAGACTTGGGAGTGATTCGCGATCAACCTATTGCATGCCTTGCTAAGTACCTATAAAGTACAGAAAATAGAGCGGCAGCGGAAACAACCAATCAAACGTAGTCATGGATTCAGTGGCACCAATAAGGGACAGACATAGTTTTGTGCTGTTCAGTGGGACGGCTCGATAGTCGAACTCTTTGACGAGCATTATTGAGTTCCAATGATATTTCAGCGCTATGCCGACAGGACCAATGGCAGCAACGGTGGGCGTGTTCTGCCTTTTGGGTCCGCGCCTGGTGTTTTTTGGTCGGTGAAGCCGTTGCTGCGCTGGAACGTCCACCTCGAACCGAAAGCGAGATCCAAACTGCGGCCGCGGTAGTCCGGAGGAGCGGGGTTGCGGTAAGGAGACATAGGGGGAGCGGATAATACGACCTGCCGGGGAGGCCGCGACCCGAGCCGGGCTCTCGGGTATAAAGACTCTTGGCCCAAGGACCAGGGCAGACCCGATAGTGTTCAAGTGAGACCGGGGCTCGAGTTGCGGCCTAGGCCGGACGAAGGGAGTGCATCGCGTGCGTACCGGGGGGCGTGGGGGGTCTGTTACTGTCCTGTCTTGTAGCAAGTGCGGACACCGTAGGGTTTTTATTTTTTTAAACCAGACCCTAGGTGCGGGCTTTCACAGAGCTGGACCCATGGGCCTTGGAGCACGCGCAGGCCTTTAACTCTCGGAGTGAAAACATTGAGCCCTACCGCTGCACCAGGATCCCTGCACTTGGAAACCCTCTTGCGATCTCGCCTGCCTTATTTACAAGTCGGTTGTAGGGGGTGGGGGCAAAGCGACGGTGGTCGCCACAATTGCACGTTATAGATAGTTTTCTCTTACATGGTGGTAATATATATTTGCGTGTGTGTGCACCTGGTGAAAAGCCCAGCGAATAGCTATAGAGATTGTCTAGGGAAAACCGCAAGTGGAAGGGGCGTGTACCGCGACGGCACTACCGAGAAGTAGCGTGCTTGGAACCGGAACTGAGGGAGGACAAGGCAAGACATGAGGAGGAAATAAAGATGGCACTGGGCTATCCGCAACTAAAATGAACCTTGGCTGCGAATGTATAGAAACGGAGACGATGATTTTAGCGGCCCTGATTTGGGCAAGAGTAGGGTCGAAAGCGAGAAGTTAGTTTGCGCGGTGGATGTTACAGAGCCGGGCCTTGAATAATCACGGCTGCGAGTGGAGAAGAGCGAGAACTCGAAGGTCGTGGAATTTAGCAGGACTGGACCTTGAACAACACGAATTAGATTTATATAACTGCTTTGTTAATTCGTAGAAGGCTTTGGGTAGTGTTTGGTACTAACTTAAGTCCATAGGATTTCGAACAGAAGTAGCAGTCGTAAGATTTTTAAGAGGTGCAAGGTTATTGGGAATCTATTATTATGCGCAGCAGCTTCCTTGACCCTCTAGCTAAATAAGACTGTCCCTTTTGAAGTCAAGAGAGTTGTCTATAGTAAGATAGCGAGAGTGCTGTTGTCGAGGATTCATAGTTTGAAGGATCAGAATGAGACTGCTGCTTTAGTTGTTTAGTATGCTGTCCGACATAGCGCAACCCTTGCAAAGGACCTAAGATTTGGAAATGTTTAGTGAAGTAAGGAGGAGAGGACCGTTAAGTTTGTACTTTTACTATGGTGATACCTTGCTGACTTGGTGGTACGTGTAGAGAGAAGAGTTTCTCTTTAGTTTTAATATTTGTTGTACACCCTGCTTCATAATTGGGACCAATAAATTGTGTCTACTCAGGTGTTTCGTATAGTAATGAAACTACTCTAAGCCTGTTTCCATAAATTGTATCTAATAAAATGGTAACCTTCGTACTCTGCACCTAGTCTTCATTGAAACGTTTAACGTTGTAGTTGTATGCAGATGACGGAATACTGGAACTTAAAACGAGGTCCAGCTTAAGTTGTTTGTTTCTTGAGGGTGTTTTAATGTGGAATTTTTGATTCCCACATGGAGTGAAAAGGGTTTGTTATATGTTTCTCAGTAGCATTTATTTTTTGGTCCGTGATGTGGAGCAAAGAGCTCGTTGCATTACATTTTTGGATGGATGCGTCTGACAATCGGCGTGTACCCATACAGGCCCTACCATGCGTCTTCACAGTTAATTGGGGAGGCACAACTGGAATAAGTGAACTTGATTCCATCTGCATGCTTCGATCTAGCTCTGTAGAATCCAAACACAGTAAAATACGATCAGCACTCTTAAACCTTAACTTTCGTTAACTTGTGTCTTAAAGTTCATCCATTACTTACTAATGGTTGTCTTCTTCATCACATTCATTTTCTATCTCTTCGTTCATAAACAAGTGCCATTTTTTTTCCCTTTGTTGGAGCACGGACCAAGTACAGATTAAATTGAATAATTAGTGTTCTCCGCTGTTCGATTTCGGGTACTTTTTTTTCTTTTCTTTTCCTTTGCTTTCCTTTCTGTTGCTGGCACTGGCCTGTTTCACCTCCTGTTTGCACTTCTTCCTTTCGTTGTTGTGTGTACCCCCTCTTGTTGCCGTTTGCGCACATCGCCTGTCATCTGCTCAGTTTGCACCACCTTTCCCGACAGGCCTCGAGAAATCTGCTGACCCACTTGCCATGGTGAGTCAAATTTTATCAGGTCAAGCTATATTCAGGGTCTGCTTGCCCGTTCTAGCGAGTTAACAAAGAACAGGTGTTCTATTCACTCAAAAAGTGAATTATTCTGAAATATATTTCAGTAGTTGTGAAAGCCTATTTTTCATACTTGTGTGATGAATAAATAGATAATACACTATATAATTTCATCAGTAATTTAAACAGTGCCCTACCGCATCATGCCTAAGTATATATTTATATTAAAAGTGAGTGTTTAAATATTAACTGACAAGCACTTCTGCCAGCTCCCTGATAGCAATGCTGTTAGTAAAGTAAGAGGCAAGTCAGGGTTTATGTGTACTAAATTCTTATGGAGCAAAAGTTTAGTCTATTTAAATAAACATGAGTTTTTTTTTTTTTGTACTTTATAAATCCTAAGCTCACATATTTAAAAAAGCACACATTTGAGAATGAAGGGGGGAAAAAAGGCTCTGTAAAATTAAATGTTGACCTAGGATTGCAACATTCAGTTCACTACATTTTCAACTACATTTCAGTTGGGTCAAATAGATTATTCAAATTACTTAACCTGCAGGTCTAGTAACATTTTTATTATTTTTTGAGGCCTGCCACCTGGTCATATCTGGTCGAACCACCCCCTCCAAATATTATCATCCATGTTTGTAGTCACCCCCCTTCCAGGTCATTGGATGCCCCCCCTCCTGTAGTTGTTTGCATCCTCACTTCCGTTGTTTGCATCTTCCGTTCATTATTTGCATCCTTTCCCATCATTGCTGTTGTTTACACCACCTTCTCCCGTCGTCATTGCTTTCCTCCTGCATGCGTTTTCTGCATGTTTCCCAGCACAACAGGGACATCTGACACCATTTAAACACAACAGGAACAACCACACCACCTTGGGATGAATAATTGCAAGCTCAGCTTGGACCTACAGCAACAATAACAGGACTACAGCAGTGAGAACAAGGGCAAGAGCAAAAATTGGAAGCACAGCAGCAATTACTTCCACAAAGTCATGGACCATAGCAGTAACTACATTTTTAGCCACAGGAGGGGCAGCAGCTGCCATGACAGTAGGATTAAGAGCTGCCACACCGGAGTGTCAGCTATCATAACAATGTCTTCAGACTCAGCAGTAACTACTGGTGCTACAGTGGCAGGGACCAGAACAACCCCCAGATCTGACAATACAGGTTCAATAGCTTCTATCATGGTAGGGACTACAACATCTGTGATGACAGTCCTCACCACTGCAACAACTGCAGCAGTATTTGCACACACAGCAAGGACCATTGCTGCTAACACAAAACGAAAAACAGCTACCACAAGGGCAGGTCCAACGGCTGTAACCTTAGAAGCAATAGCTGCTGCTTGAGACCACCATGGTGACAAGGGGGCGTACTAGCATAAGCAGTTGTTGTACCTCCAGCTGTAACCTCAGCCTGCAACCACATCTACCACAGCATGAACAAAACCAGCGGAAACTGACCAGAGCGGCTGCCGGGGCTAACAACCACAGCAAGTACAAAACAATTGGCGGGGACAGCAGTAGGCACCACATTATTATTACTGAGAGAAACAAAAGTACTCATGCATTTAGTGGGATTTTTACTTTCACAAGAGCAACATATGGATACTTAGTGATATATATCTCTCTCTCTCTCTCTCTCTCTCTCTCTCTCTCTCTCTCTCTCTATATATATATATTTTTTTGCAAGTTCAGTTTTTAAGATGTAGCAGCAAAGAATAACACATTTTATTTAGAAAAAAAAGTTAAATACATGTCAGAAATCCATACATAAAGTAGCAGAATCGCATGCTAAGCCCTTACTATATATTACTTGTATAGCATGAAACGAGAAAATAAACACACACTCCCCTCCCCTCAAAAAACCGCATTGGTAATCAGGCATTTATCCATGTAGCAGGGCCAGTCTGCAAGGCGGTAAGAAAACCGCCCCAAAGAGGGATAAACGTAAAGCTTTTACCAATGTTAAAAGATTTTTGAAAGGTAAGACCACAAACAAGTGAAAGTAATGGGTATATGGGCTTGGTTAAATGCCTACAATACATACACACAGGTCAAAACACTTGTGCGCTCGACCTGGAAAAAAGCTAAATACAAGAGAAAGTGGTCTTATTATTATTTTTTTCCTCCCTTTTTCAATCACCCCAGCTTTTCCATGTTTTCAAGAATCTCTTTATAGACACAATTCTCAGTGCATAGAAATTTTCACATGATTTAACTCTTTGCATTTTTACAATCCATTGAGCCAGGGTAGGGACTGCATCAGATTTCCAAATCACTAACTTTGACGATCTTGCCGTGAGAGTTGAGATAAAGAATTGGTGAGTCCTATTGACATTTCTTGCTGCAGATCGCAATGCCAACAAGGGCTCCATGGGCATCAGGAATCACTTTTATCTTCAATTTAACTCATCCCTAAGAAAATCTCCTTCTAAATTTTAGCCAAAAGAGGGCTAGTAAATCCCATGTGCATCGAGTCCCGCTCTCGTAGTTACACCTGAAGCACATGGATGATGATTGGGTTGCTTCTCGTGAATTAATGCTGGGATGTAGTAGAGCATCCATCTACTGAAGAAGGCTATTCTTCTGTAATTGGCAGCTCGAGTTGATTTAGAGCTCAACTGTTTCTGAAGCCTCCATTGAGAGGTGTTGATTTTACAACCAGTTAAAAACATAATTTTACTCCAAAAATTTGAAATCACCTCCTCGCGCTTATTCAGTACCTGTTAACTTTGATGTTTAAAAAAAAAAAAACCTTTTCTTTTGCTTTGTATCCTGCACGTGTTTAATTTGAGAAAAAGCAAATAATAGGGTAGGGCTGATACTGGGATGAATACTGAATAGCTGTTGCCATTGGATGAATTCATTATTTGACAAAAATCATTGATCCTCTGAAGCCCTAGGTTAGCCCAATGACTGAAAACTTTAGTGCCTAAAAAAAAGTCTTAAGGGGATGCAATCAGCTAGTTTTACCTAGAGCTGAAACCTTGGCACTCTGTATACTTTTCATGTCTGATTGAATCTATCCATGATAACCTGCAGTAGCTTATATCTGCACCTCATAAGTAGCCTGGGAATTTAAAAATAAAAAAACCAAAAAGCTCAATGTCTGCTGTGGCTAGCATGCTATTGAAATCCAAATTGCTTATCACTCAAAATATTCTTAGTGGATCTTGAGAGCCAATCCATCAATGCTGCCTGTTAATGCGATATCATTCTAGGATTCCTGGTTTAGTTGAACAGCCTGAAGTTTAAGCTGAGGCTTCTTCCTTTGCCAAATAAAGAGCCATAGATCGGAATCAAGTGCATTGAAAAATGTTTGTATAACTTCGATCATGACACTTGAAAAAAGAAACAAAAATAAAGAAATAACATTCATTTTGGTCGAGGCTACCTGGCGTATAATTGTCATTGAAAGGTTCTGCCATTGATCTAGCAATTTGCACATCTTTTGTTAGTGTAGAACTATAGCTAAGGGCAAACAGATTGTCGAATTTGAAGGTAATGTAAATTCTTAAGTATCTTATTGGGCCAGTTGAGGAATGGTGAACCTGCATAATTGCTTTCAAAATTTCAGAAGTGCAATTAAAAAGTAATGTCCTGTCTTTTATCTATAAACTCTTAAGAATTGGCATGTGAGGTGTTAGCCTCCTCTGCAGCTAAATATAGTACCATATCGTCTGCGAACAGTTTGTTTGGTTTGCACTGATTACTTATGGAAGAATACTAAGATCTTGACAAATTGCACAGGCTAATGGTTCTTTGAATGAAGAAACTAGAACGGGTTACATGGGGCATCCTTGGCGAGTCCGCTGCTAATGAAAATTGACCCACTGGCTTAGCATTGATAACTATATGTGCTGTCGCATTTTCACATAGAGTTGTGATGAACTGTACAAACCTGGTTGGAAAAGAACATCTAGATAAAATAGCGAGTACCACTTCCCAAATAAAAGGGCTGCAATTTTTTTCCAGCATATTAACGACTACTTTGGTTTTGTGGGCAGAATATAAATGAATTGCCTGAGGTAAATAGATTGTATTGGTAGTAATACTTCTAACTGGTAAGTCATTGTTTTGATTGCTGTGGATTATCGTTTGGGCTATTGGTGCTAATCTATTTGCTAGGATTTTAGTGAACAATGTATTGTCACTATTAAACAGACTGCGGCTGAGTAACTATACTACCTAGATGTGAATCTAAAATCGTTTATTTTTTTGCTTTTCTGTTTAGCTGACCAAGCCAAATATTTGCCCATGTGTTCAATCTCCTGGTACATTATTTTTATTTTTTATTTATTTTGTGAAATGTTTTCTAATGTAATACTTCTACTGAAGTGAATCGTTCATTTAAATTCTGTCTTGCCTGAACTACCCTCCATTTTGGCTTCCTAAGTTGATTTTGAGGTGGGTACCAACATTGCTTGATATAATGCTGACTGCAACTGTTGCAATTTTGCCTTTTGTTAGTTATTTTTTCCTGGCTTGGAAAGTGATTACCTTGCCTCTTTATGTTTCAGTGGCCCCCAGACAAAAAACGTCATGGGGATGTATGTATATTGTGCTCTAGAAGGGATTCCAAGGCTTGTCGTATATTCTCCACCCGTCTTTCTTCTGCTAGCAGAGGTTTTTCGAACATCCATCTGGGCATTGTGTTCTGCTGTGATGGTATATAAAGTTCTAGCAAGATTATCAGGTGGTCTGAAAACTCTTTAACTAAAATATCCACCTGTCCTCGATAGAAAGTGTATGAAGTGAGGAAAAAGCAAGTACATTTTCTGACTTGTGGTTGATCAGGGTGTCACTAATCTATTAAAGCCTGTTCTTGTTCAATAATCTGAGCACCTTAATAGTTTCTGGCTTATTGTGCAGTTTATTGGAGCAAGAGGAGTCAATAGAGGTATTGGGAAGAAGATTAAAATTGCCACCTGTTAACAGAGACCCAGATGCTCCATTTGGAATTTTGTATAGTGCCTCTAGGGCTAGGTGTGAGTCTTCTGTGGGGTCATAATAGCTTACAAAATTGGTGTGGTTTTGCCCTGTGACTTTTATCCAGATCTATCTTACTCATGGGTCCCTAATTACCTCTAATATTTCACCGCACAGCTCTCTAGTGATTAAAAAAAATAGCTATCCGTCTGATTGCTGGATCTGAAGTTGCAAAAAAGGCGTACTGGATATAGATTGGTGTCTTTAAGGGGGGATCGAGTGGCTTCAGGGCTAAAAAAAAAAAAATCTACTCTTTACGGCGAGTCATATTTTCTCATGTCAAGCTATTTTTAGACCCTACTTGCCCCTTCTGGCAAGTTGACAAAGAATAGGTGTTCTGTTCAGTCGGAAACTGAAGTAGTAATTAAAATGCCTTTAAACCTTCTCCTTGTCACATTTGCTCTGTGTTCAGAGACAGAGGTCAAAAGTCAGTTTGTCTTGTGACTGCAGAGTTCCAGGTTTGGATGGTGACTGTAGGAAGTTGGCTCTGTATGTGCTATTTCAAAGTAAGGAATAGCATGCACAGAGTCCAAGGGTTCCCCTTAGAGGTAAAATAGTGGTAAAAATAGATAATACTAATGCTCTATTTTGTGGTAGTGTGGTCGAGCAGTAGGCTTATCCAAGGAGTAGTGTTAAGCATTTGTTGTACATACACATAGACAATAAATGAGGTACACACACTCAGAGACAAATCCAGCCAATAGGTTTTTATATAGAAAAATATCTTTTCTTAGTTTATTTTAAGAACCACAGGTTCAAATTTAACATGTAATATCTTGTTCGAAAGGTATTGCAGGTAAGTACTTTAGGAACTTCAAATCATCAAAATTGCATGTATACTTTTCAAGTTATTGTCAAATAGCTGTTTCAAAAGTGGACACTTAGTGCAATTTTCACAGTTCCTGGGGGAGGTAAGTTTTTGTTAGTTTTACCAGGTAAGTAGGACACTTACAGGGTTCAGTTCTTGGTCCAAGGTAGCCCACCGTTGGGGGTTCAGAGCAACCCCAAAGTCACCACACCAGCAGCTCAGGGCCGGTCAGGTGCAGAGTTCAAAGTGGTGCCCAAAACACATAGGCTAGAATGGAGAGAAGGGGGTGCCCCGGTTCCGATCTGCTTGCAGGTAAGTACCCGCGTCTTCGGAGGGCAGACCAGAGGGGTTTTGTAGGGCACCGGGGGGGACACAAGTTGACACAGAAATTTCACCCTCAGCAGCGCGGGGGCGGCCGGGTGCAGTGTAGAAACAAGCGTCGGGTTTGTAATGGAAGTCAATGGGAGATCTAGGGATCTCTTCAGCGCTGCAGGCAGGCAAGGGGGGGATTCCTCGGGGAAACCTCCACTTGGGCGAGGGAGAGGGACTCCTGGGGGTCACTCCTCCAGTGAAAGTCCGGTCCTTCAGGTCCTGGGGGCTGCGGGTGCAGGGTCTCTCCCAGGCGTCGGGACTTTAGGTTCAAAGAGTCGCGGTCAGGGGAAGCCTCGGGATTCCCTCTGCAGGCGGCGCTGTGGGGGCTCAGGGGGGACAGGTTTTGGTACTCACAGTATCAGAGTAGTCCTGGGGTCCCTCCTGAGGTGTTGGATCGCCACCAGCCGAGTCGGGGTCGCCGGGTGCAGTGTGGCAAGTCTCACGCTTCTTGCGGGGAGCTTGCAGGGTTCTTTAAAGCTGCTGGAAACAAAGTTGCAGCTTTTCTTTGGAGCAGGTCCGCTGTCCTCGGGAGTTTCTTGTCTTTTCGAAGCAGGGGCAGTCCTCAGAGGATGTCGAGGTCGCTGGTCCCTTTGGAAGGCGTCGCTGGAGCAGGATCTTTGGAAGGCAGGAGACAGGCCGGTGAGTTTCTGGAGCCAAGGCAGTTGTCGTCTTCTGGTCTTCCGCTGCAGGGGTTTTCAGCTAGGCAGTCCTTCTTCTTGTAGTTGCAGGAATCTAATTTTCTAGGGTTCAGGGTAGCCCTTAAATACTAAATTTAAGGGCGTGTTTAGGTCTGGGGGGTTAGTAGCCAATGGCTACTAGCCCTGAGGGTGGGTACACCCTCTTTGTGCCTCCTCCCAAGGGGAGGGGGTCACAATCCTAACCCTATTGGGGGAATCCTCCATCTGCAAGATGGAGGATTTCTAAAAGTTAGAGTCACCTCAGCTCAGGACACCTTAGGGGCTGTCCTGACTGGCCAGTGACTCCTCCTTGTTATTCTCATTATTTTCTCCGGCCTTGCCGCCAAAAGTGGGGCCTGGCCGGAGGGGGCGGGCAACTCCACTAGCTGGAGTGTCCTGCTGGGTTGGCACAAAGGAGGTGAGCCTTTGAGGCTCACCGCCAGGTGTGACAATTCCTGCCTGGGAGAGGTGTTAGCATCTCCACCCAGTGCAGGCTTTGTTACTGGCCTCAGAGTGACAAAGGCACTCTCCCCATGGGGCCAGCAACATGTCTCGGTTTGTGGCAGGCTGCTAAAACTAGTCAGCCTACACAGATAGTCGGTTAAGTTTCAGGGGGCACCTCTAAGGTGCCCTCTGTGGTGTATTTTACAATAAAATGTACACTGGCATCAGTGTGCATTTATTGTGCTGAGAAGTTTGATACCAAACTTCCCAGTTTTCAGTGTAGCCATTATGGTGCTGTGGAGTTCGTGTTTGACAGACTCCCAGACCATATACTCTTATGGCTACCCTGCACTTACAATGTCTAAGGTTTTATTTAGACACTGTAGGGGTACCATGCTCATGCACTGGTACCCTCACCTATGGTATAGTGCACCCTGCCTTAGGGCTGTAAGGCCTGCTAGAGGGGTGTCTTACCTATACTGCATAGGCAGTGAGAGGCTGGCATGGCACCCTGAGGGGAGTGCCATGTCGACTTACTCGTTTTGTCCTCACTAGCACACACAAGCTGGCAAGCAGTGTGTCTGTGCAGAGTGAGAGGTCTCCAGGGTGGCATAAGACATGCTGCAGCCCTTAGAGACCTTCCTTGGCATCAGGGCCCTTGGTACTAGAAGTACCAGTTACAAGGGACTTATCTGGATGCCAGGGTCTGCCAATTGTGGATACAAAAGTACAGGTTAGGGAAAGAACACTGGTGCTGGGGCCTGGTTAGCAGGCCTCAGCACACTTTCAATTGTAAACATAGCATCAGCAAAGGCAAAAAGTCAGGGGGCAACCATGCCAAGGAGGCATTTCCTTACACAACCCCCCCCCCAAACGAAAGAGGATGAGACTAACCTTTCCCAAGAGAGTCTTCATTTTCTAAGTGGAAGAACCTGGAAAGGCCATCTGCATTGGCATGGGCAGTCCCAGGTCTGTGTTCCACTATAAAGTCCATTCCCTGTAGGGAGATGGACCACCTCAACAGTTTAGGATTTTCACCTTTCATTTGCATCAGCCATTTGAGAGGTCTGTGGTCAGTTTGAACTAGGAAGTGAGTCCCAAAGAGGTATGGTCTCAGCTTCTTCAGGGACCAAACCACAGCAAAGGCCTCCCTCTCAATGGCACTCCAACGCTGCTCCCTGGGGAGTAACCTCCTGCTAATGAAAGCAACAGGTTGGTCAAGGCCATCATCATTGGTTTGGGACAAAACTGCCCCTATCCCATGTTCAGAGGCATCAGTCTGCACAATGAACTGCTTAGAATAATCTGGAGCTTTGAGAACTGGTGCTGAGCACATTGCCTGTTTCAGGGTGTCAAAGGCCTGTTGGCATTCCACAGTCCAGTTTACTTTCTTGGGCATTTTCTTGGAGGTGAGTTCAGTGAGGGCTGTCACAATGGATCCATATCCCTTCACAAACCTCCTGTAATACCCAGTCAAGCCAAGGAATGCCCTGACTTGAGTCTGGGTTTTTGGAGCTACCCAGTCCAGAATAGTCTGGATCTTGGGTTGGAGTGGCTGAACTTGGCCTCCACCTACAAGGTGTCCCAAGTAAACCACAGTTCCCTGCCCTATCTGGCATTTGGATGCCTTGATAGAGAGGCCTGCAGATTGCAGAGCCTTCAAAACCTTCCTCAGGTGGACCAGGTGATCCTGCCAGGTGGAGCTAAAGACAGCAATATCATCAAGATAAGCTGTGCTAAAGGACTCCAAGCCAGCAAGGACTTGATTCACCAACCTTTGGAAGGTGGCAGGGGCATTCTTTAAACCAAAGGGCATAACAGTAAACTGATAATGCCCATCAGGTGTGGAGAATGCTGTCTTTTCTTTTGCTCCAGGTGCCATTTTTATTTGCCAGTACCCTGCTGTCAAGTCAAAGGTACTTAGAAATTTGGCAGCACCTAATTTATCAATGAGCTCATCAGCTCTTGGAATTGGATGAGCATCTGTCTTGGTGACAGAATTGAGCCCTCTGTAGTCCACACAAAACCTCATCTCTTTCTTTCCATCTGTGGTGTGAGGTTTGGGGACTAAGACCACGGGGCTAGCCCAGGGGCTGTCAGAGCGCTCAATGACTCCCAATTCCAGCATCTTGTGGACTTCCACCTTGATGCTTTCCTTAACATGGTCAGACTGTCTAAAGATTTTGTTCTTGACAGGCATGCTGTCTCCTGTGTCCACCTCATGGGTACACAGGTGTGTCTGACCAGGGGTTAAGGAGAAGAGTTCAGGAAACTGTTGTAGGACTCTCCTACAATCAGCTTGCTGTTGGCCAGAGAGGGTGTCTGAGTAGATCACTCCATCTACTGTACCATCTTTTGGGTCTGATGACAGAAGATCAGGGAGAGGTTCACTCTCTGCCTCCTGATCCTCATCTGTTACCATCAACAGATTGACATCAGCCCTGTCGTGGAAGAGCTTAAGGCGGTTTACATGGATCACCCTCTTGGGGCTCCTGCTTGTGCCCAGGTCCACCAAGTAGGTGACCTGACTCTTCCTCTCTAGTACTGGGTAAGGGCCACTCCATTTGTCCTGGAGTGCCCTGGGAGCCACAGGCTCCAGAACCCAGACTTTCTGCCCTGGTTGGAACTCAACCAGTGCAGCCTTTTGGTCATACCAAAACTTCTGGAGCTGTTGGCTGGCCTCAAGGTTTTTGGTTGCCTTTTCCATGTACTCTGCCATTCTAGAGCGAAGGCCAAGTACATAGTCCACTATGTCCTGTTTAGGCTCATGGAGAGGTCTCTCCCAGCCTTCTTTAACAAGGGCAAGTGGTCCCCTTACAGGATGACCAAACAGAAGTTCAAAGGGTGAGAACCCTACTCCCTTCTGTGGTACCTCCCTGTAAGCGAAAAGCAGACATGGCAGGAGGACATCCCATCTCCTTTTGAGTTTTTCTGGGAGCCCCATGATCATGCCCTTTAATGTCTTGTTGAATCTCTCAACCAAGCCATTAGTTTGTGGATGGTATGGTGTAGTGAATTTATAAGTCACTCCACACTCATTCCACATGTGCTTTAGGTATGCTGACATGAAGTTGGTACCTCTGTCAGACACCACCTCCTTAGGGAAACCCACTCTGGTAAAGATACCAATGAGGGCCTTGGCTACTGCAGGGGCAGTAGTCGACCTAAGGGGAATAGCTTCAGGATACCTGGTAGCATGATCCACTACTACCAGGATATACATATTTCCTGAGGCTGTGGGAGGTTCCAGTGGACCAACTATGTCCACACCCACTCTTTCAAAGGGCACCCCCACCACTGGAAGTGGAATGAGGGGGGCCTTTGGATGCCCACCTGTCTTACCACTGGCTTGACAGGTGGGGCAGGAGAGGCAAAACTCCTTAACCATGTTGGACATATTGGGCCAGTAGAAGTGGTTGACTAACCTCTCCCACGTCTTGGTTTGTCCCAAATGTCCAGCAAGGGGAATGTCATGGGCCAATGTTAGGATGAACTCTCTGAACAGCTGAGGCACTACCACTCTCCTAGTGGCACCAGGTTTGGGGTCTCTGGCCTCAGTGTACAGGAGCCCATCTTCCCAATAGACCCTATGTGTTCCATTTTTCTTGCCTTTGGACTCTTCAGCAGCTTGCTGCCTAAGGCCTTCAAGAGAGGGACAGGTTTCTTGTCCCTTACACAGCTCTTCCCTTGAGGGTCCCCCTGGGCCTAAGAGCTCAACCTGGTAAGGTTCAAGCTCCAAAGGCTCAGTTCCCTCAGAGGGCAGAACATCTTCCTGAGAAGAGAGGTTCCCTTTCTTTTGCTGTGTTGCAGTTGGTTTCCCAACTGACTTTCCTTTCCTCTTGGTAGGCTGGGCCATTCTTCCAGACTCCAGCTCTACTTGTTCACCCTGTGCCTTGCATTGTGCTCTTGTTTTCACACACACCAGTTCAGGGATACCCAGCATTGCTGCATGGGTTTTTAGTTCTACCTCAGCCCATGCTGAGGACTCCAGGTCATTTCCAAGCAGACAGTCCACTGGGATATTTGAGGAGACCACCACCTGTTTCAGGCCATTGACCCCTCCCCATTCTAAAGTAACCATTGCCATGGGATGTACTTTTCTCTGATTGTCAGCGTTGGTGACTGTGTAAGTTTTTCCAGTCAGGTATTGGCCAGGGGAAACCAGTTTCTCTGTCACCATGGTGACACTGGCACCTGTATCCCTCAGGCCCTCTATTCTAGTCCCATTAATTAAGAGTTGCTGTCTGTATTTTTGCATGTTAGGCGGCCAGACAGCTAGTGTGGCTAAATCCACCCCACCCTCAGAAACTAGAGTAGCTTCAGTGTGGACCCTGATTTGCTCTGGGCACACTGTTGATCCCACTTGGAGACTAGCCATACCAGTGTTACCTGGATGGGAGTTTGGAGTGGAACCTTTCTTGGGACAGGCCTTGTCTCCAGTTTGGTGTCCATGCTGTTTACAGCTATGACACCAGGCCTTTTTGGGATCAAAGTTTTTACCCTTGTACCCATTGTTTTGTGAAGAGGCTCTGGGCCCACCCTCCTGTGCAGGTTTTTGGGGGCCTGTAGAAGACTCTTTACTATTTTTAGTTTTGGTTGTCTCATCACCCTTCTGCTGGGGAGTCTTTGTGACCCCTTTCTTTTGGTCACCCCCTGTTGAAGTCTTGGACACCCTTGTCTTGACCCAATGGTCCGCCTTCTTTCCCAATTCTTGGGGAGAAATTGGTCCTAGGTCTACCAGATGCTGATGCAGTTTATCATTGAAACAATTACTTAACAGGTGTTCTTTCACAAATAAATTGTACAGCCCATCATAATTACTTACACCACTGCCTTGAATCCAACCATCTAGTGTTTTCATTGAGTAGTCAACAAAGTCAACCCAGGTCTGGCTCGAGGATTTTTGAGCCCCCCTGAACCTAATCCTGTACTCCTCAGTGGAGAATCCAAAGCCCTCAATCAGGGTACCCTTCATGAGGTCATAAGATTCTGCATCTTGTCCAGAGAGTGTGAGGAGTCTATCCCTACACTTTCCTGTGAACATTTCCCAAAGGAGAGCACCCCAGTGAGATCTGTTCACTTTTCTGGTTACACAAGCCCTCTCAAAAGCTGTGAACCATTTGGTGATGTCATCACCATCTTCATATTTAGTTACAATCCCTTTGGGGATTTTCAACATGTCAGGAGAATCTCTGACCCTATTTATGTTGCTGCCACCATTGATGGGTCCTAGGCCCATCTCTTGTCTTTCCCTCTCTATGGCTAGGATCTGTCTTTCCAAAGCCAATCTTTTGGCCATCCTGGCTAACTGGATGTCCTCTTCACTGGGGCTATCCTCAGTGATTTCAGAGGTGTTGGTCTCTCCTGTGAGGGAACCAGCATCTCTGACTATTATTTTAGGAGTCAGGGTTTGAGGGACCCTGTTCTCCCTAGATAGGACTGGTAGGGGGGAATTGTCCTCCAAGTCACTATCCTCTTCCTCTGAGTTGCCACCCTCAGAGGGGTTGGCCTTTTCAAACTCTGCCAAAAGCTCCTGGAGCTGTATTTTGGTAGGTTTGGGGCCCATTGTTATTTTCTTTAGTTTACAGAGTGACCTTAGCTCTCTCATCTGTAGATGGAGGTAAGGTGTGGTGTCGAGTTCCACCACATTCACATCTGTGCTAGACATTTTGCTTCTAAAAGTTGGAATACTTTTTAAGAATCTACAACTAGTTCTAGGTTCTAATTCAAACTTTTACAAACTTTTAAACTCTACAAGAAATGCTAAACAGGATCTAACACAAGGCCCTAGCAGGTCTTTTAAGAATTTAGAAAAATTTCAAATTGCAAAAATCAATTTCTAATGACAATTTTGGAATTTGTCGTGTGATCAGGTATTGGCTGAGTAGTCCAGCAAATGCAAAGTCTTGTACCCCACCGCTGATCCACCAATGTAGGAAGTTGGCTCTGTATGTGCTATTTCAAAGTAAGGAATAGCATGCACAGAGTCCAAGGGTTCCCCTTAGAGGTAAAATAGTGGTAAAAATAGATAATACTAATGCTCTATTTTGTGGTAGTGTGGTCGAGCAGTAGGCTTATCCAATGAGTAGTGTTAAGCATTTGTTGTACATACACATAGACAATAAATGAGGTACACACACTCAGAGACAAATCCAGCCAATAGGTTTTTATATAGAAAAATATCTTTTCTTAGTTTATTTTAAGAACCACAGGTTCAAATTTAACATGTAATATCTTGTTCGAAAGGTATTGCAGGTAAGTACTTTAGGAACTTCAAATCATCAAAATTGCATGTATACTTTTCAAGTTATTGTCAAATAGCTGTTTCAAAAGTGGACACTTAGTGCAATTTTCACAGTTCCTGGGGGAGGTAAGTTTTTGTTAGTTTTACCAGGTAAGTAGGACACTTACAGGGTTCAGTTCTTGGTCCAAGGTAGCCCACCGTTGGGGGTTCAGAGCAACCCCAAAGTCACCACACCAGCAGCTCAGGGCCGGTCAGGTGCAGAGTTCAAAGTGGTGCCCAAAACACATAGGCTAGAATGGAGAGAAGGGGGTGCCCCGGTTCCGATCTGCTTGCAGGTAAGTACCCGCGTCTTCGGAGGGCAGACCAGAGGGGTTTTGTAGGGCACCGGGGGGGACACAAGTTGACACAGAAATTTCACCCTCAGCAGCGCGGGGGCGGCCGGGTGCAGTGTAGAAACAAGCGTCGGGTTTGTAATGGAAGTCAATGGGAGATCTAGGGATCTCTTCAGCGCTGCAGGCAGGCAAGGGGGGGATTCCTCGGGGAAACCTCCACTTGGGCGAGGGAGAGGGACTCCTGGGGGTCACTCCTCCAGTGAAAGTCCGGTCCTTCAGGTCCTGGGGGCTGCGGGTGCAGGGTCTCTCCCAGGCGTCGGGACTTTAGGTTCAAAGAGTCGCGGTCAGGGGAAGCCTCGGGATTCCCTCTGCAGGCGGCGCTGTGGGGGCTCAGGGGGGACAGGTTTTGGTACTCACAGTATCAGAGTAGTCCTGGGGTCCCTCCTGAGGTGTTGGATCGCCACCAGCCGAGTCGGGGTCGCCGGGTGCAGTGTGGCAAGTCTCACGCTTCTTGCGGGGAGCTTGCAGGGTTCTTTAAAGCTGCTGGAAACAAAGTTGCAGCTTTTCTTTGGAGCAGGTCCGCTGTCCTCGGGAGTTTCTTGTCTTTTCGAAGCAGGGGCAGTCCTCAGAGGATGTCGAGGTCGCTGGTCCCTTTGGAAGGCGTCGCTGGAGCAGGATCTTTGGAAGGCAGGAGACAGGCCGGTGAGTTTCTGGAGCCAAGGCAGTTGTCGTCTTCTGGTCTTCCGCTGCAGGGGTTTTCAGCTAGGCAGTCCTTCTTCTTGTAGTTGCAGGAATCTAATTTTCTAGGGTTCAGGGTAGCCCTTAAATACTAAATTTAAGGGCGTGTTTAGGTCTGGGGGGTTAGTAGCCAATGGCTACTAGCCCTGAGGGTGGGTACACCCTCTTTGTGCCTCCTACCAAGGGGAGGGGGTCACAATCCTAACCCTATTGGGGGAATCCTCCATCTGCAAGATGGAGGATTTCTAAAAGTTAGAGTCACCTCAGCTCAGGACACCTTAGGGGCTGTCCTGACTGGCCAGTGACTCCTCCTTGTTATTCTCATTATTTTCTCCGGCCTTGCCGCCAAAAGTGGGGCCTGGCCGGAGGGGGCGGGCAACTCCACTAGCTGGAGTGTCCTGCTGGGTTGGCACAAAGGAGGTGAGCCTTTGAGGCTCACCGCCAGGTGTGACAATTCCTGCCTGGGAGAGGTGTTAGCATCTCCACCCAGTGCAGGCTTTGTTACTGGCCTCAGAGTGACAAAGGCACTCTCCCCATGGGGCCAGCAACATGTCTCGGTTTGTGGCAGGCTGCTAAAACTAGTCAGCCTACACAGATAGTCGGTTAAGTTTCAGGGGGCACCTCTAAGGTGCCCTCTGTGGTGTATTTTACAATAAAATGTACACTGGCATCAGTGTGCATTTATTGGGCTGAGAAGTTTGATACCAAACTTCCCAGTTTTCAGTGTAGCCATTATGGTGCTGTGGAGTTCGTGTTTGACAGACTCCCAGACCATATACTCTTATGGCTACCCTGCACTTACAATGTCTAAGGTTTTATTTAGACACTGTAGGGGTACCATGCTCATGCACTGGTACCCTCACCTATGGTATAGTGCACCCTGCCTTAGGGCTGTAAGGCCTGCTAGAGGGGTGTCTTACCTATACTGCATAGGCAGTGAGAGGCTGGCATGGCACCCTGAGGGGAGTGCCATGTCGACTTACTCGTTTTGTCCTCACTAGCACTCACAAGCTGGCAAGCAGTGTGTCTGTGCAGAGTGAGAGGTCTCCAGGGTGGCATAAGACATGCTGCAGCCCTTAGAGACCTTCCTTGGCATCAGGGCCCTTGGTACTAGAAGTACCAGTTACAAGGGACTTATCTGGATGCCAGGGTCTGCCAATTGTGGATACAAAAGTACAGGTTAGGGAAAGAACACTGGTGCTGGGGCCTGGTTAGCAGGCCTCAGCACACTTTCAATTGTAAACATAGCATCAGCAAAGGCAAAAAGTCAGGGGGCAACCATGCCAAGGAGGCATTTCCTTACAGTGACTGTCTGACATTTGGGAAATGAAAGGCTGTCTGTATCAGTTTTTTTTCCTAACATACACAACCTTTTATATCACTAAGTCAATTTTACAAACTTTTTAAAATATATTTCATTAGCTGTGAAATACCATTTTTGTACTTCTGTATGATTTTTCTTTTATTTTTATAGGATGAAAAAAAAATCGGAACACTTTGTTTTCTAAAATCCAATTTTCACAGATTATTAATACACTACATAGTTTCAGTAAAGCTGCCAGTTAGTGGGAAGATTTTTGGACATTTCTTGGAAATTTACAGTAAATGACAGTTCACTACCCCTTCATGCTTATGTAATATACTTATTTAAAGTTAGTGTTTTAACATAAACTGAGAAACATGTTACATCTATTAGTAAGCTAAGAGGCAAGTCATGGATCATGTGTACCCTATATGTAGGCAAGAGTTATTACACATGGAGCAAACTTAAGTGTATTTAATCAAACAAGGATTTTTTTTTATAGCAGAAATGCTGAACTCACTTATTTGAAGGTGCACTTGTGAGATTGAAGAAAAATGTGACTTTGTAAAATACAGTATTTGTTTAGTATCACACAATTTGACTTGTTTCCGGGTCAAGTACTTTACAGTTAGGTCGAGCAGATTATTCAAGCCACTGGACCTGCAGGTACAGTAATATTTTTATGATTTTTCGAGGCCTGGGCTTTTAGTGAATATCTGGAAAAAAGATAACGCTGGCATGCAATGCCCTAAACCAGGATTACATAGTCTGAAACTTAACTCTGTTGTTCAGGCCGTTGGTGTTGCGAGAGATTACTTTTAACAGTTTAGCAGTCGTTACTTATTTCATAACAGTTTAATCTCCCAAGCTACATAGTTATGAAATCTGCCAAATCTGTTCCAAACTTATATGTCTTTTTGAGCTTGAACCCCTGAGGATCCCACCAGCCCCACTCGATCTTGGGTGCTCTGCCCCACCCTTCCCCCTCAACTCCCCCCAGCCAAGTGCCTTGGAATTGCACTAATGGCTTCATCCACAGGTGGCCGCAGCATAGTATTATCTGTAGCAGTCGGATCATCTAAAAAAGAAATGAGAAAAATAAATCCCCACATAAAGGGATGAAAAATAAACCATACTAAAGAAGAATAACAAACATTGTGGGTTGTCCTGTGAGGCATAGTAAGTTTGAAAGGGAAATAAATTGGGTGTTCAGTTTTTACAAAGTCTGAGTCCCAGCCTCTTTTCACTTGGGATTTAGATGCTCCTCCATCTTCTCTCCCCCCCCCACCCCAAGGCTAGATTGCAGTCATTAGCTTGCTCGACTGAGGTGAAGACACAAAACTATCCCTCAAAGAAGTCTTTCAGCTTGGATTGTTGAATAAGTCCAGCTTAAACATTCTGCCCTTTAAGGGAGTCCATAATCACCTTAAATTCTCAACACTGACGTGCCACTGGCAGTGACACATCGGAAAAAATTTAACAAAAAATGTTCAGGCTTGTAGAACATTTTTAACTTGAATAATTTTTTCTATGGTGTTCCATGTCAGGGTTAAGGGCATTGTGAAATGGCCTCTTCCTTGTTGTCTTTCACTTCGCGTCCGCCATGAGTCCAGGTTGGCTTCTTTTCTTTTTCCTCCTGAGGGCTCATTCCCCATATTTGGCCATCACTGCTAGGAACCTTGGAAGTGAAGCAGGATTCCTCCAGTCAGCGTGGGCCTCACCATTGTAATCTTAATGGCTGCAGGCACCTTGATTCCGTTTTTAGACACCGAGCATGATGGGAGCTCTTGCATCTCCAGTTTTGCAATATTTCATTACCAAGCACATCTTGTAATATTTTTGTCAGGCAGCTCTCTTGATGTTGAATGTCAAGGTTCATGTGACGACCAGCGCCTTGTTGACAATAACAGTTGCTTTTCTACCCTGTAGTTTTTGGTTCTTACTTTGCATGTTATATCAATACTTTTGTGAGCCCCTACATCTAAGATCAGCAGGGAAATAAATGTATTGGTCTTGTGACTAGTGTGTGTGTGTGTATATATATATATATATATATATATATATTTTTTTTTAACAGACTCCACCAGACGCTCTACGGCTTCCTTCGGCCTAAGGACACAGTGACCCTGTTGAACAGAAGACCTGCATTTCAAGAGGCCTGTCACAACCTACCAGGTAAGCATGGTCTTGGATTTCTTAATCTTAACTTCTCAGAAATTACTTTTTGCAGGAATTATTATCTGAAAATGGGGTATCTACCAGTGGAAAGTTCTTAATATAGTTTCAACTAACCTGCAGCTACTACACAGATGTTAAATTGTTCATACTTGTCTTCCATAACACAGCAATAATTCCTGGAAACTAACAATATATTCCTAGGAGACTTCACTGTTCACTGGGACAACACCATTAACGTCCTAATAGCAGACCTGAAATACTTTATTGAAAACAACCTAAATCAACACTGCATCAATCCCATGCAAATAAAGAGGGCAGCATTAGACCTACTAATAGCTAAAGATAACTTGCTAAGCCTAGAGAATATACAACCAGTTGATTTGTCAGACACTTCATTATTCACTTCCACCTATACCCAGATCTGGAAGATACCAAAGACTGTACACAGAGACCCAAGTGGTTTATCAGAAACATGAGACAAGTCAACAGCAAAGCACTAGCAGTAATGATAATCTTCCTGTTCTCATCCACCGCTGTGCTCCACTCGGATAAGACTTAACTAAACCAAAACATTCTCTGACATACTCAACCAAGTTGGCAAACTAACAAACTCTGAGACTACGGAACAACTCCTCAGGCCTATAATTTCACAATGATCTCTGTGAAGAAAGAAGACCGCTCATGCTAGCTGGAAGAAAGTGGGCACAGGTCTGTTCACCTTTAAACCTGACCTTCCTAAGAAAGAAGAGAAGCAAATACAAAAAAACACATCTTTGAAACCAAAGTGAGCTTCTTCTAGTCACCACTGGATAAAGTAAAGAACTGCCTCAAATCAAAATCATCAAACTGTGAGCATCACCAAACACTGCTTCACAAATTATAACAGTGTATTAGTGTATCGCAGAAACAAATCACAAAAATATACATCATTTCGTTTAGCAACATCCACAACAATGAACCTCAAACGAATACTAACCCAGTCTGAAACCAAAAACCAAGAACGAAGGAACCGAGGCACACCCACCCCTGCTGCCCATGAAGAACACTGCTACATGGAATTAACTCATCAAAATCATGTCTGTGCTAAATCCATTACAGCCACCTCCTGTTGCTATTAATCAAAACACTCAAATATATCATGGGCCAACCTCACCAGCTCCTCAATAACTCAAAGTACAATGCCAAGGAGCTTAACACTAGGTTAAATCACACCACTCCTCAAGAAACCAAGGATGATCTTAAAGACTTAAACAACTACTGCCCGGTAAGCAGCCTACCTTTTCTAGCGAAAGATCAGCTTAATCGACACACAGAAAAAAGACCACAGCCTTCTCAACATACTTCAGTCGAGATTCAGAGCAGGCTCAGGAAACAGCTATCCCAAATGTTATAGATGTCATACATATTGATGACATACAGGATACTACATACTGAGAACTTATTATTGCTAATTTTTCTAGACCTCTCCTGCTTTGGCACAGTGGATTACACAGCACTACTTAATACCCTAGAATCACGCTTGGGAATCCGAAACACTTTTGAATTGCTTCATCTCATACCTTGACATGCACTCACAACTAGTTGAATTGAATGACTCTCACTCTGTGTCCCAGACAGCCAGCGTGTCCGACAAGACTCAATCCTGTCCTCCACTTTATTCAACCTATTTATGCAACAGTTGACTTCAATCCTGAACGAATCCATCCTCAGTTGGCACTTTTATGCAGATGGCACATCACTTTACCTTAAAATCTCATGACCAAAAGACATTCTCCTCCTGAACGAGAAACTTAGTTAAGTATATGTAGGAAGTTGGCTCTGTATGTGCTATTTCAAAGTAAGGAATAGCATGCACAGAGTCCAAGGGTTCCCCTTAGAGGTAAAATAGTGGTAAAAATAGATAATACTAATGCTCTATTTTGTGGTAGTGTGTTCGAGCAGTAGGCTTATCCAAGGAGTAGTGTTAAGCATCTGTTGTACATACACATAGACAATGAATGAGGTACACACACTCAGAGACAAATCCAGCCAATAGGTTTTGTTATAGAAAAATATCTTTTCTTAGTTTATTTTAAGAACCACAGGTTCAAATTTAACATGTAATATCTTGTTTGAAAGGTATTGCAGGTAAGTACATTAGGAACTTTGAATCATTTCAATTGCATGTATACTTTTCAAGTTATTGACAAATAGCTATTTCAAAAGTGGACACTTAGTGCAATTTTCACAGTTCCTGGGGGAGGTAAGTTTTTGTTAGTTTTACCAGGTAAGTAAGACACTTACAGGGTTCAGTTCTTGGTCCAAGGTAGCCCACCGTTGGGGGTTCAGAGCAACCCCAAAGTCACCACACCAGCAGCTCAGGGCCGGTCAGGTGCAGAGTTCAAAGTGGTGCCCAAAACGCATAGGCTAGAATGGAGAGGAGGGGGTGCCCCGGTTCCGGTCTGCTTGCAGGTAAGTACCCGCGTCTTCGGAGGGCAGACAAGGGGGGTTTTGTAGGGCACCGGGGGGGGACACAAGCCCACACAGAAATGTCACCCTCAGCAGCGCGGGGGCGGCCGGGTGCAGTGTAGAAACAAGCGTTGGGTTCGCAATGTTAGTCTATGAGAGATCAACGGATCTCTTCAGCGCTGCAGGCAGGCAGGCAAGGGGGGGCTTCCTCGGGGAAACCTCCACTTGGGCAAGGGAGAGGGACTCCTGAGGGTCACTTCTCCAGTGAAAGTTCGGTCCTTCAGGTCCTGGGGGCTGCGGGTGCAGGGTCTTTTCCAGGCGTCGGGACTTAGGTTTCAGAGAGTCGCGGTCAGGGGAAGCCTCGGGATTCCCTCTGCAGGCGGCGCTGTGGGGGCTCAGGGGGGACAGGTTTTGGTACTCACAGTCTTAGAGTAGTCCTGGGGTCCCTCCTGAGGTGTTGGATCTCCACCAGCCGAGTCGGGGTCGCCGGGTGCAGTGTTGCAAGTCTCACGCTTCTTGCGGGGAGCTTGCAGGGTTCTTTCAAAGCTGCTGGAAACAAAGTTGCAGCCTTTCTTGGAGCAGGTCCGCTGTCCTCAGGAGTTTCTTGTCTTTTCGAAGCAGGGGCAGTCCTCGGAGGATGTCGAGGTCGCTGGTCCCTTTGGAAGGCGTCGCTGGAGCAGGATCTTTGGAAGGCAGGAGACAGGCCGGTGAGTTTCTGGAGCCAAGGCAGTTGTCGTCTTCTGGTCTTCCTCTGCAGGGGTTTTCAGCTAGGCAGTCCTTCTTCTTGTAGTTGCAGGAATCTAATTTTCTAGGGTTCAGGGTAGCCCTTAAATACTAAATTTAAGGGCGTGTTTAGGTCTGGGGGGTTAGTAGCCAATGGCTACTAGCCCTGAGGGTGGGTACACCCTCTTTGTGCCTCCTCCCAAGGGGAGGGGGTCACAATCCTAACCCTATTGGGGGAATCCTCCATCTGCAAGATGGAGGATTTCTAAAAGTGAGTCACCTCAGCTCAGGACACCTTAGGGGCTGTCCTGACTGGCCAGTGACTCCTCCTTGTTGCTTTCTTTGTTCCCTCCAGCCTTGCCGCCAAAAGTGGGGGCCGTGGCCGGAGGGGGCGGGCAACTTCACTAAGCTGGAGTGCCCTTCTGGGCGGTGACAAAGGGGTGAGCCTTTGAGGCTCACCGCCAGGTGTCACAGCTCCTGCCTGGGGGAGGTGTTAGCATCTCCACCCAGTGAAGGCTTTGTTACTGGCCTCAGAGTGACAAAGGCACTCTCCCCATGGGGCCAGCAACATGTCTCTGGTGTGGCAGGCTGCTGGAACTAGTCAGCCTACACAGACAGTCGGTTAAGTTTCAGGGGGCACCTCTAAGGTGCCCTCTGGGGTGTATTTTGCAATAAAATGTACACTGGCATCAGTGTGCATTTATTGTGCTGAGAAGTTTGATACCAAACTTCCCAGTTTTCAGTGTAGCCATTATGGTGCTGTGGAGTTCGTGTTTGACAGACTCCCAGACCATATACTCTTATGGCTACCCTGCACTTACAATGTCTAAGGTTTGTTTAGACACTGTAGGGGTACCATGCTCATGTACTGGTACCCTCACCTATGGTATAGTGCACCCTGCCTTAGGGCTGTAAGGCCTGCTAGAGGGGTGTCTTACCTATACTGCATAGGCAGTGAGAGGCTGGCATGGCACCCTGAGGGGAGTGCCATGTCGACTTACTCATTTTGTTCTCACTAGCACACACAGGCTTGTAAGCAGTGTGTCTGTGCTGAGTGAGGGGTCTCTAGGGTGGCATAAGACATGCTGCAGCCCTTAGAGACCTTTCTTGGCATCAGGACTAGAAGTACCAGTTACAAGGGACTTATCTGAATGCCAGGGTGTGCCAATTGTGGATACAATGGTACATTTTAGGTGAAGGAACACTGGTGCTGGGGCCTGGTTAGCAGGGTCCCAGCACACTTCTCAGTCAAGTCAGCATCAGTATCAGGCAAAAAGTGGGGGGTAACTGCAACAGGGAGCCATTTCTTTACAGTATAACATTGGCTATCTAGCACCTAAAACTCAACCACCAAGAAGAAAAGAGATCCCATTCATTTCTCCGCAAACACACAACAGTTACAAGAATTGATCGCCCAACTGGACACACCAAGCTGCCAACGGACAGTTGGAGACTACACCATAACACTGGAGACCATGATAGACAAACACCAAATATGAGGAGCCACAGAAATCCCACAGCAAGAAATGCCATGTATAATCTAAAACTCATCCAGAAGATCAAACCTTTCGAATCTAGAGGAAGATATGAAAAACATGATTCTGGCCATTGTGATATCCAGACTGAGACACAGGAATACAGCCTTAACTGATACTCCAAAATGCACCTTGCCCCCATTAAAGCAACGCTCAATGGCGCAGTCAGGCTTCTCAGGAAAGAAAAGCTGTGACCACCTCACCTCCACACTTTCACGACTGGAATAGCTACCAGTAGAAACATTTTTTCCTCAAAACAGCCGGCATAACGGTCAAGATCCATCATCAATATACCCTAAAATACCTAGCAAAAAAACAGACGTGATCTGGAAGACTTTCCACACCCAGGAGCTCAGATTCACCTATTTTGGAATGGCCAGAAAAAAAAAAAATCTCTGCTCATTTAAAGAAAGATTACTGAGCTAGTGGCACTGCAGTCCACTGGAAATCCACACAAACAAATCAACAATTCTATTTCAAGAAAAATCGTAACGTCCCTACAATTATAAAGACAATTTCGACTTCACAGGAACTGGATTGTAGCCAATACAAGTCAGTGAACATGCTTGGCTTTGTGCTTTATAAAACGCCCTGTAAATGACTTGTTGCAACCCAACAAACTTAGTTTCATAAGTAAATATTATCTGCAGTCTTTGTCGCTCTTCCAACTATTCTTCATGAATAGCACATACAATCATTAAACAGTCCATACACGTGATTTATGTCTGCTACCACTTGGGCCCACCTTGGACCTTGATTAGTATGTAGAATATGCTTTGCTAATAAAAATGGAGAGTTGCATGTGTAAAGTGTCACCTGATACGGTGCAAAATGTTTGTCGCTATCCCAATGGTAGAACCACTGTGTGTTCGCCATATTATTTGGGGGGTATCTGTCAAAGTTTCTCAGATCAAAAATTAAGAAACTGACATGGCTCAATTAATGACTTTCCTCGGGAATGTAGATGCTTATCTGTACCTGTTACTTCCATGATACTAGTGTTAGATGGTTTTTAGCCGGATGTATATATTGACATTTGGTGAGGGGAAAACATTTATGGCATCCTCCCATAAGGTTTGGATGATTAGTACTCTGTTTTTAGGATTTGAAGGGTGGTTTCTCGTGCATAATAATTTTCAAGTTTATTAATAAAGTTCCACCTACAGTGCCGGATCTCAGGAATATACCAATCTGCTATTGGTTGCCCAGCCCACCCCTAAACCCTCGTGTTATGCCACTTATGAAGGTGGTTCCAATTACTTGCATGTCTGTGGTTTTGTTGTTTGCCAGTAAAATAAATCAACACTATATTGCTGGATATAATTTAGTATTTCCCAAATATAAAAATGTGGGCAGGCTGGACATCTTTTATCCACCAGCACATTCTTTTTAGGTTTCTAGTATAAATACTTTCTCTTACTTCTATATCATAAGAATTCAGCTAAACCTCCAAGTATTCCTTGGGATGGTGGCAATTGTACAGTGAATGGAGGGCAAGTGAATTGAAAGAATAGGTCAACCCACAAAGGGTTAGAATTGTGCTTGAAACAAGTGCCAGTGGATTAGACTATTTGCAAGAATTCCTCCTGTCACCTTTTGTGTGTTGGATGTAACCCCATAAATGTCCAGGACCATTCTCAGCCGTGTGGATGTCTTTCTTACTGTGGCACTGCAGCCAAGCTAAAACTCACTGGTGTGAGCTAATAAAACACAAAACTGGTCTGGGGTTGCTTGTGCTACCCTTTAGAAAGAGGGTTTGAGAGTTTGAGATGGATTGTTCCTATCTGGAACGTGGGCTGTATTTATCTGAATGTGGCCTGAACTGGTTTCGTGATGCAGGCTGCCTTTTGGAATGGTACATTTCGAAAAAGGATTGGTTGAAATGCTACCTAAAGCACTTGTCGGTAGCTTAGACAATTTGTAAGCATTACTTCCATCGCCCTTTGATGTTTGATGGAAATAATAGGCATCTAGTCAGTGTTTTGACTGAGTCATTTAGGCCTTGCCAGGTTGTCCATCAGTATAGTGGAGTCAGTACCATTAGCTGTGTTTAAACTCCTGCCAGCCGTGCTGAAGTCTCTTAAGTGAAGATAAAATAAATTGCCTGATGTGGAGGGAATTTTCATTCAGCTTGTGGGGCTCATTTTTTGACCTCTTTCGACATTCTCCTCCCCCGCCCTTCATTTATCACATGATGGACACTGGCAGGGAAAATTAATGATGGTCACCTCTCCCTCAATAGGGTGTGACAGCAGTCACTGTGACCTGATAGCCATTTTATGGACTGGCATCCTGGTTAATGGTCTACACCGGAAGGGCCAGAGGAGGTTTAACTGGCATAAACTTGTTGCTTCCACCAACGTTAAATAGAGCATGGGATCTGTGAGTTTTTGTGGTGAGAGCGTCCCGTATTTATGGTAGTGTTTCAGCTTTTCAGAACTGTAATGTTCTGATACTACTCAAATACTTTTGCAGTAATGTTTGAAATAAATGTAGCTATGTTAAAAAACTTTACATCACTAAATGTGCTCCAACAAATGTGGATTGGGATGACACACGCATTGGAATTTGTTTGGGTAATAAATAATTTGAAAAGTATATAGCTGATAAGGAGGAATCCTCGTGTGAATGTCACTTCTAATGGCATAACTTACGAATATTAGAATAAATTGCAAGTAAGGTGGTATGGTATAAGCACTGTATTCCCTACAGATCTGAAATGTATGTAAATCTTATTACATCCCATAAAAACTCTGTGCACAATCAAATATTTTCTTCAGCAATTATCGTATTATTGTCGAAATTCTACCGTCTTGTCTTACTATAGCCAAAGGTGCACACATGTTGGTTTGATAAGTCTAAATCTTACCAAGTTTAAATGTGCATTAATATGAAACAATTGGGAAGATTGCTAAAGGGCAACCAGTGGGAAATCATTTATCATTCTGTGCCTGTATATGTCTAGACAAGATGGCTAACATGGATGTGGTGTTCACTAAGCTGCAATCAATGCCATTTGAATTATGCTGCAGGAGTGGGATAGGTTATGTGGTAGGGTTGAGTAAATTATGTAGCAAGAAAAGGCAAATTATGCGGCACAATTTGTAATAGTACTACTTCATTTTTTCATCAATTTAAACTTGGTAACACTGTCTGGGCATTGGTTACACCTCATTAGTACTAGTTTAACACCAGAATATAGTATTACTTAACAGAAGGGTGACCAGTGCTGCTTTGTGAAAAGCCCTCCACGAACAGCAACCTGTGTTGCTGCATTTTTAAGTAACTTTAGAACCGTTTGAGCTACAAACACATTTGTATGTTAAAATCTGCAGATTGTGGTTGACGATGGATTATGTGGCAAGAGCGGCTCATCTATAATTATGCGAAAATCACCGCACAATTGCATGATACCAGTGGCCCTGGCTGTAATGTAAACGTCATGTTTATGTGCGCAAATATGGGTGAATGTTGGAAACCATGTCTTACATCAAGTTGGATAGTGGGAGTTGGGAAACTCGTTATCAGTTACATGTTTTGAGTTTAGTTACAGAGGTGTTGCTTAAAGATAGGACTTCAGCTCCTTCTTGTGTAGTAATCAGAGGGGATAGACTGATGATAGACTTTTGGCATTAAAGATTCTCGATGTCTACTTAATGACTTTCTTCACATCCTCTTACAAACTCAGACAACCTGTGTATTTTCTGCCTGGCAGTATTCAGATTTCTGTTTTTTTTTATCGACTCCCAGGAGGACTGGCTGGGGTTTGCTGTGTGTGTGTGGGTTTTTTTTTTTTTTTTTTTTAACTTTATTGATGGAGGTGGGCTTGAATAGGCACTCAATATAGGATTCTTAGAATAGAAGCAATATGATTTAATCCTTCATGCTCTCTCAAAGTGCAAGAATAATGCTTTTCACAAGGCAGTCTATTTTTCATGAGTGCTAATCTTGATGGGATGATTACAATTAAGGGGAGAATGGTGTGTATCTGGGCATAGTGTATTCCAGCATTCTTGTGTTGATTGACCTAAGAAAATAACGTTGTGTATTAAAAAAAAATAAAAAAAACAGGCTCTTCTCAGATTAGGACCAAACCATCATATTCATGTTGATTTCAGAAGTAAGTGGGGTTTTTATGTTTTTTTTGGAGATCAGATCCTTTCTCTTTTCTTCCTTGATCTCTTTTGACAGAAGGTTGTGATCGGCAGTGCATCAGTTTTGTATTTAAACATGCAGATATGCACACTGCCTTGTTACCATCTTACAAAACCTGTGTAACTGGTTCCTTAATAACTTTCTTTAGCTGGTGCCTTTTACCCTGTAAGAAGATGGTGAAAATATGTTGATCACAATGCAGCCTTGCGTGAAAAGATAGCACAATAGGCGAATTACCATTTCTTTTGACTTATATATTAGAAAAGACCTACCTGGTATGCCCCCCAAGGACCTTTTTATTTTTTTCCTGATCAATTTTCAAATGTAATTTTCAGTTTAGGCTTTATACGAATATCATTCAGTCTTTTTAATGGTTAGCGTGGCAATTGTCGTTGATGCATGTTCAATTTTTCTTCCACTCCCTACAATACTGGCCTATGTAGTTTTTCCACACTGTTAGTCAAAGAATGTACCTAACAAATTGATTGTTTAAAAAAAAAAAAAAAACACTTTGGGCCAAAAGTCATTACTGCTTTTTGGTATTCACAAAGGGAAGTCTTAGTAGTATCTACACCTGTGGAGGCTCTGCAGTCCAGTATGGGTCCTCCACAGGCGTAAAGCTAGTACTTGTAAGTCCCAGAGACCAAAAGTCTGTTTACCTTTGTGAATTGGGACCCTTCAGTATAATGAATCAAGCACATCAGCCATTGGGTTCAACTATGTTTATAGAAGCTGAATATCCCTGAAAGCAGTGTGATCCACATTCACCATTCCAGGCATGTATTCTGCCATCTTCATGTTTCCTTGGGCTCATTTTTTTAATGTACTTTTTCGGGTATACGCAGTTCTTACTTTGCACGGAGTTGTCTGCGCCATAACTGAGTAGGCATTAAACTGTTTAATGATGTGCTTGTACATTGTTTTTGACGTTGATGTATTTTTTGGAGGACCATGCTGGGTAATATGGAAACAGGAACCACTTGAAAATGCTCTTAAACACTTGTAATATTTTTCTTAACTGAGATCCAGGTACTGCATTGTTGCTTACCCCCAAAACTGATTTTCTGGCAGAATGATCAGAAATAGCATAAAGTAGGCAATTAGTACTATTGGACTCCTTTCTTTGAGCTTGAAATCAGTGACTTGGGGCCTGATTAGGTCCCTGACGGGCAGAAGGGGACAGATTATTGTGTCAGAAATGTGACAGACATCACATACGTTGTATTACAAGTTCCATAGGAAATAATGGAACTTGTAACAGGGTAAGGTCATTATCAGGTCCATAGTCTGAAAATGCTGACACCAAAAGGAAAAACCCATGTGTCTAGTAGCATGGATTTTATCTGTCCTGGAAGTAGGCTTCCTAGTTAAAAAAAAAAAATAATAATAAAAAACAGTATCTGGTTTTCAAGCTTATCAACTGTACACACTGGTGATGTATTCTAATCACAGATTCCTCATCTTTAGACTATCTCTAGCTGGCTGGTAGGTAAATTCATATACGTAACTCTATAGCATCCTTTGCCCCCCCACACTTCCTCGCCTCAAGAAGGTCATGGAGCAGAGATGCATTTTTTCAGAGGTGCCTGCGGCTGAGTGCCCATACTGCTCAACACGACTATCGAGGTAAAATTGTTTCAGTAAATGTAGGCTAGTCTTTCTGTTGAAGTATGGTGTTAGCAACCAAGGTATCTTATAAAATGAAGTCACTTCGGAATGCAGGCAAATACTGAACTTCCGGGTAAAAATGTAATTCAGTAAAGTTTCAAAAAATTAACAAGTTCGGAAAATGGAGGACATCAAAAATTCTTCATTGTAATTTTTTTTTTAAAATATAAAAATAGTGAAAAGGATTGTCCCCCAGAGTTCAAATGATAGTTGGGTGCACAATATGACTGTAAGAATCAGTTCTCATGTTTGTAATCAAGTAAGCCTGTTTTTCAATTAATGGTTGCACCTTCTTATTCACATAGTGATTTTCAAGCAAAGGTCCAAGAGGTTACATTTGTATTCCATATTCTTTGCTGAATGAATTTCAGGCCCACATTAAAAGGCAAAGTAGGGCTCCCTATCCTATTGCAGGTTGTTGGCCTGTAGTTGGAATTCCACCCTGGTTAGATTTGTGCTTTTTAAATTTGAAAGTCTTTAACTTCTTCAGTGAGTCAAAGGCTATATTCATTGGAGGCTGCACAAAATGTGGGACTGGAATCCTAATGTTTTTAGTGTAGTTCAAAAAGATCCAAACCTGAAAGCCTCTATCTAACATAGATATTCCTTTTGTCTGATAGATTGTTCTGGATCTGACAAATATTCAGCATATGTCTTATAAAACAGTCAGATATCTAACAAAGATTATCTCCAAAGACCACTCCACTCTATTGAAGCATCTTAATCTTCTTAAAAATGGGAATCTGTGAAGTCAGCATGAATATGCTTGTATTTCTTTCCTCAATCAAGTCCACAAGTCACCTATCGCAACAGTTACATGGAAATCCTTTGCAGGCTACCCCGGTTATTAGTTCCTCTCACTTTTCAGACTTGAACCTATAAGTAATTGTACCGCAGGACACGTCTGACCTATTCTTCCCACAAAAGTTGTGGTTCTGTACTTCTCAGTCCTGATCTTAATGTCTAAGTACCCTGGCTCCAAGCTTTTGCACACTTTTTAGGACACTTATTCCCACAGCAGGCATTGCAAAATCTAGTCCATTCTTCTCTTTAGCCATAGTTAGGTTCGAAATAGAATTGTTGGAATGCACAATAAAGTATCTTTTGCAAATATTTGTCAGGGAACAGTTGGCATCTCCACAGGTATTTCATCCTGAAGAGATATCTTCCATCCTTGCTACTTTTATTAGAATAATTAAATCTGAACAGAAGTTCATAGTGGAAATCCTAATTTGCCCACCGTGTCCTCGATCTTGTCAGTGAAAGTCTGACATCCCAGAGTAGCTTCAAGTCATGAAGGATGAAGTTCATGGGGAGGGGTCAACTATTAACTAAGCTGTATGGTTTCCTGGTGCTTTCCTGCTCAACCCTTGCCACAATCCAGCAGTAAGTTGGCAAGATTATAGCAGTTGAAGCATTGAATAACGTGAAGAGACACTACATAGACTGAGTATGCAGAAAAGGGATATCACTGATCGTCCCCTACCATTTCTTCATCGGCTTCTGCCATCCCTGTAAAATACCTAGTATAGCCTAGGTATTCATGTATGTGCTGTCTGTGGTGAACTTTTCCTACTCCTTTGGTCTCCCACTATTGGCCAGAGGAGATTGGCTAAAATTATCCCTGTTCTGGGTGTCATCTGTGCGTATTACTTCCTATGTGATTCATGCAAGCACCCTTGTCTGTCTTCTTTTTTCCTCCAAGTAGAAATTTTACACTCCCTCGGTTTCTCCAAGAAATTGAGCTAAGGCTTCTTGGAGATCATTGAACATACTCCAGTGAGCAAAATTGTGGTATTGTGTGAAGGCCTCATTCAGCGGACTATGTTAACTTCTGCTGTATAATAACTTCCGTTATGATTCTCTGGTTACGTAACGGCACTGATTAGAACTACCAATATTGTGATACACTGCTAAAGGAGATAGTGGTACATTGTAATAGCATTATATTTATCATTGAATCTTCCATTAGAAATGTTATGTTTGCTCTTCTTTATATGAAATGCCTGTTGGCTGATCATGCATAATAAACTCATATTAACTTGTTAAAACGAGCTATTGGCTTTGCTAGTGTATTTTAGCCATGTTGTAAACCAGCGTGGCTGCTTTTCAGCGTGACTCAGTTCAGTGGAGTGGCGTGCAGTGGCGTGACACAGTGGTCTAGAGTGGAATGTCAGAGTGGAGTGGCATAACGTGGAGAGTGCATGGTGTGGTAGCGCACTTCCATTATAGACAATACATTTTCAGTTAAAATGGCCATTACGTCTGAACGTACAGTTTTATTGCTAAAACTGTTCAGCGCACAAATAATGATGTGTGGCGTTGGCATAACCTAGTGTTTTGCTTTGTTTTGATTGTATTAAAATGTTTCCACCGACTTCAGAATTACAAGAAAACGTGCTCCATTTGTGCGTTCCTAAATGTGATGTTTTTAAAAAATTTGTGCAGTTCATGTAGGCAATTACATTTTGCTGTGTACAGGAGGGGTTGGGACCCCCCTCACAAGTATATCGCAAGATTGTCACTTAAATTCTCTCACATTGAAGTCAGCAAAAGAAAAGTAAACACCAAGCTCCCTAGGAAGACAGAGCCTGATATCTTACCTCTGTCTTTGAAAGCCTAAAACAAACAAAGCTAGCAAATGTGAGTTACAAACCACAAAGCAATTAAGCAGTGGGTCGGAATGCATTAACAGATGCTTTTAGAATGTCCCCAAGATGTCTTTAGTGGTCTGTTATGCTTTGACCTCAAAAGGCTGTCTGTAATTAGTGTGGGTTGCTGCCTTTCACTTAATTACACACTGTCTGTACAAGGGCATTGCTATTAATTTTGAATTCCTCATTTTTATTACCTTTCTTGGCTTTTTTTGTTTTTTGTTTTCTTCTTTGTTTTCTTCTCCAGCTGCTCAAGGCAGTGAATGAACCGAACCATGTGCTTATTGAACTAGATCATCTTATGTTTTATGTCTGACTCTACACCCCTTTACTATTTGACTAGTTCCCCCCCTTTACTATTTGACTAGTTCTCCCCCCCTTTTTTTTTAGTTTCATAAGTGTACATTTATAAAAGGATATTCTTGGGGGGGGGGGAACAGTCCATGGCTAAATGGTTTTATATTTGTAACACTCTGTTACAATAGTGATGTCTTTTTAATCTGTGGTGATCAATTAATTATTTGCACTCTTTATTGATCTGATCGAATTTCAATGCTGTAAGACACAATTATTCCAAAGTACTTTTTAAGTCAGGTCGACCAAAAATGTGTACAGTGCCAATCACTGGATGTATCTGGAATTGCCACCAGAAATGATTGATCTAATCTAAGAGGTGCGATAACCAACATACGGTTAATAACTAAAAACATGGACACATCACTGAAATTATAGTGACGGAGCAATCCATCACTTAACTGCTGCCACGTGGAGATGTTTATACCCTAGAGTGGAGTGCTTTGCTTTGGCCTAAGGTATTATGATGTTTGGCTTGTGTGGCTGTAGATACGCATGCACTGCATACTCATGCCATCTAGTGCTTGGTCCGGAGTGCAGCAACTATTTTTTTTTTTTTTTGTCTGCAGTCTGGCTCAGGCATATACACTTCTTTCCATCTTTTGACTCTATTCGATTTGGTTTTCAAATTTTTTTTGTTTTTTTTTTCTGTTCCAATCATATTGTATTAGTTCTAATTTTTCCTATCTTGGCACATTCTTCGCTTTGGGGTTCTGACTGGGCACCAGCACCAGTCTTGGGCCTATGTTCAATGTTGCTCTGGCATCGGCAGGAATGAATCCCTGATGGAACGAACTCCATTTCGCTTATGTCCTGCACCCTGATCAACACCTAGTGTGCAACCTTTGCCTCCCTCCAGACCACCGTGAGGCTGACTGCGACGCCTGCAAGTCTTTTTGCTTGTAAAAGACCCTTCGGTACTGACAGGTTTGTCGATTGACAATGGACCAAAAGTTGTCCGATGACAACCCGGACCTCTTTGGGGAAGAGCTTGCTTGGAGTCAAATGTGGAATTTAACATTGAGAGCCAATAATTCTCCCCTCACCCTAGCTTGTGAGTACTGTGGCACTCTATTGTCCTACAGAAACCCTCCAAAAAGCCATACAGCCTATCATAGGGTCCGCCACTGCCATCCATTCATGGTCCTGCCTTCTGGCTATGCACTGAAAATGGGCGCAGAGGAAAGAGAGATTCAGTGTCAATCTGAACCGATCTGGCAGCAGTCCGCTTCAACCTCTGCACCGACCAAACCCCCGAACCACACATCTTCGGCGCCAAAGCCTTTGGAACCGAAAACTTATGAATCCAGAGGGTCAGACGAGTCCTCTTCCTGTCCGTCTCCAATTGAACCTATTCTTGAAAAAATGCACCATACAGGGCGCATACTCCAGATTCAAGAAGGTACAGATTATAGCTACACTTTACTTACCTGTGTTTCCAGAAAGAAACTAACTTTTGAGGAAACTGACCGTTCCTGTCCCTCCTAAGAGGAGGGCAAAAGACAAGACTACTAGCCCAGCACGCTGACCTTCTCCAACACCACCACCTCTAATACCTCCATCACCTCTACCCCCTTCCCACTCTCCATCTAATCCAGCTCTGGTGATGTATTCTAATCACAGATTCCTCATCTTTAGATACATACGAGGGTGGATGGCACACCTCACAGGGTCACCACGGTCTTACACTGAGGGTCTAGGAGGTCCTCCTTAAGATGCAAACCCATGGGATTCTTATGACTTGATCCCAATGTTCCAGATTACCCTGACCTCTACTCTGCTCACCCTTCCCCCACCAGAGGAAACTCCCTATCAACAGGTAGTTTCTAGGGCAGCTCCATCATGTAGAGTTGCAGAGAGAGCCTATAGAACAAGACTTTTTGTTTGACACATTTGTCTCAAACAAAGAGACACCCCTTATCTTCTCATGATGCCTGGCTTGCTTAGACATGCAGAAGACCTATTTAAAGCACCTATGTGCTCCAGGGTGATTACACCACATGTACATTTAAAAATATACGGTGGTTCCTTCTGACCCACTTTATATCAGGGCACAGGTACTACCTGACTCCATAGTGGCCACCCCTGCCTGTAAATGGGCTAATAGCCAATCCACTGGGGACTGCCAATTATCGAGCCCTTTTGGCCCGATACGATCAGGCACATTGAGATGAGATGGAGGAATTACTACAATACCTCCCTAAAGAGCACCGAAAACAAGAACATGAAATTCTCAGATGTCCAAATTATCACTAATAACTGCATCGGGTGCGTGCTCGATGCAGCAGACACTGCAGCCTGGGGGATTAATACAAGTATCCTTCTAAGAAAGCATGTGTAGGAAGTTGGCTCTGTATGTGCTATTTCAAAGTAAGGAATAGCATGCACAGAGTCCAAGGGTTCCCCTTAGAGGTAAAATAGTGGTAAAAATAGATAATACTAATGCTCTATTTTGTGGTAGTGTGGTCGAGCAGTAGGCTTATCCAAGGAGTAGTGTTAAGCATTTGTTGTACATACACATAGACAATAAATGAGGTACACACACTCAGAGACAAATCCAGCCAATAGGTTTTGTTATAGAAAAATATCTTTTCTTAGTTTATTTTAAGAACCACAGGTTCAAATTTAACATGTAATATCTTGTTTGAAAGGTATTGCAGGTAAGTACATTAGGAACTTTGAATCATTTCAATTGCATGTATACTTTTCAAGTTATTCACAAATAGCTATTTCAAAAGTGGACACTTAGTGCAATTTTCACAGTTCCTGGGGGAGGTAAGTTTTTGTTAGGTTTACCAGGTAAGTAAGACACTTACAGGGTTCAGTTCTTGGTCCAAGGTAGCCCACCGTTGGGGGTTCAGAGCAACCCCAAAGTCACCACACCAGCAGCTCAGGGCCGGTCAGGTGCAGAGTTCAAAGTGGTGCCCAAAACGCATAGGCTAGAATGGAGAGAAGGGGGTGCCCCGGTTCCGGTCTGCTTGCAGGTAAGTACCCGCGTCTTCGGAGGGCAGACCAGGGGGGTTTTGTAGGGCACCGGGGGGGACACAAGCCCACACAGAAATTTCACCCTCAGCGGCGCGGGGGCGGCCGGGTGCAGTGTAGAGACAAGCGTCGGGTTCGCAATGTTAGTCTATGAGAGATCTCGGGATCTCTTCAGCGCTGCAGGCAGGCAAGGGGGGGGTTCCTCGGGGAAACCTCCACTTGGGCAAGGGAGAGGGACTCCTGGGGGTCACTTCTCCAGTGAAAGTTCGGTCCTTCAGGTCCTGGGGGCTGCGGGTGCAGGGTCTCTCCCAGGCGTCGGGACTTTAGGTTCAAAGAGTCGCGGTCAGGGGAAGCCTCGGGATTCCCTCTGCAGGCGGCGCTGTGGGGGCTCAGGGGGGACAGGTTTTGGTACTCACAGTATCAGAGTAGTCCTGGGGTCCCTCCTGAGGGGTTGGATCGCCACCAGCCGAGTCGGGGTCGCCGGGTGCAGTGTTGCAAGTCTCACGCTTCTTGCGGGGAGCTTGCAGGGTTCTTTAAAGTTGCTGGAAACAAAGTTGCAGCTTTTCTTGGAGCAGGTCCGCTGTCCTCAGGAGTTTCTTGTCTTTTCGAAGCAGGGGCAGTCCTCAGAGGATGTCGAGGTCGCTGGTCCCTTTGGAAGGCGTCGCTGGAGCAGGATCTTTGGAAGGCAGGAGACAGGCCGGTGAGTTTCTGGAGCCAAGGCAGTTGTCGTCTTCTGGTCTTCCGCTGCAGGGGTTTTCAGCTGGGCAGTCCTTCTTCTTGTAGTTGCAGGAATCTAATTTTCTAGGGTTCAGGGTAGCCCTTAAATACTAAATTTAAGGGCGTGTTTAGGTCTGGGGGGTTAGTAGCCAATGGCTACTAGCCCTGAGGGTGGGTACTCCCTCTTTGTGCCTCCTCCCAAGGGGAGGGGGTCACAATCCTAACCCTATTGGGGGAATCCTCCATCTGCAAGATGGAGGATTTCTAAAAGTTAGAGTCACCTCAGCTCAGGACACCTTAGGGGCTGTCCTGACTGGCCAGTGACTCCTCCTTGTTATTCTCATTATCTTCTCCGGCCTTGCCGCCAAAAGTGGGGCCTGGCCGGAGGGGGCGGGCAACTCCACTAGCTGGAGTGTCCTGCTGGGTTGGCACAAAGGAGGTGAGCCTTTGAGGCTCACCGCCAGGTGTGACAATTCCTGCCTGGGAGAGGTGTTAGCATCTCCACCCAGTGCAGGCTTTGTTACTGGCCTCAGAGTGACAAAGGCACTCTCCCCATGGGGCCAGCAACATGTCTCGGTTTGTGGCAGGCTGCTAAAACTAGTCAGCCTACACAGATAGTCGGTTAAGTTTCAGGGGGCACCTCTAAGGTGCCCTCTGTGGTGTATTTTACAATAAAATGTACACTGGCATCAGTGTGCATTTATTGTGCTGAGAAGTTTGATACCAAACTTCCCAGTTTTCAGTGTAGCCATTATGGTGCTGTGGAGTTTGTGTTTGACAAACTCCCAGACCATATACTCTTATGGCTACCCTGCACTTACAATGTCTAAGGTTTTGTTTAGACACTGTAGGGGCACAGTGCTCATGCACTGGTACCCTCACCTATGGTATAGTGCACCCTGCCTTAGGGCTGTAAGGCCTGCTAGAGGGGTGTCTTACCTATACTGCATAGGCAGTGAGAGGCTGGCATGGCACCCTGAGGGGAGTGCCATGTCGACTTACTCATTTTGTTCTCACTAGCACACACAGGCTTGTAAGCAGTGTGTCTGTGCTGAGTGAGGGGTCTCTAGGGTGGCATAAGACATGCTGCAGCCCTTAGAGACCTTCCTTGGCATCAGGGCCCTTGGTACTAGAAGTACCAGTTACAAGGGACTTATCTGAATGCCAGGGTGTGCCAATTGTGGATACAATGGTACATTTTAGGGGAAGGAACACTGGTGCTGGGGCCTGGTTAGCAGGGTCCCAGCACACTTCTCAGTCAAGTCAGCATCAGTATCAGGCAAAAAGTGGGGGGTAACTGCAACAGGGAGCCATTTCTTTATACAAGCCCCCCCCAGCCCACAGGCCAGGAGACTCAGCCCAAGCTGGGAGAGTCTTCCTAGTCTGTCAGGCGAGGAAGAGTAGGAGAAATAGGCTGGTTAGTTGCAGGGCCTACTCTGCCTTACATCCTTCTGTTCAGGTCATTCCCTTTGGGGAACTGACCCACTTCCACAGTAATAGGACCTAGTCTGAATTGCCTCTTGTCTGCCTCTTCAATGTCTCCACCCATTCTTTCTATTTTGGTCTTAGAGGTGTCCACCTCTGCTAACCTTATCTTGGCCAGGGTCACCCCTAGCTTACCCAGAGAGGTTACCCAGAGCTGGAGTAACCCCACCATGACCAATAGGGTCAGGGGGCCTAACTTGCTATTTGGCATGGGGTCAGACCACCATGCTAAGGATAGTGCAGCCATAAAGGCTAACACCCAGCAGAGGCCACTGACAGCTGTCAGTGCCCAGAACCACACCTTTAGCTCTTCACCTAAAAGGGAAGGGGCTAAGTTACAGGCTTCTTTGGGTTCAGGTTGCCTGTCTGCTGTATTGGAGTGGGGGGTTACCACATCTTGTAGTAAACACCCTTCTTCCACTCTTTCTTCTGTTAGCTGAGGAGCCACCCACTCAGGTTTAACAGTTGTCTGACTAGCCAGGACTTCTTGTGGGTCAGGTTGGACTTTATCAGGGCCATTTTTGGAGTTCTCCCCTACTGGAGCAGAATCTCCTTGGCTTGCTGTAACCTTGGCTAAAGGTTGTCCACCCTTCCTACTCTGTTTTCTTTTCTTCTTCTTCTGGGGCCTGCTTGCATTTACTGCAGAGGCAGGATTTCCAGAATCCTTGGGAGAGGACTGGCACTGGACCAGTTCCTCTCTTGAGCTCTGACTAACCTCTGGGTAGTCATTTCCAAGGAGACAATCAAGGGGGAGGTCTGCACTGACTACTACCCTTCTCCAGCTAAGAGTGCCACCCACTTCTATGGGCACTAAAGCCACAGGCCTCTTAGTGACCCTGTCTAGGCTAACTCTTACCCTGGCAGTCTCACCTGGGATGTACTGGTTTGAGAGCACCAGCCTGTCATGCACAATAGTGTGACTGGCACAAGTGTCTCTCAGGGCAGTGGTTGGGATTCCATTCACCAGTAGGTGGTGGAAGTCTCTGCTTCCCTCTGGAATCTCCAACTCACCTGTTGGGCCCTGTTTCCAGTTGAAGGCTAGGAAGACCTCCTCATCTGAGGAGTCATCTCCCATGGCTACACTGGTTACCCCTGGAGTTTTGTTCTGGGGTTTGTTTTTGGGACAAGAAGTGTCCTTGGTGTGGTGCCCAGACTGTTTACAGTTGTGGCACCATGCCTTAGTGGCATCCCAGTTCTTACCCTGGTACCCACCTTTGTTTTGGGTTGTGTCCTGGGGCCCACCCACCTGTTCTGGTTTTTGGGGGCCTACAGAGGACTCTTTTTCTTTGTTTCTAGTGTCACCCACTTTCTCCTGGGGAGTTTTTGTAACCCCTTTCTTTTGGTCACCCCCAGTGGAAGTTTTGGTTACCCTAGTCTTGACCCAGTGGTCTGCCTTCTTTCCCAATTCTTGGGGAGAAATTGGACCTAGGTCTACCAGATACTGATGCAACTTTTCATTGAAGCAGTTACTTAAAATGTGTTCTTTCATAAACAAATTATAAAGCCCAACATAGTCACACACTTCATTTCCAGTTAACCAACCATCTAGTGTTTTTACTGAGTAGTCTACAAAATCAACCCAGGTCTGGCTTGAGGATTTTTGAGCCCCCCTGAATCTAATTCTATACTCCTCAGTGGAGAATCCAAAGCCCTCAATCAGGGTACCCTTCATGAGGTCATAAGATTCTGCATCTTTTCCAGAGAGTGTGAGGAGTCTATCCCTACACTTTCCAGTGAACATTTCCCAAAGGAGAGCACCCCAGTGAGATCTGTTTACTTTTCTGGTTACACAAGCCCTCTCAAAAGCTGTGAACCATTTGGTGATGTCATCACCATCTTCATATTTTGTTACAATCCCTTTGGGGATTTTTAGGATGTCAGGAGAATCTCTGACCCTATTTAAGTTGCTGCCACCATCGATGGGACCTAGGCCCATCTCTTTTCTTTCCCTTTCTATGGCTAGGAGCTGCTTTTCCAAAGCCAATCTTTTGACCATCCTGGCTAACAGGGGGTCATCTTCACTGGAGTTATCCTCAGTGATTTCAGAGGTGTTGGTCTCTCCTGTGAGGGAACCAGCATCTCTGACTATTATTTTTGGAGTCAGGGTTTGAGGGACCCTGTTCTCCCTAGATAGGACTGGTAGGGGGGAATTTTCCTCCTGGTCACTATCCTCTTCCTCTGAGTTGCCACCCTCAGAGGGGTTGGCCTTTTCAAACTCTGCCAAAAGCTCCTGGAGCTGTATTTTGGTAGGTTTGGGGCCCATTGTTATTTTCTTTATTTTACAGAGTGACCTTAGCTCCCTTATCTTAAGATGGAGGTAAGGTGTGGTGTCGAGTTCCACCACAGTCACATCTGTGCTAGACATTTTGCTTCTAAAAGTTGGAATACTTTTTAAGAATCTACAACTGGTTCTAGAATCTAATTCAAACTTTTACAAACTTTTTTAAACTCTAAAAGAAATGCTAAACAGGATCCAACACAAGGCCCTAGCAGGACTTTTAAGAATTTAGAAAACTTTTCAAATTGCAAAAATCAATTTCTAATGACAATTTTGGAATTTGTCGTGTGATCAGGTATTGGCTGAGTAGTCCAGCAAATGCAAAGTCTTGTACCCCACCGCTGATCCACCAATGTAGGAAGTTGGCTCTGTATGTGCTATTTCAAAGTAAGGAATAGCATGCACTGAGTCCAAGGGTTCCCCTTAGAGGTAAAATAGTGGTAAAAATAGATAATACTAATGCTCTATTTTGTGGTAGTGTGGTCGAGCAGTAGGCTTATCCAAGGAGTAGTGTTAAGCATTTGTTGTACATACACATAGACAATAAATGAGGTACACACACTCAGAGACAAATCCAGCCAATAGGTTTTGTTATAGAAAAATATCTTTTCTTAGTTTATTTTAAGAACCACAGGTTCAAATTTAACATGTAATATCTTGTTTGAAAGGTATTGCAGGTAAGTACATTAGGAACTTTGAATCATTTCAATTGCATGTATACTTTTCAAGTTATTCACAAATAGCTATTTCAAAAGTGGACACTTAGTGCAATTTTCACAGTTCCTGGGGGAGGTAAGTTTTTGTTAGGTTTACCAGGTAAGTAAGACACTTACAGGGTTCAGTTCTTGGTCCAAGGTAGCCCACCGTTGGGGGTTCAGAGCAACCCCAAAGTCACCACACCAGCAGCTCAGGGCCGGTCAGGTGCAGAGTTCAAAGTGGTGCCCAAAACGCATAGGCTAGAATGGAGAGAAGGGGGTGCCCCGGTTCCGGTCTGCTTGCAGGTAAGTACCCGCGTCTTCGGAGGGCAGACCAGGGGGGTTTTGTAGGGCACCGGGGGGGACACAAGCCCACACAGAAATTTCACCCTCAGCGGCGCGGGGGCGGCCGGGTGCAGTGTAGAGACAAGCGTCGGGTTCGCAATGTTAGTCTATGAGAGATCTCGGGATCTCTTCAGCGCTGCAGGCAGGCAAGGGGGGGGTTCCTCGGGGAAACCTCCACTTGGGCAAGGGAGAGGGACTCCTGGGGGTCACTTCTCCAGTGAAAGTTCGGTCCTTCAGGTCCTGGGGGCTGCGGGTGCAGGGTCTCTCCCAGGCGTCGGGACTTTAGGTTCAAAGAGTCGCGGTCAGGGGAAGCCTCGGGATTCCCTCTGCAGGCGGCGCTGTGGGGGCTCAGGGGGGACAGGTTTTGGTACTCACAGTATCCGAGTAGTCCTGGGGTCCCTCCTGAGGGGTTGGATCGCCACCAGCCGAGTCGGGGTCGCCGGGTGCAGTGTTGCAAGTCTCACGCTTCTTGCGGGGAGCTTGCAGGGTTCTTTAAAGTTGCTGGAAACAAAGTTGCAGCTTTTCTTGGAGCAGGTCCGCTGTCCTCGGGAGTTTCTTGTCTTTTCGAAGCAGGGGCAGTCCTCAGAGGATGTCGAGGTCGCTGGTCCCTTTGGAAGGCGTCGCTGGAGCAGGATCTTTGGAAGGCAGGAGACAGGCCGGTGAGTTTCTGGAGCCAAGGCAGTTGTCGTCTTCTGGTCTTCCGCTGCAGGGGTTTTCAGCTGGGCAGTCCTTCTTCTTGTAGTTGCAGGAATCTAATTTTCTAGGGTTCAGGGTAGCCCTTAAATACTAAATTTAAGGGCGTGTTTAGGTCTGGGGGGTTAGTAGCCAATGGCTACTAGCCCTGAGGGTGGGTACACCCTCTTTGTGCCTCCTCCCAAGGGGAGGGGGTCACAATCCTAACCCTATTGGGGGAATCCTCCATCTGCAAGATGGAGGATTTCTAAAAGTTAGTCACCTCAGCTCAGGACACCTTAGGGGCTGTCCTGACTGGCCAGTGACTCCTCCTTGTTATTCTCATTATCTTCTCCGGCCTTGCCGCCAAAAGTGGGGCCTGGCCGGAGGGGGCGGGCAACTCCACTAGCTGGAGTGTCCTGCTGGGTTGGCACAAAGGAGGTGAGCCTTTGAGGCTCACCGCCAGGTGTGACAATTCCTGCCTGGGAGAGGTGTTAGCATCTCCACCCAGTGCAGGCTTTGTTACTGGCCTCAGAGTGACAAAGGCACTCTCCCCATGGGGCCAGCAACATGTCTCGGTTTGTGGCAGGCTGCTAAAACTAGTCAGCCTACACAGATAGTCGGTTAAGTTTCAGGGGGCACCTCTAAGGTGCCCTCTGTGGTGTATTTTACAATAAAATGTACACTGGCATCAGTGTGCATTTATTGTGCTGAGAAGTTTGATACCAAACTTCCCAGTTTTCAGTGTAGCCATTATGGTGCTGTGGAGTTCGTGTTTGACAAACTCCCAGACCATATACTCTTATGGCTACCCTGCACTTACAATGTCTAAGGTTTTGTTTAGACACTGTAGGGGCACAGTGCTCATGCACTGGTACCCTCACCTATGGTATAGTGCACCCTGCCTTAGGGCTGTAAGGCCTGCTAGAGGGGTGTCTTACCTATACTGCATAGGCAGTGAGAGGCTGGCATGGCACCCTGAGGGGAGTGCCATGTCGACTTACTCATTTTGTTCTCACTAGCACACACAGGCTTGTAAGCAGTGTGTCTGTGCTGAGTGAGGGGTCTCTAGGGTGGCATAAGACATGCTGCAGCCCTTAGAGACCTTCCTTGGCATCAGGGCCCTTGGTACTAGAAGTACCAGTTACAAGGGACTTATCTGAATGCCAGGGTGTGCCAATTGTGGATACAATGGTACATTTTAGGGGAAGGAACACTGGTGCTGGGGCCTGGTTAGCAGGGTCCCAGCACACTTCTCAGTCAAGTCAGCATCAGTATCAGGCAAAAAGTGGGGGGTAACTGCAACAGGGAGCCATTTCTTTACAGCATGCGTGGCTTGATGTTCCAGCTTCAAGCCTGGGGTCCAAAAGGCAGTTCTGAATATGCCTTCTGACAACGAGCACCTGCTTGGACCACATGTGGATGGCACTCTTGAAAAGTTGAAGTACACTGATACCGCCATGGTAATGGGTGCCCTCCAGTCTCCCAAGCAAAGGGTGTTCCTTTTGTCATCCAGGATACAGGGGGACTTACAAATCCTCCACAACAGAGGATTCCATGTCACACAGTAGACCACCACAGACTTCTTACAGTAGAGGCAAACTTAGAGGCTCCTACATGAGCTCCAATAACAAAGGGAGAGGAAAAGGCACTGACACATGGATCCTCCTCTGCTACCAAACAGTGACTACCTACACCTCCCCCTCTGCCTAGATCTAAAGGACACCTACTTTCACATGCCAATTCACCCCGCACACTGAAAGTAATCAAGATTTGTCATTGCAGGCAGCTATCAGTTCAAAATCCTTCCCTTCTGGGTCACTACCACTCCTAGGATGTTCACAAAATGTTTAAAAGTAGTTGCAGCACAACTGCAATGATGGAACGTCCATGTCTTTCCTTACCTGGACGACAGGCTTAACAAAGCCAGTACACTGCATCAGTGTCAACAACACAGTCAGATGACCGTGGATCTCCTTCACAAATTGGGATTCCCTCTAAACATTCCCAAATCACATCTCCAGCCACTACACGGTCAACCATACCTAGGAGGAATTTTGAATGTGGAGTTAGGACTAATGTATACCAATCCAGCTCTCCTCCCAAGGTTTTCAAACACTTCTCCCTCAGGTTCAGGAAAACCAATCCTACACAACAAGGACCATTATGTGTCTTGCATTGCCATAGTGCCCCATGCAAGACTACACATGCGTCCCCTACATCTAATGTTAGACCACCAAACTTGCAGCTCTCTGCAGTGGTGGAACATCAACAACCTTTTTGGGCAGGAGACTTGGTCTTCATAGCTATCCCACCCTTCTCAGACCATATGGATTGGGCTCTTCACTACATTCACCTGTTGCCGGAGTATCTTTTGGGAACAGATAACTACTTTGCAGACCTGCTCCGTAGGGTGCAGCAGCAAGTACACAAGTGGGAACTCCACTCAAAAGTACACCAGTCATACTTCAAAAAGTGGGGGTTGGCAGAGAGACTCCTCACATAGACCTTTTCGCCAAAGCAGAAAACACAAAATGTCAAACTTTGCGTCCAGGTATCCACACCCACTATCCAAGGGCAGTGCTGTATGGATGGGATGGTCAGGGATATTTCTCTACACTTTTCCACCTCTCGCTCATATTCCATTTCTGGTTTAGAGGATCACTGTGATCCTTGTGGCTCCCACCTGGGCACGCCAGTCTTGGTTCACCACGCTTCTGGATCTTTGAGTAGTGCTACATGAGGATATCCCCAACAGGCCGTACTTTCTCACCCAGAATCAAGAACAAATCCTGCATCCAGACCGTAAGTCACACAATCGTGCAATATGGCTCCTGAGGTTAGGTTCGGCTTGACTGCAAAATGTGTAAACAGTCTCAAAGAACCTTGTAAGCCCACTCCTAAAGCATGTAATGCTGCAAAATTGAAGTGTTTTGTTTGCAACTTGCAACCTAAACAAATTAAGCCCTAGGGTGCGGCCTTCTGCCACTGGCCGACGCCCACACTACCTCCCTGGTGCGGGTCACGACCAGTGGCCGACACCAGGGAGGGGGATTTTTTTTGTATTTTCCAAAAATACCCCAGGAGACACGGAAGTTCTTCCGTGTCTCTCTCATTAACCCCCACCTGCCCGTTTATGACGTCAGCATGCCGCAAGTTGTCACTTTTTTCTCCATTGGAAGCTCGATTGGGGAAAACAGCTTCAAACTCTGCCTCCCTGACCAAGTTTCCTGGCCCTCGATCGCAGCACAGTTGGAAACCCCACTAGACACCAGAGATTTCACAGGGGGGGAAGAGGGGGGGGGGGGGGGTGGTCAGCCGACTCGGCAGATGGGCCAAATTGTATTGTTGAGATATCAAAATTATCTATTGGAAAACAAACTTTTTGTAGGGTAGGCACACACGTTTTTGGTCCTGGGCTCGGCGCCCATATATGGAAACCTATTAAACCCAGATATTTCTGGAAACTAAACGTCCGGGGGAGTCCACAGAAGTGTGACTTGTGTGGATTCCCCAAAGTTTTCTTACCCAGAATACCCTGCAAATCTGAAATGTTGAATAAAAACTATTTTTTTTCTTGCATTTGTCACACAAACTACAGGAATATGCTGGTAACCACAAAATTCCTACCACCCCTGCATCAGGAATGGATCACCCCAGGGTCAACAGTTGCCCTCATGTAAGGATCAACATTGACCGTTGTGTGATCTATTCCTGTCGCGGGCACTAGGCCTACCCACACAAGTGTGGTACCATTTCTATCGGGAGACTTGGGGCAACGCTGGGTGGAAGGAAATCTGTGGCCCTCTCTCAGATTCCAGAACTTTCTGTCACCGAAATGAGGAAAAGGTGTTTTTTTTTTATTTATTTTTTTGGGCCAAGTTTTGAGGTTTGCAAAGGATTCTGGGTAACAGAACCTGGTGAGAGCCCCACAAGTCACCTCATCTTGGATTCCCCTAGGTGTCTACTTTGCAAAAATGCGTAGGTTTCCTTAGGTGCCAGCTGATCTAGAGGCCAAAATCTACAGCTAGGCACTTTGCAAAAAACATGTCCGATTTCAATGTAAAAATGTTGTGTCCATGTTGTGTTTCCTGTCGCGAGCATTAGGCCTACCCACGCAAGTGAGGTCCCATTTTTATTGGGAGACTTGGGACCACAGCATAGCAAAAGAAGTGTTACTGACCCTTGTCTTTCTGTACATTTTTTCCTTCCAAATGTAACAAAAAATGCCCTGTAATTCACATGCTAGTATGGTCACCCCGGAATTCAGAGATGTGCAAATAACCACTGCTTCTCAACGCCGTCTCTTGTGCCCATTTTGGAAATACAAAGGTTTTCTTGATAACTATTTTTCACTCTTTATATTTCAGTAAATGAATTGCTGTATACCCGATATAGAATGAAAACCCATTGCAATATGCAGCTCATTTATTGGTTCTGGGTACCTAGGGTCTTGAGGAACCTATAAGCCCTATATATCCCGCGAACAGAAGAGTCCAGCAGACGTAACAGTATATTGCTTTAAAAAATCTGACATCGCAGGAAAACGTGGAGAAAAATGGCTATTTATTTTTATTTTTTAATCTCAATTTCAATATTTTTTTTATTTCAGCTGTTATTTTCTGTAGGAAACCCTTGTAGGATCTACACAAATTACCCCTTGATGAATTCAGAATTTTGTCTACTTTTCAGAAATGTTTAGCTTTCTGGGATCCAGCATTGGCTTCACACCCATTTCTGTCACTAACTGCAAAGGGGTTAATATAAAAGCCACGGTACACAAAATTGTCTTATCTGTTTCACTTGCAGGAAGCAAATATTGCCTACACTTCCATTCGCCTTCATCTCGCTAATCTCTCAGCTATAGCTGCATATCTCCAAAACAGACGACATATTTCTTAAGTCAGAATTCTCATCTAAAAGGCTTTAATGGAAGGAACCACATGTGTCATTTCACCCAGGGTACACCCAGCCCCATCCTGAAACCTTAAAATTGTACTCACAAGGCTCATGGGTCCACTATTAGAGTCCCCTTCAATTTCTTTCATGGACAGTCACTTTACTAATCGCTCTCGCTTCACTCAGATATGTTGGTGAGCTCCAGGCACTAACCTTAAAAGAACCCTTCTTCCAGATTCATAAGAATAAAGTAGTTCTTCTGAACAATCAGAAAATGTTTGCCTCAGATAATTTCTCAATTTCACCTAAATCTGTCTGTTGAGTTACCAGTTTTCTTTCCACATCCTGACTCGGCTCACACACTAAATGTCAAAAGAGCACTCATGTTCTATATAGACAGAACTAAAGAGTTTAGGAAGGCCAATCACCTCTTTGTAGTTTTTGTCCCTACCTCACAAAGGCAACCCAATATCCAAATCAGGCATAGCCAGATGGTGAGTGAAATTCATACAGACTTCCTTTGCTGGGACCAAAAGATCGTTACCTGTTGCTCCCAGAGCACACGCTACTAGGAAAAAAGGGAGCTTTCATGGCCTCTCTTGGAAACGTTTCCATAGCTGACAATTGTAAGGCAGCTACATGGCCAAACACCTTCACAAAACACTACTGGATGGATGTTTTAGCTCACCAACAAGCCAGTGTAGGTTGTGCGGATTGTTATTTACCCTGTAAGCATCTGTTTGTAGAGTGTAGTGCAGTAGATTCACATGGGTCTGTCCTCTTACCCGGACGCCTGTGGCCATTACAGTTACACTATAGTTTTATATATTTGTACTAATGTATTTACACGTTGCATGGACATCTCTTTTTCTACTCCTTTCTCACCTGCCTGCGGGAAAACAATGTAACAAAGGAGTTGATGCCCATGTGCAATATCACCGAGAGGAGAAGTGACTTGAAACACTTCTTGGAAGAAAAACAAATTGCACCACTCTGGACCCAACAGTAGATGGTAGGAGTATGCACAGCATGTGAATCAACAGCACCACATGCCATAAACGGATGCTCACAGGCTAAATAACATATTGTGTCCTGAGATGGTGCCAAAACGTGGTGCCCAGTGAACAACAATCAGTGGATTCTCTATGTAATCTAACTGCTTGGGTCTCTGTCTGATTTCTGCCACCATTCTAACTTTATAACTCTGTATTTCCATTAGGCAACTGGTAATATTTTTAGAATCCCTCGCAAAGATTGAAACAGTACTTCAAATATGAACCTAAAATCGACCAAGCTGTCATGAAGTGGTTTGTTAAACTCAGAATTGCAAACTGGAAGGCATGAAGACATAATATCTGGTCAGTTGAGGCTGGATGCTCAAGCATCATTAGGCATTGATGATTACTCACTGCAGTGAAAATACTAACTTTGGAACCACTGTAATTCGAGTGAAACTCGCATTTCCTCACTGGTCATCTACATTGAACTATTAATAGGATGGGAGAGCATTGACAAACTCTGCATGTATGCAGCACTCCAGGAGAATCCGCACCATTCTCTGCCTTGCCAGAGTCAGACGGATACTGTCAGTTTGTTAATAGCATACTATGGCTCTTTAATAAGCAATGTCAGATGGGTCTGGCAATTGCTGAAGAATTACTGCAAGTTAATGGCAAACTTTATCTTTACAGTGTATGGTGTTCTGATTACCAGATCTCATATTTAGTCAAACGTTTTCTTTTTAACGTTTGCCTTTTATCATACTTTACCCTGTATTGAATTAAGTTTGCTGAAAAATCTAGGAGTAGAAAATGAAATACTTTATCGTGTAGAGCTTCTTTTTCACTTTTTGGGTCCTACGTATAGTCACCATCTTTGTGAGTTTTTAATGAAATGGTGATTTTCATGTGCATTACCTTTTTGCATAAAAGCATTAATGTTTTTTTCTATAAAAATCTCAGTCTCTTACTAAATTGATTCAATCAGTTTGCTAATCTACTATATTGAATCAGAGAAGCACATTATTATAAAAGAAACGTCAAAGGTACATCTTCTAAGCCACTGTCTATTGCGCTTTCTAAACTGTTTTGGTATTGCTTCTGCATTAAAATTACATGCATTATGGGTTCAACATCTGTAGCACTCAATTTTCAGAAGTTTTTTTATTTTGCCATGCTTATTTAGTTATTTGAATTGTCTGCTCACACCACAGATCAGTGTTAAGAGCATTAAGATGCTTAGCTTTAAGGAAATACCTGCCTTTTACTACCCAAAAGAGCTATAATAGCAATGAAATATGTAAACTGTTATTGCAAAAATTAGAAAATGTAACCAGTTACCGAAGACATTGTTACTAGTGATTGCGGTTGGATTACAAGGCTGTATCTTCATGTGACTTGGGAAACAGTTTTTATTTTTGGCATACATAATAAAATGAACCTTAATGGAGACCTTTATCTTTTCAGGTACATTATAAAATGTCTAACGGTTATGAGGATCACATGGCTGAAGATTGCATGGATGATATGGGTAGAACAAATCTGATTGTTAACTACCTCCCTCAGAATATGACTCAGGATGAATTGCGTAGTCTCTTTAGCAGTATTGGTGAAGTTGAATCTGCAAAGCTTATACGGGACAAAGTTGCAGGTATTTTTATTTTATTTATTTTATTTATCGGATTTATATAGTGTGTTAGGCCCGTGGGGTACTTCAGGCTGCTATTCCACTATCAGTTTCTCTTACACAATACTAACAACTAAAAATTAAATAGCAGATAGTAGGCATGGATATGATTTCCAAACTGTTTGCAACTGCTTCTTCACAAATAGTTACGGGCGGGGGGGCAATGAAACAAAGTAGTAACAGTCAGGTGTGAGTATACTTTGAGACAGCCTTCAGTTGAGTTTTGGCTTGGAATTTGAATAGGTTGATTGGTTCTGTCCCCGGAGCCTTTGCACATTGAAAGTGTACTTTTAAGCCTTAAATTTTCTCATTCTTAGGAAAGTTTGTAAAACAACTAGGAGTTGTGCATGTGGGTATGACCTGGCACTTATCTCTTGTGCATAGTTCATTTAGCCTCTTCTCTAGAAAGGATTTCTTCCTTTAACTTCCACTGATCATAACCTACTTCAGTTAACTACAATTGACCAGCTTGTTCGTGTGTTGTTTTTTTTTTTTTTTTTTTTTTTTTAAGTCAATGAATGGACAAACTCCTGTTTCACTTGAGGTTGCAATCTAATTTTGAAGTTGAAGGCAGTCAGATATCCATGTCCTAGGGCTTATGTCTGTACTGGTGTTGGTAAATGCATGATCTTTGTAAAATCCGCATGAGCCTCTTCCAGATCATTTACCCATATTCAAAAGCGTTCTTGCTTCTGGTATTCTGGGTCAACAATGATTTTTACACTACTCCATCACAGTTTCCCATTAGACACAGTTCTGCCTCCTCAGGCTTCAAGAAACTCTGCTAATTTCAAATTATCAGAAATTTCATCATGCTTTGCAGAGGTGAAATTTGCGGTCTTAAGGCAATTACCATTGTGCCCACGGGAACTCTGTCCATTCTATTTAGTTTCATAAAATTGAAAAGAACAAGTATAAAGCAGATTCTCATTGAACACTTCTGCATAACTATAGCATACCTAATGCGGTCATGAAAAATGTGATGCCCATATCTACTGCCTTCTGTGCTGCTTAAATTTTATGGGGACTGTACTTTAGGGGCTATTCACTCGCTCAAGTCTTACATACTAGTATCTGTTGTGGATTAACAATAATAATTTAGCTATTAACTACACCCTAAACCAGTCTGAACTAACAAGTTTGAAATTAAAGGGTATCTGCTTGAAAGAGCAGAATATAGTGGATTAATGCCTGAGAGAAATGGTCTTATGATAAAAATAAAGCTTACTTGCTGTATCCGTAAATAATGTAGCTTACCTTAGCCTAGTACTATTTTGCAGTAGTTCATGTATAAGATGGTGTTTGCATCTGTAGTTTTCACCACTTTTTAGGATTTTCAGAGTATAAGCCCTTTGAATTGGTCACACACTTAAGGAAAAGATCTAGCAAAGATGTTGGCCTATGATATATGGCCGTGTACTCGTAGTTCCTTACCTTGGGATGGAATTAACAAAGGATCTTCAGCAGATTCCACGTTCTTGGTTTCTAGTCCTCATGCTGTATATGACCTGTCATTTGCAGAACAGTGTCAGTTGACTTTCTAATGAAGTCCCCTGTTCAATATTTACATTGTTTTTGACTTTTGTTTGCATGTGCAATTGTTTATTTTGCTGTGATGTAATTTTTATTCTCTCCTAATAGAGGGTGTTTTTGTCCACACATTTCTTTGTGCAAGATACATGTGCCATCTAATGTGAGTTTGGGGGATATGCCAGATCACTCCTAAGAGGTCACGGGGAATGCCTGATAAAGCTTAAGAAGCAGCAATTACCAAACAAAATCTCCAGTTGCAATGGACTATAGTAGCTGATCTATTGAATCTGTGACCAGTTAAACCTAGAAGCCTTTGCTGAAGGAGGAGCACGAAGCTGCCCTAGAAATTCTTGGTTACACTTTAAGGACTTCCTCTGTTATATCAGTTTAAACTGCCCCTCTATGCTTAGTATTTCAGTGTTCTGCTGGAACTTAAGGCAGTTGAAAGCACAGAGTTACTAAGTGCCTACTTGGTGATTTTTGCACCTTACCTAGCCAGTAGGATATGGACCTATTACTCCTAGTAGGTTTGAATTATGATAGCCACACTTCTTTCATTGCCCTGGGACTAGCTGCACCAACCTATCTGCTTTGCTTCCATTTAATTTAATTTTGTGCATGTAACTTGGCATCTTGTAGCATGTCTCCTATTTTTATGGTTTTTCAATTACTTTTTCCATGCATAAGATACATGATTTCATTTTTGCTTTCTAGCTGTGCACACTTCATTGTCCTGGAAGACTGAACACTCTTTCAATGGCTGAACAATTCATAATTGCACACAACGTTTTGTGTTATACCATGTGCCTCTGGTTTTATACCAGGGATAATTTTTATACTATTTTTATCCTCATCATTGGCTGCTCAATAATTCCTGAAGATTCTAAAACAAAAAAATTACCTTACCTTCAGCAGAAGGAATGCCTGTAGAACAAATGTAAACAAACATTGCCAATATTTTATTCTTGTCAATCTCTTTAATGTCGGCCCCCAAATATAAGCTAAACAGGATGCATAAATCTTGACACATTGCTTTCACTAATTACTGAGTGGTTGCCTATTGCATGCACATAAAGATATGGCAGAAAATAATTAAAAGGAAGTGTGCTTGTACTTTAAAACTTTATAAGGCATCGTTTGTCACAAACTTCTCCAGTCACTATTCTAGGATTTCGCCATGTATTCCATTATACAGTTATAATCTATCAGTAAGGTACTTCTTGTACTTCATTGAGGATTGTGTTTTTTTTTTTTGTTATTTATTTAAACAAGTATACCGTAAATTGTGCCCCTGCCCCCTCTGACTGGAATGCCTTTCTCAGTGTACTTCAAGCAGTTCAGCAGATGATATTGACTTAATCTTTTTTTAATTGTTGGCCCTACTCACTGAAATTTGACGCTTACATTAGAGACCATTTCTAAGAGTGCATATTGAAGAGACTGCTACTAGTAACACTTTTTAGAACTTCATGGCATAAAAGCTTTCTGATGAGTGATCCTGAATTAAGCTTGGATTGGTTTAACACATCATTACAAGAGCAGTGGTAAGCTGATTCAAATTCCCTTCATCTGTTTAAAAATTCCCTGTGCTCTTGTTTTATTATATATTGTTCCTGATCCCAAACCAGATTTCCTGTGCCATACTACGGAGTGAGCATTATGCTCTGGATTCCTAGAGGAAGAATGCAATTTTGCTTTCTACAAACTAGCATCTGTCTGGTAATGCAGACACAATGCAAACCTTAAATGCCACCTGTCTAGACTAAACTGTATTTCCACTCTTCCGTTTCCAAGGCTGTTGGTAATCCGGGAAAATTAAGATAGGCCTATCCCCTTCGGTCAGACCATCCAGGATTTGCAAAAACATTGTGAAACTGGGCCTTTGTTTAAAAACCAGTGATTATACATTATCCTGTGATAATGCAAATAAAACAACTTTAAAGCTGGTTTTGATTGAGTTTATTGATCCTGAACTGCTGCGCGTAGTCAAAAAGAGGAGTGTTGGCAGCTGAGAACAGATTACATTTTCTCTCTTGCCTTGCGTGGCCTGTGATGCCACTACAAGCTTTGTTGAGGTAGAGCCACCTCCAAGAAGCTGCCAGATCAGCACAAGGAGAAAGACATTGGCATACTATCTATTGGAACACTTCCTTGGTTGGGTCTCTTTTGGCCCCCACACTTATTCTACCTACGCAACCTACAAAGTGTTATTGTCTTGCTTCCTAGCAATTGACTTCCTGCTCTTCCTATAGGTCACTGCTGTTACTTGTTCCTGCCTGTACTTCCCTTGTGGCACTGTACACCACCCCCATTCCCCATCCTTGGCAGTTTCCTTCTCACATCCACTGTCACCTTTTTTTCACCCGGTGAGCTTAACTTTACCCCCGTCCTCTCATATACACTACATGTCCCACATTTTTGTGCCTGTCCGAAAAATTTTCATGTTTGGTTTTGCTCCTGGAATTTGTCATACCAGCCCATGATGCCAGGTACTGGCACTGGAGTTTGGACTCCTGTTACTTCATTTGCCCCAGACAGAAAAAACTATATTTCATAAATCAGCATGTTCATCACTTGTACTTGGTGTCTCAACTCAAGTTTATGGAAGCATATATGATTGTAGGTTAATTGAATTTTATGGTCTTTGTGATGCTTCCTTTGATATTACCATCCATAAGGAGCATTGCTAGTTTGTGACGCTTAGAATGGGCGGCTAGCTGTATTTGTACTGTTACCTTTAATTAGGCTTAATCCCCGTCTCAGTGTATCCCATAATCACCAGCTGGAAATGCCTAATTGTTTTTAAGAGAAAACTGGCTAAATCGTATGTGCCTGCGGTTTTACTTTCTGTGGAATAAAATATACTGCTTGATTTCTCAATCAACGTGAAGAGGATACAGTTAGTGACGTACTACACAGAAAGGTGGTGTTAGATGAGTCCATGGCCCCCATCATGTGAACTCCAGCAATAAATATGATCTCAAGCAAACCATTGCATCACTTTACATGCATCAAGTGATGAGGGCTGTGTTTTAAAGACGAGCTTCATGGCCTTGCGCATTATCATAGCCAGGCTTCCAACAATGAAGCCATGTGGCTCTATGAGATTATTTTGTTCAGTATTTCTCTGTTGGCACCAAAATATTGAATCTCTTCTGTCATGGATTGTACAGTCAAGCATTCTGCGTAGGACTTTTTTTTTTTTTTTCCCCAAACTCTTGATCTACTAAGTGTTTAACATATTACTTGTAAAAGGCTTGTTATATCGTTGAATGGATGACTGCTCTCCCTGATGGAGAGTTCCATGTTAGGTTTTCATAATAGCTTCATAAGAAAAATTTGCTCATGGCAGATACATATTTATATACAGTCTTATCGTCTCAATCTATGGACTAATTTTGATCAAATTAGATTTATAGTCTATGGATCACTGGGCAATCTTGCAGCACTGACCCTTTTTCTTTAGCACAAAACACTACGTCTGTATTTTACGTGATCAAGTGGAGTGACTTTCTGATTTCCTTAGTCATCAAACTTTTCTTAGAGTAATTCAGTCACTATTACAAGTTTTCGCCTGTAGATCTTTTTGCCTCCAACAGCACTCAGTTCTGTGAACTCATCTGAGTGATTTTTCTCCTGATCAAAAGATTTAGTAAGTTTCTTCACATTTCCCATAAGTAGAACTCTCCAGTATTTAAAAACATTGAAGGACTTAAAGATTATTTTGGTAGCCAAGTATCTCTAGTGCTATTAGGTTACCAAATGTATTTCTGCGAGCTGGTTGAGTATTCAGCTCTTTACTGCTATTGGCCTTCATGTGTACTACCTGAAATTGATGACTCTTTTCAACATATACCTCAATGAAATTATTCTAGAAAGCAGCACTGATCTTTTAATGTTTGTTGTTACGTACTGTAAATTTGAATGGGTATTGCTCATACCATTGAACTCTTTCCTGTAATATTTGTAAAGCCTTAAAGTGTTCTTTTAAATCCTGTATTGTCATAGCTCCTGCACAAACCATTTGTACATGTGCCCTTTTGCTAGATGTGCTTATTTTGAAGATTGACTGTAGTAGTGATCAACTCTGTAACAAGAATCTGAATAATCAGGCCTTGTCCTTCAGACAGTATTTCATCTATAACAAGATTATGGCATTCCTACAGAGAGGCCTCCCTTTAATACCAGTGTTTGTAGATAACTATAACCTAACTCAAGAAATTGCGTTTGTGTTCTATCCTAGATTTTCTGCTTCATTGAAGAGTGAGAAAGTTAGGACTCAGTCCTTGCCAAATTATAACAATGGGTTTATGTGTGTTTAATCTGAGCACCTCATCAACCGGACTACAGGAGCACACAATTATTGTATATCCAGAACAGTCAGGTTTCCACCTCAGCTGTTATACAACTGCTGTGACCTAAAATGAAGACCCTACATGTTACCCCCCTACCCCCCAAAATGAAAATGTGACAACATATGCCTTATATTTCAGAACTGTATAGAAGCTCTGCCTAATGGAGGTGTGCTCAATGCCTGTCATTAAGATGACTATATTTGTATTGTGCGCACCTGATTTAAATTCCATATCTCTGTATCTTCTGTCATAACCATGTTATTAGACCTCTTGCTCACACACGTCAGTTGATTAAATTTAGAGTTAGTTCCACCTCTTAGTGGTGCCTGCTTTTTACCAAACCACCAACAATTTCACTTGACGGAAGTCATTTCTTGCTTTCCTTTGTTTTTTTTTATTTTTTTATCTTCTACTCAAAATGGTAGTCTGCCCACAGGTTCTTGTTTTTTTCCCTTTGTATCCACTTTGGGAGACATTTATGTTTGCTTTGCTTCCCTTAAAGATCTCAAATAGAATACTTCCTGTTAAATGCGAAGTCAACCAGTAGATCTCCACTAGAACCTTCACCTCATTTTTAGTGTTGAACCTGCATGAGTTAGCACACATCCACTTGCTTGTGCGACTCTATTGTTAACAATAAGGGCTTGGAGCCTGCTGATGGTCTACCGTTCATTGGCTTCAGTGCCACTCTTCTCTGCTGCCTCCAAATTGGACAGTGAAGGCCAGTCAGCACTTCTGATTCTTCTCTGGTGCATTGACCATGCGCAGATTGGTTCTTTTTAATTAGTGTGTCTGCTGTTCTCTGCACTTTTGTACTTTTATGCCAGTGTTGCTACTACCACCCACCACCTTTTCCTGTTGCTGCCCTGCACACCTCCCCACCATCCTTGCTTGTTTAATTTTTACCTTCCAATGCACCGACCATTACATTTCTCCTTTCAGGAAGGTAATTATCTGCAGTGTCTGAATGGAAAACTTTCCAAGGCTTTGCGAACTTTCCTACGGTTGCCTTTATCAATTGGGTTCATCAGTGCACCTATCCTCGGAGCCTTATCTGCATACAGTGCTCCAGGGGTGTGGAATTTAATAAAATATCTACTTGTCCATGGGACTGGTTGCCTCTTAAATCTACGTATCCACTTCCTGCCCTGTAGTGTGGTGTCAAATTATGGCAGCACCCATTATGTAAGAGCTCTGATAATAGCCTCTCTGATTATGCCAGGACTACTACTATAGTAGGTTTTGAATACTTGCAATTTCAATCCCTACTATAGCGATTTCCTTATTTTGCCACCTTTCCGCCGATCTACCTACTGAGGCTGGAGGAAGCAGTAAGCAATAGTTTCAGGGCTTGGAATGCCTTTGATTCTTCAAACCTACTAACTTGCATGTTTTAAGGATTTTCACCAGCTTTTTTCTAATCTTTTCCATAATGAGAGAGGTTGATAATTTACTCCTGACAGTGGTAGAAGTTCGAACAGGGTTGTTTGGGGGGGGGGCGGGGGGGGGGGGAGAAAGTGAACCTGTAAACACTCAATGGATTTTCACATGAGCAAATTTACACATGCAAGTTTGCTTGTGCTAAAATATAGTTCACAAATATTTTCTAGAAGTAAGATTTTTTTTTTTTCTTGTCTACTAACTGTAAGTTCCTATGAATTCATGAAATACACTAATTCAAAGACCTATACTATGGGTTCACTTTGGTGACTTTCTTTAAGAATTGGGTCCTTAATTAGGTCTGGCGTTAACAAAGAAATTTTGCTTTCATTAAACTTCTATTTTTCTATGTATCGGTGGTCTTTACTGTGAGTGATCACGTTCTACTCTCTTCCACAAGGAGCATATTGGCACACAAAGTAGTTTTGTTCAATGCCAGGAACTACTGTGGCTATCACTGGCGTAATCAAACTGGAGGGGGCCCCCTGCACAGAAGGTGGAGGCCCTCTTCCAGCCCCCCCCAGATTCACCCAGGACAGGTGCTGTGCAGAGGGGGCCCCCTGGAGGGGGGCTGCAGGGACTTTGTTACGCCATTGGTAGCAACATATCCTTTTTAAGACCAAAAATACTTTTTTTTCTTTTTGTCAGTGTTTGTTGCAACAGTGAGGGCCTAGTAGTTCCCACAACAATGAAGTGTTATAAATGCCATATCCAAACAAGACACGCATTGATGAAACCAAAAGACAAAAAAAAGTCAGATTGGTTGGCTTTGCCAGTGCTTGTTTCTTTTCAGGCTTCCCATAATCTTGTTGAAAATGGATACACTGACTTTCCATTACGAATATGTTTTCGAAATACTAGCATGCATCAGTACGTTTTACTAAATGACGCTTCAAATAAATATCACCTAAAATTTCATAGTAGCAAATCATTTTGTTCCTTACTTGCACTTTTTTCTGAACAATTTATTTTGAAAGCACAGAATCATCACTGTTGCTTACAAGCTTCTGCAAACATTTTCATCTAATCAGAGCTCATTGTGGGAGCATTATTCTCAGCCTCATACTAAACTTTTCAAACGTGTACACGTGTGGTGTTTTTTTTTTTTTAATTATTATTACTGGAACTACTGTGTGTAGTGATGTGACCTTAAAACGTTCATTTACAGCACTCATCCTAATAATGGGTTTTCATCAATCATAAATACAAGTTCTAATAGCATTAACATATGGACACACACATTGCCTCAACTGCGGACAGTTGCCTTCTCTGTAAACTGGTAAACAAGGGGGCTGCAGGGTGTTCGGCCTACTTCTCCTAAGTACAAAATAAAGAGGCAAACTTATTGCCCATGACTCCAAACAATATGTCCCGGGCGTCGGGTGATAGGTATTCCACCTCCCTGAGTGTTTGCTGGTATTCTTGGCATTGTTGTCAGAGCAGGGGCAAACAGAGCAAACGCTACTGACCTGTTTTATAAACCGGCCTACTGTGTACCTTTACTTAGCAAGCTAAAGGTTAGAGACATTGACAGCTGCAAAGCCTCAACAATGTGATGAGACATGTGGATTTCTTAATTTGTGTTATTAGTTTCTGGATCATCGACAGAGTGAATAGATCTGACACGGAACATCTCAACCATCCAGTGACATTCCAGATAATAAACCTTAAGTTTCATTTGGAGTTATTTCTTTTTTTATTTTATTTTTTGATTTTTCCTGCTAAGAAATCCTCTGGTTCACCCAGTTGCTACACATAATCTAATGCAGGCTACATATAGCATTCCAAAATCCTTATTTCCTTGTCGTCCTTTGTAAGTGAACTAAATAGTTTTCTATTGCAGAAGAAATAAAAGGAATATAGTGCATTCTCACATGAATAACACCAACTCTGTGTGGCAATTCTTCCTTGACCACAAAGTATCCAGGCATTTAAAGAGTATACTTCTTATCCCCAACCTTTACTTTTTGTTCACTTACCTCTTGCAGCAAGGTGTGTTCTTAGAATTTTCTCCCATGTTTCGCTAAATAGGTCTCTATCAGACATGAAAAATTTTCCAGGAGACCTCACGTGACTTCATGGATACATCACCATCGTCAAGAATGCTTTTCTTCACCAAGCAAGATATACATCAGCAGTTTGATTATAAATTCCTGGAACATATTGTTCTTCAAACACATGTTCTTATAGGATCATTATCCATCTACTTATTCTCGATGAATTGTCATCTAAGCCTCTCTTCTTGATGACTAATGTTTTTGATATGTCCATATTAAAATTTTTATCCCAACATATGAAGTTCTTAAACATTCTAACCACCAAAAATGCTATCAGAGCTTCATGTTAGACAAATACTTCTCTACCCCTCTAAGACTCCTAAAAAAAAATATGATATTTTTACAGCATTTCTCTGCTGATATAAAATTACTTGAAGTCATGTGACATATGTAGTAATGTTGCAGTGACTATTTAAAACTTTGAAAACCTGTTGCCACCTTAAGATCCCGCTTCAAAGAATTGAAGATACATCGGTCCCCACTAAGGTAATACTTGTTTTCAATAATGATTTAAGTGTAGTGTTCTACTAGTCCTATCTTTACTGTAGTTAAAAAAAAATAAAAAAAAGTCTTAAAATAAGTAATACCTCCTCTTTTTTTGTTTGGTGTAGCGATCACCATAATAGAAGTCACCAACTTTTATTTTTGTCTAATGCCATTTTTCGATCTGCAGTGGCCTGGATAATTTGTTTCTTCTGTGCCAAATTTTCACTTTAATGATTTCAGTGTTAATCGTTCTTCCTTCATCTCAGATTATGTAGTTCTTCAGTAATTCTGTAAGTCCAGAATGCCATCCTGGTAATACTTAACCCCTCATCATGTAATAAAAAATGCTTCTTTTAACCTTTGAAACACCAAAGCTGCTGGTTGTAGGCAAAACAGCATTCCAGTTGCTCCAAAGGTGTTTATAAATCCCATTAGACATTTTCATTAATTTCATGGCATGTAGATTCTAAATACAGGATGAAAAGAACTTTGCACCTGCCAACAAAGAGATTATTTAAGAAATAGTCGGGAATGGGAAGCAGTTAACAATGACACACTTGTTAAGAGCATAAAGGTGTAAACAAACATTCGGAGAAGCTTTTCAACTCTGCAGGCATGGCCTTCCTCAGCAACAAAAGAGCACACCTTACTTGCTAATAATAGGAATCAATGCTTGCTTCAGTTTATTTTAGGGGCCTACCCACACAAACACCAAAGAGTCTTTTTGAAAATGTAACTATATGTGCATTCATGTTTACTAGACTGAACAATGCAGAGCTCCACTTTGATAGCCTTTGGATTTTGGCCTATAGCATTGATTCGAGCAGGATGATTATCAGTATGGTCTAGTACCATTCCTTAGTTTGCTTGAAGTGGCCACTCCAACACATTATCACTCTTTACATTGACATTTAAACCCAGTGTTTGGGGGGGGAAATAGCAATCCTGTGGGTTTATCCAAAGTGCACTATAAAATAGCAATCCTGTGGGTTTATCCAAAGTGCACTATAACATAAAATTATCACTGATATATTGCTCGGTTGTTGACCCAAATTTTCAAGTGGCTCATAATTTCCTTAGAATTGTAACATGCGTCAGCATAGTTTTGTCTCATTCTCAAATGACTGTTCTAGTACTGTACACTCAACTCTGTACCTTCATCCGTTGAAAGATCGAGTATGTTGTAAAAACATTTTGCCTGTCTGCTTCTTAACAGGATATCCCTAAAGTTCTTTTCACTGGCTTTAACTTCCTTCTCCACAACTAGGTATAATGGCTAAAAACATGCCATTTCCTCCATTTGCGTGGGAATTCTTGTGCAAACATTAAAAACATTGGGTGGTGCTGTAATAGTTTTGCATTTTAAACTTCGTTGCCAATTTTAATCGCAGCATATAATGCTAACAAATAAGACTATCCACTTAAATAATTTCTAATAGTGAGTCAATACAATTTGAGGCAGAAGTGCCTCATTAATGTCCCTTTGTTATGACAGAAGGGCACCAAATGCTATGACAGAAGGGCACCACTGGGTTGGCAGTGTACTTTTATGTCTACATTAACACTCAGAAAAGAAGTTCTAGGCATCGAGACACAAAGAAACAATAGATAGTTCTCAACTTGATGATATGAATATATGAAGCCTAAACACCAAAGCACACTAAACTTATGCCAATTTCATCTCGCTGTAGTTGAGCCAATTAATCCCTCTAAATTGCAGGGATTTACAAATTATAACTCTGATGATTTGGATAACCTTATGGTGTTGGTACTGTCACATCAGAGACATTTTTATTTTATTTTCCTACTTCAGTGTCCTTTAATTTACTTTAACGAAGTGTGCCGGAACTATGGAAAAGTCCTTTTTCACAACAAGGAGAGTGCAAGTTGCATCCGGGACCTGTTCCGGAGGTAGTAGACTGTGACAGCAAATGTACTAACCAGTGCAGTGTCGGAGATGCCTTGCTGTCCACAATGGGGGAAAAATAATTTTTTCCCCGACTCCAAAGAGTAATCGCATACAGCCAGCCTATTGTATGCTAAAACATCCTCCCTGTTTCATAGTAGGTCGTCATGAACCTGGGCAGCTCTGTGAGAGACCTGAATAACGGGTTGCTCGGTTTGAGCTTGTTCAATGCTTGAAATAACCAATTTTTGTCGATATGACCAAGTGACCACTATATCCCAGTGAGATTGTAACAGCGGGTTTGCTCTGAGGACCGTGACCACTGCCAAAGGACGGACTATCACGACCAAAGATGAACACTTTCTCTAGAAAATTCAGGTGTGAAAATTAGCTCTTAAACATATTGTGATCTGACACTGTATTCTAAAGATACAATCCTGCACTAACAACTCTACCGTAAACAACCAAAAGGGGGGAAACTACGTAGAAGATTGTATTATTCAAAGTTTTTGATTGCTGACTTTGTTACTTTAAATAAACTGCAGGATAGGCAGCCTTTCATTCCAGTGCGTCCTCTTTCAAGAACGAGGTGGTTTTTGTACTGAATGTTCAACAAAATAGATTGTTTCAAAAATGTTTAGGCATATACGTTTTCCCCTCTATGCAGTACTTTGAGTAGATCAATTGTCTTGCAAAAACCATCAAGGAATAAGGGAATTTAGAATAACAACTTAAAGGTTAATTACCTTTTTCTAGTAGGAAAAACCAAGACTTATTGTAACTCAGTGAATATAATGCTTTTTGGGTCTCTCCAACAGACATCTGTTAGCTACATGTGATTGAAAATACCTGTTGCGGACAATATTGATGCTTGCAGTGCTTCTTATTCCGTGGCTTTCCTTTCCCTTCTTTTGTCTGCCCTGGAGCATAGCATTTTAACCATCCTTTGACTGGATGCCTTTTATGCTTCTATGGCTCACATCAGGGAACTACTTTTTTCTTTGGGGGCTTAATGGAAATACATGTTTTTTCTTGTGCATGTGCCAGCACTCCAATTACATAGCCTCCTCTTTTGTAATGTTCTCCTTTCCTCCCAGCTCTAAGGTAAAAACTTAGAAATAGTTATATTTTAACGAGGGTTTGACAAAAGAGCCTACTTTAGTTTATTTTAATATCCTGTGTTTTATCTGTAGCATTAATGCTCATACCTTTGTCCACAAAAGTAGCGTTTATGAAAGTAACATTTATGGCGCTGGGGAAGAATGGAGCAGCTGCTCTCAAACAACTGACCTTCAATGCTAAAGCCATAGTTAGCAACATTGAAAAGGAGATGTCTCTTCTAGAGGCCTGCCCGTGATGGCCATTTGGTGCTCCCATTTGTTTCCATTCTGAGTCCTGAGAAAAGCAAATTAGGACTTGGATAGGGTTTTCCTTTAAACTCGTGACACTTATTATTCTTTTTAAAGTTGTTTGGTGTCTTTTGTAAAGATTGCAGTTGTGGAATTCAGTGTACTATTGCAGGATTCCTTAATGTGTTTGCTTTGTTTTTTTGAATTTGGAACTTTTTTTTTGGTACTTTGATTTATAAGCAAGTATTGGCAAAGCATTATACAGACAAGACCTGCTGGCTTTACCAATGCTAATTTTTATATGCCGAATATATCATATTTTTTTTATTGGCTTGCCCTCAAAGCTAATTACATTTTAAATAAGGGTGGGCGGAACTCGCAAAGTTTTACTGTGCAGCATTCCACAGAGCTACATAAAACTGCAAGATTTTGTGAGCAAGCAGAAATCGGTATGTCGTGCTGCTTGCGCTCCGGTTTAGCGCAGCGGGTTTGTTCCGCTCTGAGAAATCGGTGTGACCTACACCATGCAGTGTGCCAGATGGTGCTGGAGTTGGTTTTGCTGCCACTTAAGTAGATTTTCTACAGTTGTGCCCACCTGCGTTTTTGAAAAATTGTTTTCCTACTGTCTTCAAAAATAAAAGAATAGGATTGGATAGTGGTGTCTTTGCCATGCACAAGTTTAGCCAGTGAATCGCAAAGACGATGGTTCAATTTGTTGGGTTTTATTTTTATTATTATTTTTTTTTTGGGGGGGGGGGGGGGGGAGCAAGGGTACTGGACAGTGGATATAGTTAGGGCTGTGCTTGAGTTCTATTGAAATGTTTTTTTTTTTCTTCAATAATTTTCGTCTGTTTTGCTGTAAATTTCTCTAATACATTGTCTCTGCACTAGTTATTTAAAATGTTGCTGCCTTGATGAAAATGCCCTTTCTGTTATGAAAGGCTTTCATTGTGACTTGTTAAGCCATAAATAGCTTAAGTCATGAGTCATCTTTTGAAGGCTAGGTATTGAAAGTCTTAAAAATAAGGTCCCAAGATAAGTCACAAGGCCTCTAACCAAAACAGAACGTGTAAAGAGCATTATATAGCTGGGTTTCACACTGCTTCTTGGTCTTCCTCCAGTAACATTAGCATTCAGGTCCTCTTGATTCTGATGGTTAGTCCCAGTGAAAGACTTGCTCAAGTGGATGGATCAGAATGACACAAGTAACATGTCATATGGAATGAGAAATTCTGTGCTGTTATATATTATAATGTATGGAGTCTGTTCTTCTCCTGAGCAGTAGCATTAACACCATCCAAGAGTGATATCATCGAAGAAAGGATATAAGTGAGGCTGCTACCAAGCCTGACAATGTTGATCTCTGCCACATTTATGAGGACCAGTCACCATTGAAACTTTATTTTCATGCGCAATATGTCGGTGTTTGGTCACAACTCGATGGATACCTTTTTAACACAGATGTCTTCAAATAATACATAAAGGGGTGAAAAACTACTGTTTTCAATGCCAAAACCCTGAATTTCTAAGAAGAAACCCATCCCACATCTCTGGTTTGGAAAAGGCCTCCTTTAGCAAGAGATGGATATAAATGTAAAAGGAGGTATATCTGCCATGTCTGAAAGCAATGCATGCACAGAAAAACATATTGCTGTGGGAAAGTTTAAATTCTGTGCACGAATGGCAAGAATTTATGGAAGTCAACTGTAAAGATGATACTTTAGTTAAGGTGATGAAATCCAAGCTGTGGCCCTCTTCACCTCTTTTACTATCTCACATGTGTATGCAAAGAATCGTTTTGGGCCACCTTCTAGTATTAAAAAAAAAAAGAAGAAGCACATAAAATCATAGAATTTCGCTGTCACTGCAGATATCTCAAGATGCGTGCCCTGAAGAGGGAAGTTGATCTCATCAACGAAGTGGATGCCAGTATTTTCTTGGTACATCTGGAGTGCATCCACATGAAAGATCTTCAGAAATGATTAAAGCATTGATGGTGACAGAAATATGCAAACTGGAGAATAGTTTTTGCTCTTTCTACACACATAAACACCCAACCCGACATTGCCCCTTGTAGTTCCAGACCAAGATGTTATTGGGAGGAACTAGAGACCCTCACTCGCCAATCAATCCTTGTTTCTTAAACATTTTTATTTTGTATTTTTTTTTAAAGTAAAAATACTTCGAATAACTAATACAAAATGATCTAGAAACAAATCCAATTGCTATTACAACTGTGTACTGTTGTTCCCTTTTGGTGAGTTTTTTGTTTTTTTTTGGCTGTTGCTGTTCAGCGTCAGCAAGAAACCAATAGGACGCAAAGATTCCCTCTATTGGTTTTGCCAATGCATGTTTTCAAAAGACCACAGTGAATCAACGGTGAGTATGACTTAAATTGCGCCCATATGTATGTTGATTTCCAGACATTTCATGATCTTTATTTCGGCAATATGCCATAAAAACAAAAAAATCGCATTAAAACATACAATCGAAGCTCATAAATAACAAATATTAAACCAACATTAAAATCCCACTAATACATCATAAAAACAATACAAAATCAGTGCGCACAAATCCCCTCAGTCATGGTAAAAAACACTGCATACCACCCAAAGCCTAATGCTTTGAATTCCCAATGGCTACCATTTACTTACAGACCTATTGTCTGATCCTCCACATAAATAGCCAAAAGCGGGAGACAGCAAAGACTAAACATTGTCTATCATTGGTTTTTGAAATACAGAGGGTTACTAGGTGTTCCCTAACACCTTAAATTCGGCAGGCTGTGGCTATCCACTTTCTCCTCCCTTGAAATATGCCAAACTAAAAATAAAAACAAAATGTCCTTCTGTTTCCTTGTCCCACAGCAGGGATGAGCACTCCCATCTTGGGACAGCCTACTGGCACATTTGAGAGTAAACGTTGCGGTTGGTGGTGTGCTGTATCTAACCTGCAGATACAGCTTACTTGCTCAGGGCGTTCGCCGTCTAAAAATTGTTCTAATTTATAATTGTCTTTCTTCTGGAGAAAGTGATCAGTCAAGGTACCAAGGGTAGAAAAAGCCAACATTTTACTAGTTTTTGTGCTGCCAATGCTTCCCTTTTAGTGAATTTACCGATTTTGTGGAAACTGACCCCGGATCAGTCCACAAGTCTACACAACCCATCTTTGTCAAAGTGTCTTCAGTGTACCTAATCAAAGGGATACTCCCAAAGTCTAAGATACCGTAGACCTCATGAAGCACCTCACAATAAGTATATAACTCAGGGGTAGCTCAGATAAGTCTCCAATAGAGGATTAGCCCAATACCGCCAACCTCTGTAATAGTTGGCGTAGATAACCGTTCTCAGTAACCTGCAATTTGGTCATGTCCTTATTAGCCCCCCCCCACCCCCCCCCCCCCCCCAAACACCCCTTTTACCGGGTTCAGCCACATAAAGAGCTGCTTCCAGAGTATGCTGCTTATAAATGTGGATTAGTGATGTAATTGGACAAAATGGGAGCTTCCTTGTGCTATGAGTAATGCCCCAATAAATTGCATTAGTTCAAGCTTGTTTTTCTATATGGCTACACCATTCTAGATGTTCTGTAAGGGTCAACCCGAGGCAGTCAAAGGTATGAACACTTCCCAAGGGGACCTCTATAAGCTTACAGTTATGTCTAGTAGAACTTGAAAGGATTTAAAACCATATATTTAGTTTCATCTACATTAATCTCCAGTCCCTCTGACAGCAATAAATCTCAAAACTGCACAGAATTTTATGTAGGCCCATTGGTGATTTTGATATTGAGTATCATCTGGGGTGTTGCTTCCGTGCCTATTATGTGTTTCGAAACCCTTCCCTGTGAGGGTCAGTGGATTTTTTTTTTTTTTTTTTTTTTTACTGGGGTCAGCAGTGAGGTGCGCAAACGTCTATGGCATTGGGGGCAGCTTGTGCATTTCCTTGATCAAACTTCAGCATCGCATCTTCGAGGGGGGGGGGGACCTGGCGGTCCCAGACATCCATGCCTATTATTGGGCATCACAGCTGATCACAATCAATGAGTGGGTATTTGCTGATGTAGGTGACCCAGCCTATCGGGTTCACTGGGTGACTATGAGGATCCGGGGCTGCCAGTCCACCCTATATGGCAGATGTTGAACGTATGCTCCCATTACACACACAGACTGTAGTAAGGTCCTGGAAAGAGGCCATTTAACGCCTGGGATAGGGGGCGATGTCCAAGCTTACAGACATGACACCACTGCGGGACAGCAGCCAGTTGACGGAAGTGAGAAAGCTGGATGGCTTCTGTAGGAAGTTGGCTCTGTATGTGCTATTTCAAAGTAAGGAATAGCATGCACAGAGTCCAAGGGTTCCCCTTAGAGGTCAAATAGTGGTAAAAATAGATAATACTAATGCTCTATTTTGTGGTAGTGTGGTCGAGCAGTAGGCTTATCCAAGGAGTAGTGTTAAGCATTTGTTGTACATACACATAGACAATAAATGAGGTACACACACTCAGAGACAAATCCAGCCAATAGGTTTTGTATAGAAAAATATCTTTTCTTAGTTTATTTTAAGAACCACAGGTTCAAATTTAACATGTAATATCTTGTTTGAAAGGTATTGCAGGTAAGTACATTAGGAACTTTGAATCATTTCAATTGCATGTATACTTTTCAAGTTATTGACAAATAGCTACTTTAAAAGTGGACACTTAGTGCAATTTTCACAGTTCCTGGGGGAGGTAAGTTTTTGTTAGTTTTACCAGGTAAGTAAGACACTTACAGGGTTCAGTTCTTGGTCCAAGGTAGCCCACCGTTGGGGGTTCAGAGCAACCCCAAAGTCACCACACCAGCAGCTCAGGGCCGGTCAGGTGCAGAGTTCAAAGTGGTGCCCAAAACGCATAGGCTAGAATGGAGAGAAGGAGGTGCCCCGGTTCCGGTCTGCTTGCAGGTAAGTACCCGCGTCTTCGGAGGGCAGACCAGGGGGGTTTTGTAGGGCACCGGGGGGGACACAAGCCCACACAGAAATTTCACCCTCAGCAGCGCGGGGGCGGCCGGGTGCAGTGTAGAAACAAGCGTCGGGTTTTCAATGTTAGTCTATGAGAGATCAACGGATCTCTTCAGCGCTGCAGGCAGGCAAGGGGGGGCTTCCTCGGGGAAACCTCCACTTGGGCAAGGGAGAGGGACTCCTGGGGGTCACTTCTGCAGTGAAAGTCCGGTCCTTCAGGTCCTGGGGGCTGCGGGTGCAGGGTCTTTTCCAGGCGTCGGGACTTAGGTTTCAGAGAGTCGCGGTCAGGGGAAGCCTCGGGATTCCCTCTGCAGGCGGCGCTGTGGGGGCTCAGGGGGGACAGGTTTTGGTACTCACAGTCGTAGAGTAGTCCGGGGGTCCTCCCTGAGGTGTTGGTTCTCCACCAGCCGAGTCGGGGTCGCCGGGTGCAGTGTTGCAAGTCTCACGCTTCTTGCGGGGAGTTGCAGGGTTCTTTAAAGCTGCTTCTTGAGACAAAGTTGCAGTCTTTTTGGAGCAGGTCCGCTGTCCTCGGGAGTTTCTTGTCGTCGTCGAAGCAGGGCAGTCCTCCGAGGATTCAGAGGTCGCTGGTCCCTTTGGAAGGCGTCGCTGGAGCAGAGTTCTTTGGAAGGCAGGAGACAGGCCGGTGAGTTTCTGGAGCCAAGGCAGTTGTTGTCTTCTGGTCTTCCTCTGCAGGGGTTTTCAGCTGGGCAGTCCTTCTTCTTGTTGTTGCAGGAATCTAATTTTCTAGGGTTCAGGGTAGCCCTTAAATACTAAATTTAAGGGCGTGTTTAGGTCTGGGGGGTTAGTAGCCAATGGCTACTAGCCCTGAGGGTGGGTACACCCTCTTTGTGCCTCCTCCCAAGGGGAGGGGGTCACAATCCTAACCCTATTGGGGGAATCCTCCATCTGCAAGATGGAGGATTTCTAAAAGTTAGTCACCTCAGCTCAGGACACCTTAGGGGCTGTCCTGACTGGCCAGTGACTCCTCCTTGTTGCTTTCTTTGTTCCCTCCAGCCTTGCCGCCAAAAGTGGGGGCCGTGGCCGGAGGGGGCGGGCAACTCCACTAAGCTGGAGTGCCCTGCTGGGCTGTGACAAAGGGGTGAGCCTTTGAGGCTCACCGCCAGGTGTTACAGCTCCTGCCTGGGGGAGGTGTTAGCATCTCCACCCAGTGCAGGCTTTGTTACTGGCCTCAGAGTGACAAAGGCATTCTCCCCATGGGGCCAGCAACATGTCTCTAGTGTGGCAGGCTGCTGGAACTAGTCAGCCTACACTGAAGAATTGGGTAAAATACAGGGGGCATCTCTAAGATGCTCTCTGTGTGCATTTTTTTAATAAATCCAACACTGGCATCAGTGTGGGTTTATTATTCTGAGAAGTTTGATACTAAACTTCCCAGTATTCAGTGTAGCCATTATGGAGCTGTGGAGTTCGTTTTTGACAGACTCCCAGCCCATATACTCTTATGGCTACCCTGCACTTACAATGTCTAAGGTTTTGCTTAGACACTGTAGGGGCATAGTGCTCATGCACATATGCCCTCACCTGTGGTATAGTGCACCCTGCCTTAGGGCTGTAAGGCCTGCTAGAGGGGTGTCTTACCTATACTGCATAGGCAGTGAGAGGCTGGCATGGCACCCTGAGGGGAGTGCCATGTCGACTTACTCATTTTGTTCTCACTAGCACACACAGGCTTGTAAGCAGGGTGTCTATGCTGAGTGAGGGGTCTCTAGGGTGGCATAATTCATGCTGCAGCCCTTAGAGACCTTCCCTGGCATCAGGGCCCTTGGTACCAGAGGTACCAGTTACAAGGGACTTATCTGGATGCCAGGGTGTGCCAATTGTGGAAACAATGGTACATTTTAGGTGAAAGAACACTGGTGCTGGGGCCTGGTTAGCAGGGTCCCAGCACACTTCTCAGTCAAGTCAGCATCAGTATCAGGCAAAAAGTGGGGGGTAACTGTAACAGGGAGCCATTTCTTTACAGCTTCCGTAAATGGAGACTCATGCTGATCTGTGTGCTAGAGGGTGTGGGGTGGTGGGATCTTGCTTCCATATACTTTGGGAGGATCCAGTAACTTAGGCCTACTGGCAGGGCTTGGTAGTGCGGGAGGATAGGTGGGCCAAATCCTGAAAGATCTGGGTTATGCTGGTGGCCAGAGTGGCCAAGAGGAATATTGCAAAGACATGGGGTGGGCAGCACACACACATGCAGACTGGAAGAGGGATCTAGACTGGTGCCAAAGGGCCGAACATGTGACCTTTAAAGCTATGGTTGCCCTAAGAATTTCGATCTTGATTCTCTGGGTTGAATTCAGAGGGTAATACAGATTATTGGGGACTGGATGGGGAAATGACTGAGGTAGAAATGTACCCCTGAGGAGGCCACCATGGGATAGTATAAGACCATAGAAGGGGTATAACATAACTCTGCTTAACCACTAGTCTGAACTGTGGGAATGGCAATTTAATAGAAATGAATAAAATAAAACACAAAAGTATCATCCGCAAACATTAAAGCAGGGGTGTTATTGTTGGACAAACAACGGGCATTCCCATCACAGTGATTCAGGAAGGAGATCAGATCATTAACAGTGAAAAGAATCTTGGGGCAAGGAGACAGCTCTGCCCTTACCTTCGATTCACAGTTAAGGGTCAGTCATCTCACCTTTTAGTCCACAATGCACTTGGGCAAAATTATGCCTATTGAGTCTAATTATAATGGCCACAAGGTAATTGGGGACTCCCATATCATCCCAACACCTGCCATAACTTTGATCTGGGAACTAGTTCAAACGCCAAGCGCTGTTCAACAATTGCAACAAAGACTTCCCCACCCAAGACCACCGGTTTCCAAAATATTAGTTGGAGTTGGAAAACGTGGTCCTCAGTGCTGGTACACTCCCTGAATCCTGCCTGAAGTGGAGTCAATATCTCTTCCTCACTTATCCAGGTGTGGAGCTGCTCAAGGCGTATAGTACTAAATAACTTTTGGGAGCACTCTATTAAGCTTATTGACCTGTAGTTGCGTGGATCAGCAGAGGAGGCTTTCTTAAACACAGGACCCCATACATCTATTTCTCTTAAATTAAATACATATCCCCCGGGCTTTATCCAGTCCAGTAGCTTTGTTAGGGGCTATTTGGAAATTGCAACTTTTACTTTTTGTAATTAAATCGGCACAAAATGTTCACTGCTACTAACTCCTCCCACCCTCTATATGGTTATCATCCAGCAGAGTGGTGGGGGAGCAGGTTTCAAAAAACACACTCCCGTTTCCTGCCTGCAGATATTCCAACTTTCCTGCTTCCAGCTTTAATAGTCTTCTTACTGAGGTCCCTCTGGGCTCTAATTGCTCCCCTATCTTGCAGTTTAATTGCAGACAAAAGTGCAAGCCTGGCTTCCTTGCATGCTCTATTTGACCAGGACTAAGGGGGTTCTCCTCCCTAAGACCCTTTTTGTGGCCATTTAAAACAGTTCCTTCAATCTTACAAACACGTAAACAAGTTATTGCGAATAGTACTAACCTATTCCCAACAGACCCCCTGATCAACACCCCTCACCTCCCCCCTCCCACCCAATAAAAGGAGGACCTCAATGCTATCTGCAACTACACTCCTAGAATTTCCCAAACTGCTCTGCAAATTCGCCAAGGTGGTCCACTCCCTTTTATGCATATTACTAGTCACTTGCAGTTTACAGTCAAATTGTTCTCCAGAACTGGACCTCAAAAAATAAGGAGATCAACCTCAAGGGCGGGAGCATTATGGTCTGTATCTGTCTGGGGACAACAGCCATATCAATCTGAAAGGGCCTAGCCCCTACACTCACCAAAATATAGTCAATAAGACTAGTACTGGCACGCGGTTAAAAGTATGCTTTCCCTCATTGTCAGACCTCGTTCTAACATTCCCTGCCCACTTTCCCTGGTTCATAGCAAAGGTGTTAATTTGTAATGCCAGGCTGTAGCATCTTTTTATTGGTGATTGACAGCTTGGTAATTTGCCAGACATTGTACTCCTTCTGAGTAAGCGCTAATGTGCTACCATCTAGTGGTTCAGTCTGGCAGTTAAAATCTCTGCCCACAAACTTCAAAATTTCTCCAGGGACTTCGGCCACGCGCATATTCAACAACTCTTTAATGTGGGAATCAGTTATTTCCACCGGACCTCATATTCACATTATAAAAGTGGACTTTTTGGGTTGAAGTGGCTAGTGAGATAGAGAGAGAGAGAGAGAGAGAGAGAATGTCGGGAGAAGGTATTGGAATTTCCTGAACCTTACTGGATAACACAGTGCTTACCCATATTGCTAACCCCTGTGAAAAGCTACCCTTCCCTTTAACACCTTTTACTAGATTTAGCATATCCTACTTGGCGCAGAGGTCTAATGGAGCAGGTTTCCTGAAAGAGGCAAATAAGATGGGTGTCTACTTGGCCCATTCGGTGTTATCCAACTTGGCTGCTAGCCCTGCTACATTCCAGGACACACTTTTGGTCACAGTAGTCAAACATTTTGTTGACACCTCCCTTAATTGCCCAGTCTTAATGGCTCAACACGATCCAAGTAAAGGGCTGGTTGAACCAGGGTTACTGTGGGGGTGCAGGTGTCTACCATTCTTCGCCCATGGGCACTATGAAAGTTGCTTTTGGAATATCCGGGGACCCACTTGCACAATCTCAAAAAGCTTTCATGGTCTGACCTACTGTTGGCCATCCCCGAATCCCTATTTAGCTCTACTGTGATCTGTGACCCAGCACCACAGGGACCCTTATCTCCATAACCTGTACCTAAAGAACTCCACAGAGCACTCCATGTTAAATCAACAATATTCATACAGTCCTTACTATTTCCCTGTCCTGAGCCTTTGCCATAAGAGTGCAGGTCAGGGAGATGGCGGTTCTAATAGGGGAGAGTCGGTCAGATTCCTCAAAAACATCAAAGCGGTTTGAGGTGGGGATTCTGAAAATACCACTTCTAATTGCATGGTCAATGGGGTCCATCAGCAGCACTGGGACTATCTTGGTCTACATACAAATCTATTGAATCCCATAGTATAGTTGGGTTTATTAAAAAAACAATTCCCCAACAGCAGTAGCTCAATGACAGATTCTCTTGTGGTAAGACTGGGGAGATCTCAAATTAATGATGGCAGTCACCATGTTGGACCTTGGACCCAGACTTCAAACACCCCACCCGCTGTGTTAACAGAATTTTGTTTGTCAAATAGCAAGGAAAATTCCTATATTGGACCAGCCAGTACAAACATTTATTTTTCAACTCTTACTGGCTCTCCTTCTGGTCCACATGCTACTTGGGGGACTCCTGCTAGATTCACTACACATGGGCAGGAAGCAGGTGACAGGTCTATCATAGGGTGTCTCTGTACAGAATCGGGGGCAGATAGTGCCTTTCCCCTGGGCACATCTTTACAGTTCCTTAAAGCCCCATTAGTCACCGATTTCCCAGTGAAATTTGAAGTGCAGGCATCACCTAGCCTATTACCATGCTAGGCTAAAGCATCACTGTCATTAGAGCCTAAAATCGCATAGTGGTGTAGCAAGATCGCCTGGAACCCCACCAACATGAGTTATGAGTAGATCTCCTTGCGTCTGCCAGGGTAATGCTAGATGGTTGAGATACTTATCTAACAATATCAAGTACCTTTTCAATAGCTTCTCACCATGCCACTAGTTGAGAAAGATCCTTTTGTACCAAGTTTTTAACGTTCGCCAGGCAAATCTCCTTAAGGTCCATTGCCCATGGAGGCTTGGACACAGACTCCACCGGACAGAAGGAAGTAGTTTCCAGAGGGGCCAAATCCACAGAGGGGCTATTTGGAGTGGAGGTTGGCTGACAATTGATGTCACCTGGCCCGTTGTGGCGGTTTGTTGAGGACCAAACCATATCTTTTGGGTCCCCTCCAGCTCAGTTGCAGAAAATAAGCCTTCAGAATTACCTTGGCTACCACCCGGACCAATATGATCACTTCAGTAGTGCAAGTAAGGCTACGCAATAAGGTACCATCAGTGTTTGTGGCAGTCAGCCCCATTGACAATCTCCTCTCTGTTAATGCAGTTTCAGTGGAGATAATCCCCATTGCTCTCTGCAACATTTTGGCAGTACGGGTTTAGTTTGGGAGGTCGTTGCAACAAAAGAACCTCCTAACGCTTTCCTTTTGTCCATTACGCCTTATGGAGTTGCAGCAAGGAGAGTGGCGATTTGTATGAGTCAGCACATCATTCATAAGTGGGTGACCACCCTAAGTAGTGCTACATTTTGTAGGGGATTAATGGGCAGCACTCACCCCAAATGGTCGAAGTCAAGAGTCGACACAGCTTCATCCAGGCTCTGATTGGCGCAGTCGGGCCTGCTCTTGGCCAAGTCTTTGCCCATGCACACGTCCCGGCGCATCCCGTGCTGCGGGAGTGGCTTGCTGGTCTTAAAGGTAACCCCTCCGGGTGCTGCTGCACTGTGGGCGGTCCCGTTCTGCAAGGGGCTGCTTGATGCTGTTGTGTCCCGCTGTCACCACAGCCACACCACTCAATTACTTCTTGCTCCAGACATTTTACTTGAGAGAAACTGTTGAAAAGTGTAACACAAGTAAGATCGCTAGCCCAGGATGGATGGCTACCTCACCGTTTACAGGGATCCAGCTCTTAATTGCCTGGCTCCAGAATACCAGAGTAGGGTCTGAAAGTCTCCTCATTCTACCATTGAGCTTTTCAAGTGGAAGAAGTTAATCATGTGGCAGACCAGATTAATCTAAATGTATGTTAGAAAGAAGCAGTGCCTACATTTCTCCTCTGTACTTCATCCTATAACAGTACCTTCGCCGACATCGTATTTCATCGTTTCTCAAAGAGGCTTAAGAACACCTTTCTCCTTGCAAGAGCACATTCCAGCCCACAAATTAAGATTGTCCTTTGGAAAATGCTGGACCTTCTGTTTGAAGCTGCCATTCCAACCTTCAACTTCCTTCTGTAAATTAGCTTTCTCAGTGGGCAATATCATCCGTTAGTGTTTCTCATATTACATAAGAACGTTTCTGAAAGCTTTTTTTTTTCCCTTCCTGTTTAACCCAAAGATAACACATCTTTGGCACACAAAACCTACTATTAAGTATGGATTAGGGAAGAAGGCATACTGTATTATCTTTACATCAATGAGATCAGTAATGCAAATGACCTGCATTGTTGTTTGAGTAGACAATGCAACATCTAAGCAGAGGGGTTTGTAGTCTGTATCACCAAGTCTTCAGATGCCAGCAACCCTATAAATAAGTGTTTTTCAAACTTTATAATGCTGCCCACCCCCACCCTCCGACCCTCCACCTTTCCAATGCTGGAAAAAATTGAGCCTCGGCGCCCCCTCCCTTCACTTTTTCTAAATTATTCTATTACGTTGGCGATGTTTACATATGTCTAGGCTTATTCAAACATTGCAGTTAAAGTATGTTACCTTTTTAAAAATGGAAGAAATTATTTTTTGCTTGAAACAAAGCACTAATATCTTCATAATGCTTGTTTTGGCCAGAGCCTAATGCGCCACCCCCAACCCCCCAGTTTAAAGACCTCTGCTCTAATTAGTCAGAGCCAATTTAACATGAAGAATCACAGCCTCTTGTCTTCTTTTAAAGTACTGTAGTTGGGCTGGCTTCTGCTGAACATGCCCACCAATTCTCATGGCTTTTACATCTACCGAAATGGGATAAAGCCTGTGAATTGTTTGTGAATATTGATGCAGGACCCGTAATGTACAGCTGCCTACCCCTAAACCTAGTTCTTTCGTAGGGGCTCTAAATTGATAGTCATAAGGACTGAACAGTCCCGCCTACGTACGCGGACCCCAGAGCATTTCTTCACAATATCTTAAGTGTAATTTTGCCTTTCTTTGGCAAGCCCTGCAGAGTCACTTAGGAGAGAGATTTTTTTATTATGCAGCCTATAGGAGTAGGCTACAATGGCTCAATTCTTCATCTTAGAGTCAAAAAAGGGCACGTGGAGAATTATGTGTATTCAATGTCATGGTGTTTTGGTAAAACAGCATAAGGCCTCCTTCCTTTTTTTTTTTTTTTTTTTTTTTTTTTGTTTTTTTTTTCCCCCAGCTCCTACTTGCAGGATCATGGAGCATTGAACTCCGCCATTTAGGCTTTTTCTCATAAACATTTTCCAGTATAGTTTAGTGATAATTCCATTTGACTGTTTTCATCTCTCCTTGCCTGTTTTTTCCTGACAGAAAAGTGAGGTATTTTGTCAAATAAAATGCCTTCTTTTTTTGTCAAGCCTATGGTAGAAAGAAGGCCAAAACAAGCCCTCATGAAGATTGCATCATCTGCCTTTCAGAATCTCATGGTCCTGAATCATGTCATCACTTTAGGTGAAAGTGAGAATATTCACCTTCTTGCAACTGAAGAGCGAAGGTACCACCAACAGTAGGTGGGACCTTAGTGTGAAGGGAAGGTCAGTCTTCCACCAGGGCTCTTCCATCAACCTCGGTCGACATTGAGAGGGTCAATGTCGAGGCAAGGGATGGCTCCTAACTGTTTACCCTAAAGAGCTGGGATGACATCGAGAAAGCAGCTGCAGTCGACATTAAGGCAACAATAGTCTATGCCGAGGACCCGTACACTGTCTACACGCAGGCTGCGGTCGAGGAATGTCAATGTCTGGAAGGAGTGCATCGGCTTTGACATTGAGTAGATCAACGTCGAGGCGTCTGCATTGAGGAGTAGATAAACATCGAGGCATCCGAGGAGGTCGACGTAGAGTAGTTAAATATTGAGGCGTTTATGAATGTCGACCTTGAGGAATAGATTAACGTCAAGACATTGCACTAGAATGTCAACATCAAAGAGATTGGGAAGAAGAGGAGAAGACTATTGATCTCTAGATTCTCAATATTCAAGAATGTATTCACCTCCTCCCGCTGTAGTGCCATCTTAATCAGTCTCCACCACCTTCTCCTGCTTAGTCACTGCCACGACCACTGACGTTACCTCCTGCACATTCAACTCCTCCACCGACAGCACCCCATTCTGAGGTGCCAATCCCACCCATGGCGACCCGATTCCAAGGAACAGATTAAGCTCTTGAATGCGCCACTGCTCTTGTCATCACAGTTCCAGGTGCTCATCTACATCTTCGCACCATTCCCACTGGTGGCATAGGTCATGCCGCTGCAGATCACAGTATAGGTCTTACACAAGATCTCACCATAGATCTAGAGATACTTCCTCCATGTGAACAAGAGGATATTCTCCAACATTATCTGACTCACCACGACCTCGTATCTCCCCTATAGACATTACAACCTGTCAAGAAGTACTAGTACGAGGAGCAGTCAAGCTTAATATACAGATGTCGTTACCAACACCCATCTGTAATATTTGAGACATTACACCAGCAGTCTCAAGACCACTATTAACACTAGTTCCTGGCCTTCTAGGACCAGCCATGGAGCGGTTTTTAACACTGGCATCAGTTAAACCTACTCTGATAGAGTTCATATAGAAATACCTGCCTCCGGATCAGGATCATCTGTTCCTCCATGCCGATCCTCCTCTATTCTATCAGTGAAAAACACACTACTCCACTTCTCCGTCTTCATCTGTTCCTCCCGATAAGGAAAGCAAGAAGCTAGACTCTGCTGCAACATCCATAAAGGCAACCAGTGCTACCGCTCTCTTGGGCAGATACGACAGAGCCTGCGGTGTCCATCAAACCATGAATTCCCCTGTTACTCACTTTGACAGGGGGGAGCATTTCTCATCAGCAGAGTGGCAAAACATCACCCAAGACACCTGGGTTCTGCATATTGTGCAAAATGGGTATTCCCTCAAGTTCACCTTCCCACCACTGTCCATAGCTCGGAAACCGTCCAATTACCATCCCCCATTGCTACGGCCAAAAGTCAACTTCCTCTTACAGAAGAAGGCAGTGGAAGCTGTTCTCACAAACGGGGGAACAAGCATTTACTCCAGGTACTTCCTGGTGAAAAAGAAAGACAATAGAATTCACACCCATTCTCGACCTCAAAGTACCCAACAAGTGGATTAGGCACAAAGTTCCAGATGCTTCCATTAAATCGTTCCCCAATTACACCACAGTTATTGGCTTTTCTCCATCAACCTTCAAGATGCTCGCCTTTATATTCCAATCAGCTGAAAGCATTGAATGTTTCTGAGGTTTGTTGTGGGGCGCACACTACTTCCATTTGGCCTAAAGTCAGCACCCAGAACCTTCTCAAAGTACATGGCAGTGGTGGCGGCCCATCTCAGGAAGCACCGAATCCTCATCTACCGATATCTAGACGATTGGCTTTTAAAGGCGCCAACCTCTCAAGAAGGCTAATGTCATTTTAACTTGACCTGCGATCTCCTTCAACGATTAGGCCTTCATGTAAACCACAAGTCCACTCCCACTCCGGTTCAGACTTCATATTATTTGGGATCCTCCCTCGACTCCATGCAGGTGAAAGTGTGTCCTTCGGAGGAGAAATGCATATTGATCCTTCAAAAGTGTCACTCTCTCATGAAGGTATCTCAACAGTGAGGGCAGTGTCCTCTCTTCTTGGTTTGATGGCCTCCTGCAACTTCTGCACTCCAAATACTTGCCTCCACAGGCGGCCTCTTCAAGAATGGCTTGAGGACCAGTGGGACCCAACTAATGGGCAACTGTGAGGACCAGATCTAGCTGTCCCTTCACGCCAAACAGTCCCTGAAAAGGTTGTGCTCTGCAGTTAATTTCCCACAAGGGATGCTGTTCCACCAACAGGTCCCCTCTCAAACCATAGTGCCTGATGCATCACCATTAGAATGGGGAGCTCACATGAGTCCCCTTCAGATTCAAGGCATGTGGTCTCAGAGAGCAATGACCTATCATCAATCTCCTAGAGCTCTGCACAGTTCACCTAGCACTCGGGCCTTTCACTACCCAATCCTGCATTTTGAGACGAAGCCCAGGCAATTTGGAAGTGACTCCTAGCCAGAACCTCAACATCACAGCAACTCACCTCCCATGTGTCCACAATGCTCAGGCGGAAGCACTCGGCAGAGTTTTGGAAGAACATCACAAATCTATCTTGCACGACGACATCGTACAAAACCTCTTCCAGCTGTGGATCTTTCCAACCATCGACTTGTTCGCCACCGCAGAAAACAAAAAATCATGCGACTTTGCCTCAAGTTATTTCCAACCAGAGACACTCGGGAATGCCCTAAGGCTTGACTGGTCCGGCAAATTTCTTTCCACCTTTCTGACGATTCCCCTGCTACCAGCAGTCTTAATGAAGCTGTCCCACTGAGAGCCTAGATGATGATGATCATATCTCCAGAGTGGCCATGTCAATGGTGGTTCACAGACCTATTTTACTGGTCAGAGCGTCCACATCTCAAGCTGCTATGCAGACCGGATCTTCAAAAGAAATTGGGAGGTCAGATGATTCACCCTAATCTCCCCTCTTTGAGTTTGGCACTATGGACATTTAAACTTGCCACAAGACTGCATGGAGATCCTTAAGGAGGCTAAGTGGCCTTTCACCCGTTCCGATATGCCTTCAAGTGAAAAAGATTTTGCATTTGGTGTTCTCCAAAAACGTGAACCCTACAACTTGACAAGATTGTTTTTCTTCCATACCTGCTACACTTGGCTAAGTCTGGCTTTCAATTCTCTTCCATAAAGATTCACCTCGCAGCTCTTACTGTGTCAAAAAATGTCCTTCACAAATTTCGTTTTTCAAAGTTGCAGTAATAAAGGATTTTCTGGACTGGTTGAAGGTTTTCCATCTCATTGGGCATCCTTCACCTCCTTGGGAGCTTAACATGCTGTATGCAGGTACCTTTAGAACCAATTTACAAGGCTTCCCTGTAACATGTTTCTTGGAAAACAGCTTTCCTGGTAGCTTATAACATCAGCCCACAGGTTGGTGAGATCCAGGCACTATGCGTTGACAAACCATGCCCAGTCTTCCACTCTAACAAAGTGATAACGAAAATTCCTTCCTAAGGTTATTTCCGTTTTCCATGTCAATCAGACTTTCTTGTTGCCGACTTTCCTTCAGAATTCCTCTACTCAAGCTGAGAGGACTCTTCACTCCCTGGATGTGAGGAGAGTTTTGAAATTCTACTTCGATAAGACACGTGGCATCCGCAGATCAACCAACTGTTCATCAGTTGTGGGCAAGTCCATACAGAGTTAGCCACATCTAAACAGTCCATCCCACTGTAGATGGTTTCCTGTATCCTGTTGTGCTATCAAAAAGCTAAGAAGACACTAACGGGTAGACCAAAAGTTCACTCGACTAGAGGTAAAGCGGCTACTGCGACTTTGAGGACTATCCCCATACTGGAGTTTTGCAAAGCACCCATGGGAAGATCTGTTAACACATTCACACAGCACTACTCTCTGGCCTCGGATGAAGTAGGACAGACCTCACTCAGAAATTTGTTAGCTTAAATTGGGCTGTCTCGTTCCCTTGTCTTCTGCACCTCCTTTAGTAGTGATGGGTTTGCTACTCTATTCAGTGCTTATGACTCCATGGAGATCCCCCTACAACCAGTTTCTTACATGCAATTCCAGTTCTCTCATAGTGGAATCTCCATTGAAGTCCTAAGCAACCCCTCCTCCTGGTGGAGTGGACACGTACATATATCTCATACATGCATTCTATCAAAAAACTGAAGCAACTCTCACCTGCTGAGCATGATGGGATACTGGTGGTCCTGGATCCTTAAAGGCACAGTCTCTTTATTTTAACCCATATACTGACAGCCTATGTGGCTACACTGTCCTGTTTTACTTTATCTCTCCACTCCTTTAAAAAAAAGAAATTTATGAAAGGCATTTATCCTGTTTTACCAAACCTCAATGACATTATATACATATATAATTCTCTTGGCCTCCTTTTTTGACTCTAAGATGAAGAATTGGGCTATTGTAGCCTACACCTATAGGCTGCATAATAATAATTTTCTCTTAAGTGACTGCAGGCCTTCTGGAAGAGGTGAACATTACACTTGAGAGATTGTGAAGAAATGCCTCTGGGTCCCAGCACGTGGGCAGGACTATTCAGTGCTTATGACTTTAGTGGCGATTCCCCTACAAGAAAACTGTGGTTACAGGTAAGAACCTGGTATTTTTCTTTCTTATACAATGAAATAATTAACATCCATCTACCTCCGTAGTGAAGCCATGTGGCAGGGTAACGTGGCAAAAGTTATTAGCAGCTGTCATTGGATTTTTTTCTGTCAAAATGAACCGGCAACTAGTTATCACTGGATTGCTGCAATTTGAGCTCTGGGGCACGGTGCTTGCAAAAGTGACATTGTCAAATTTCTTCCTTAAGGCTGCAGCTTAGTTTTTTTTTTTCTTTCGTATTTGTAAAGGGCTAATAAAGATGGTTAAACAGACCAGTTTAAGACAGGTTCAGTTGTAATGTGTTTTTTTTTTTTTTTTTTTTTTAACCTTTGAAGTAAAGTTTTATGTTGCCGAAAATACTTTTAATGTGTTTTGAAGCATTACATCGAATATCATCACATTTTTACATTTTATCTTATTTCTAATGTATAATAACATCACTATCTTTTTAATTACTTTTCTTCAACTTTTGAACAATGGCTTACAAAGTGGATTCATTGGCATTCTCACCTAACCAAGATGAAACATGGCAGATGTTATTACCACAGATGCCACACGCTCCTAATCGACAATTATTTTCAAAAAGATTGGCTTTTAAGTGTACTATCTATTGTAATTAAGAATCGGTAGCGAGCAACGTTTCCTTTCTGATGTGTACCAGAGCCCTTAAAGGTTATTTGAAATAGGACTCTAATAAAAGGTTTTCAGCTTGGAATAGCTGTAGCAGTCTATCCATTCTGCAGGAATGTTGGTAATTGGCAGTGTATTTGTGTGGTTGTCTTTTTTTTTTTTTTTTTTTAATTCTTTTGCAAACAATTCAGAGTAGTGAACTTTTTTTTGCATGTTAATGGTTTTCTTAATTTTACCTCCAGGTTTTTTTTTTTACTTTCTGTGCATTGTTAGTGGTTATGGTAAAGCATAGCACAGGTGCTTGCATGCTGCACTTCACATCCAAACAAGTAGCAGAGGAGGAATTCTTAAATAATCTGGTGTCTTTATAGTAATAGTTAATTTTAAATGCAAGGCCTTACGATATGATTAAAATGATATTAAAGAAGCAAAATAGATGATATACAAATGAGAAAAAAAAGTTGCATCTGGATACAAGTTAAGTCAGCAGTCAGCACTGGGGAAAATGTTATCTTTACCTACAAGCACTGTTTGGAAAATGTGGGAGAGAAATATGTGCCATTGTACATAAAAGCACCACTGGCATAACCATTTTAGGTCTCTGCTACAGACCGGTTTACCTGTCTGTTAGCCAGACTATTGTTTATAAAAAAAATAAAAAAATAAAACATAGTGGGTGTTGGGTCTGTCCAATGCTTATGATTATGGGCACTGTTTTATATCTCCCTTCTCTGCTTCAGATTTTGGGGCTTTGCTCAAGTTTGTCCTACACATGATTATTTTTGTCTTACATTACCATTAGTTTACTTGTATCCTTCCTCTGTCGACTTTGCTTGTATTGAGGAAACACTTTTTCATTTTCTGTAAACGCTCCATGAAAGTGCACGTTGTTCTCTTCTCTTCTCGTGCGGTTTCCCTAGTCACCTTTACATGATCACTTATCCTGCCCCCACCCACCCTTGTTATGGGAGAGTGCAAAGCGCTCCGTCCATTCTGTAATTTTCTTTTTGGGCTTCAAACCACACCCATGTCACGTCAGTCACTTACATTGGTTCGTGGGCTTGCCTTTTAAAATCCGCTTGCTTTCATTTGTGAAAGGCATGCATACGTCATGCCTTTTCCGGTGTTTAGCCCATCTACACAGCACCCGTAAACTACTAAAAACATACCAGGCTCTGTTTTCAGCTTGGGGTCTGGACAACTTTATCTGTTTATCTTCCACGCAGCACAATCGCGCTGCATTTTTCATAGTGCGATTGCGCTGCATTTTTTTGGTTTCTGGAAAGCGCCAATAGCTCTAACTCGAGCAAATGCGAGACCCGTTGCATTGAAAATGCTTGTTTTGTTTACTATCAACTCTGGTAGGAAAAGGGTAGCTATGAACATACCCAACTCAGTCAGCTATTGGAAGTAACGAACAGCTAATATACCAAGAGACGTACAAATTTCAAGGAAGGGATAGAAAATCCTGTCTAATACGATTCTGAAGTGCACTAGACTCATCTGACACTGCTTTCAGAGAAATTAACACTAGTATTTCTCTCGTAGGGGATTTCCATGTATAGTCATAAGCACTGAATAGTTCCGCGCGCCTGCGGGGACCCCGGAGCACTGTTGTGTAGTATATTCTTAAGTGCAATCATCAGCTCCTTGACAAAAAGGTCTGTGAAAAACACTTAAGAATAACAATGTGCAGCCTATGTGAACAGCTACACAGGCCAAATTGTTAGAAGAAAAAAACAGTTGTAGTGTAAATTTCACGTTTAAACCTCTATTTATTCTATAAATACATAAATAAATACATTCTCATATTTTATTTACACCTCTCATGAGAATAAAACAATGTAGGGCAGTGTAGCCCATAGGCTGCCATTATACAGAATGAAAATAGAGCTGTGCCTTTAAGAAAGTAAAGTCTTCCTGTTTCCCATCATGCACAGCAAAAGGCAGTTGCCTCAGTTCTTTTTTCCGGCTCCTTTCTGACAGGACCCTGAAGCATTGAGCTCTACCTCACAAAATCCTTTTGTGACAGAAATTCATTTAAAATCTTTTGAATTTCATTTTCGCTCGACGTTTTTAACATTGAGTGATAATTTTCTGCTTTTTTCTGTTAGATTCTGACAGAATTTTGAGGTTTTTCTACTTCAGAAATGCCTTCACTGTTTGACAAATGTCCTTCTTGTGGCAGAAAAAAGGCCAAAACAGATCCACATCGGGTCTGCATAATTTGCCTTCCATCCAGCCACAAACCGGAGTCGTGTGACATCTGCAAAACCTTCTCCAGAAGGACCCTTCGTGACAGGGAGAAGATCCGACTCCAGGCGAAAGAGGACAGGAGGAAAAGTGGTCATTCTACCACAGAGCGAGGAGAAGGTCAGTCTTCTACCAGGGCTCACACTGGTTCCTCTATAACTCCGACCAGACCGGCTCAAAAACGGCACAGGTCTCCGACGACGTCGAGGGCGTCGACGTCGAGGCAAGGAACGGCGCCAACATGCTCGCCGTCGAGGAGTGGTTCGCCGGCGAGAAAGAGACATCGCTCGCCGTCGACGACGATTTCGCCGTCGAGACGGCGTGGACTTTCGCCGTCGAGATCTGGGTCACCGTCGACACGGCGAGGACGTTCCACGTCGAGGAGATCTGAATCCGGTTCGCCGTCGAAACGGCGAGATCGATCAACGTCGAGGGGTGCTCGACGTCGTAGACGTTCACCGTCATCACGGCGACGTCGAGGGTCGTCGTCGAGAGATTCTCAACGGCGAGAAGAATCGACGGCGAAGGACACTCGCCGTCACCGTACTTCGACGTCGAGGAGTGTGTCGACGTCGAGACAATCAAAAAGACCTAGGAGGGTTTATACAACCTCAGAATCCTCGGCTTCAATCATCCTCCTTCCAGCGTCTCCACAACTCTCTCCTCGACAATCACCATTGCCACAGACGCCGGTAACACCTACGGCGCCTCTTCCGGCTCCGCCTGTAGAGTCTGTTTTGAGGACTCCAACGCGGTCTGTAAGACGTTCGGGACATTCCTCTAGACGCTCTTCTTCCTCTCGACACCGTCATGACCCACAGAGATCTCAGCATTCACATCACAGGCGTTCTTCTTCGTCTACACGGGACTACTCTCCAACCCTATCGGACTCACCGTCCCCGAGAGTGTCCCCCATAGATGATGTGAATACGTTCCAGGAGGTCTTAGTACGAGGGGCAACCAAGCTGAACATCCCGCTGGCGGTACCTGCCCCATCGACGTCAGTGATCTTCGAGACCTTGCATCACAGGACATCTTCCAGACCTTTGCTTCCACTGGTTCCAGGTCTCCTTGAACCAGCAATGGATATTTTCCTTGCACCGGCCGCAACAAAGTCTGCTCCTTCCAGACTTATTAAAAAATATCGTCCACCAGAACAAGATCCTCTATTCTTGAGGTCGGACCCAGTTCCTGATTCGGTGGTCATAGTAGCGGCAAAGAAACTGCATTCAACCTCACCATCTTCTTCTTCACCTCCAGATAAAGAGAGCAGAAAGATAGATGCTGCAGGACGAAAAGTATGCTCTACTGCAGCCGTCACGATGAAGGCAGCCAGCGCTACTGCGTTATTAGGGCGGTACGATCGTGCCCTCTGGGACTCTTTAATACAGTTTGCGGAACATCTTCCTAAGGATAAAAGGGAAGATTTCCTGGAGGTCGTGGGTGAGGGATCCATGGTGTCTAACCAAATTATAAGTGCTGCAGCTGACTCTTCGGTGCTATCCGCACACAATTATGCACACGGGATAGCGCTCAGAAGGCATGCATGGTTGAGACTTACATCACTCAAACCTGAAGCGCAGCAGAGAATACAAAACCTGCCTTTCTCGGGCTCCACCTTGTTCGGTTCTCATGCCGATGACGAGATGGCTAGAATGAAAGCTGAACTAGATACCTTGAAAGCGGTAGGGATGGAAAGACCGAAAGAACAAAGGAAGGTTTTCCGGCCATATCAACGACGACTTTTCACCCACCGGTATCAGTCGCCACACTGGATGTCTTCGCGCCCCCAGCAACAGCAACAACAGCAGTATCAAAGGGGTTTCTCTACTCAGCGAAGGTCGACAAGGGGTCGTTCAACACCTCAAACTCAGGCAACTCGACAGGCTCCCACGTCTAAGCCCTGAATCTTTGCTTCCCCCTCCTCCGTTATCCACTCCGGTAGGGGGAAGTATCTCAAATCATCTGGACGAGTGGCTACGCATCACAACAGACGCCTGGGTATTGAATATTGTGAGACATGGTTACGCTCTCAGATTCACCAGTCCTCCACCATCTGTTCCACCCAAAACAGCCAACCGCCATCTCGAAGCTCTACAGTTAGAGGTCAATATCCTATTGCAAAAAAGAGCCATAGAACCCGTTCCCATCAGCCAGCAAGGGAAGGGGATTTATTCGAGATATTTCCTTGTACCGAAAAAAGACAAACAAGAGTTTCGTCCCATCTTAGATCTGAGGACAGCAAACAAATGGATTCGCAAAGAAAAATTCAGGATGTTAGCCTTACACCAAATTTATCCACATCTACGTCAGGGCGACTGGCTATGTGCGATAGATCTTTGCGACGCTTACTTTCACATCCCAGTAACCAAGAAACATCGAAAATTCCTAAGGTTCACTGTCGGAAAACGCCATTACCAATTTGCAGTTCTACCTTTCGGCCTAAAATCAGCGCCAAGAACTTTTTCCAAATGCATGGCGGTAGTAGCCGCCCACTTGAGGAAACAGCGAATATTCGTCTACCCCTATCTAGACGATTGGCTCATAAAGGCCTCCAGTTGTCTCGAGACACAGCAACATTTCGAATGGACTCTACAACTGCTGCAAAAACTTGGTCTTCAAGTCAATCTCCTGAAATCTACAGCAACACCTGTTCAGAGGTTGCATTACTTAGGGGCCATTGTAGATACCAGGCTAGGAAAGGTGTTTCCTTCGGAGGAACGACGGTTATCGATTCTCCAGAAGTGCAAACAACTGCAGGAAAGACCTCAAGCCACTGCAAGAATAATAGCTTCTCTACTGGGCTCGATGGCGTCTTGTATCCATCTGGTTCCCAATGCTCGCCTCCATATGAGACCATTGCAGGAAAACCTGGAGGATCAGTGGTGTCAACTGAGGGACGATTGGGAGAACAAAGTCCTTCTTTCTCCTCACACCCTACAATCCCTCAAGTGGTGGTGTTTACCCAGCAATCTCTTGGTGGGGATTCCGTTCCAACAACGGCCCCCATCTCAAACCATCGTAACAGATGCGTCACTGATCGGATGGGGGGCGCACATGGAACATCTTCGAGTCCAAGGCGAGTGGTCACAGAGAGAGAGTCTCTATCACATCAACCTGCTGGAACTTCGCGCAGTCCACCTTGCGCTCAAAGCCTTCCTTCCCTCTCTGAGAACGGAAACTCTCCTTCTCCAGACAGACAACGTGGCCACTATGTACTACGTGAACAAACAAGGAGGCACCAGGTCCAGAATTTTATCCAGAGAGGCTCAGACAATCTGGCATTGGCTTCTAGCCAGGAACCTGTCACTAGTGGCAACTCACCTGCCCGGCATCCAGAATGTTCAAGCGGATGCCCTCAGTCGGGTAATGGACGAGAACCACGAATGGGTACTACACGACGACGTCGTTCATTCCATTTTCGCACTCTGGGGTACCCCCTCTACAGACCTATTCGCAACCCCAGAAAACAAAAAATGCCAAAACTTCGCCTCCAGATATTACCATCCAGGGACACTGGGGAATGCCCTGTGGATAAGCTGGTCAGGAGCATTTCTTTACGCCTTTCCACCGCTTCCCCTGATTCCGGCGGTCCTCCAGAAGCTGTCCAATGTTCAGACCAAAATGATCCTAATTGCTCCGGAGTGGCCACGCCAGTGGTGGTTCCCAGACCTTCTTCACCGGTCACTCAAACCACACATCAGGCTACCATATCGTCCGGACCTTCTCACGAAGTTCAGAGGGCAGATATCTCATCCCAACCCCTCATCGTTGAGTTTGGCAGCATGGCTCCTGAGCTAGTGCAATATGGACACTTGAACCTACCTCAGGATTGTATGGAAATTCTGAAGGAAGCAAAGCGCCCTTCCACACGATCAGCCTATGCAAGCAAGTGGAAGAGATTCTGCATTTGGTGTTTACACAACAACATTGACCCGGTTTCCTGTGGAGAACAATCTATCCTGCCATACTTGTTAAGTTTGGCAAAATCGGGCTTACAACTGTCGTCAATAAAAGTTCACTTGGCGGCTGTCACAGCATACAGAAAGAGTCCTTCACAAACTTCCTTTTTTCGGATTCCGATTATTAAGGATTTCCTAGAAGGTTTAAAGAAGGTTTTTCCCCCCATTAGAAAGCCTTCTCCTCCATGGGAACTGAACGTTGTCTTATCACGTCTGATGCTGCCGCCATTCGAGCCAATACATAAGGCATTGCTGCAACATCTCACATGGAAAGCTGCTTTTCTGGTGGCAATCACTTCAGCGCGTAGGGTCAGCGAAATCCAGGCCCTTTGCGCTCAGGAACCCTACACGGTTTTTCATTCTGCAAAAGTGGTAATGAGAACTCATCCAAAATTTTTACCTAAGGTAGTCTCCGACTTCCATGTGAACCAAACAATTTCATTACCGACTTTCTTTCAGAATCCAGCTACTCCTGCTGAGAGAACTCTGCACTCTCTGGATGTAAAGAGAGTATTGAAATTTTACTTGGACAGGACAAAAAGCTTACGAAAATCACAACAGCTTTTTATTAACTATGGCCCAATCAGAACAGGTTTGGGTACATCTAAACAATCTTTATCCAGGTGGATTGTTTCATGTATAATGTTATGTTATCAGTTAGCAAACAAATCCCTTGGTGGTAGGCCAAAAGCCCACTCTACCAGAGGGAAAGCAGCTACTGTAGCCTTGATGAGAAATGTCCCTTTGGCAGAAATATGCAAGGCTGCCACTTGGAGGTCGGTCCATACCTTTACTAAGCATTACTGCCTTGATACAGACGCTAGGGCAGATGCTCAGGTTGGGCAGGCTTTGCTCAAGAATTTGTTTGCATGATTCATGTTTTTCTCAGTATTCTTATATCTACTCCACCGCGGTTATGGGGATGGGCTTGCTACTCTATTCAGTGCTTATGACTATACATGGAAATCCCCTACGAGAGAAGAAATGGTTTCTTACCTGTAACTCCAGTTCTCTCGTAGGGGTATTTCCATGATAGTCATAAGCAACCCTCCCTCCTCCCCGGTGGAGTTGACATAGAACATGAATATTATGGAGGTTGGTACTCCAACAAATGTTTTGTTTTTTCTTCATGTCAGGTTAATAGCCTCCAAAAAAGAACTGAGGCAACTGCCTTTTGCTGTGCATGATGGGAAACAGGAAGACTTTACTTTCTTAAAGGCACAGCTCTATTTTCATTCTGTATAATGGCAGCCTATGGGCTACACTGCCCTACATTGTTTTATTCTCATGAGAGGTGTAAATAAAATATGAGAATGTATTTATTTATGTATTTATAGAATAAATAGAGGTTTAAACGTGAAATTTACACTACAACTGTTTTTTTCTTCTAACAATTTGGCCTGTGTAGCTGTTCACATAGGCTGCACATTGTTATTCTTAAGTGTTTTTCACAGACCTTTTTGTCAAGGAGCTGATGATTGCACTTAAGAATATACTACACAACAGTGCTCCGGGGTCCCCGCAGGCGCGCGGAACTATTCAGTGCTTATGACTATCATGGAAATACCCCTACGAGAGAACTGGAGTTACAGGTAAGAAACCATTTCTTTCCTCCGATAGCATGCCTGAGGATTCTGATCAGAAATCAGCAACACATTGGATGTTTTTGGTCAAAAGCATTTTTTTGTCACTCGGCTGGACTCTGTTAGAAATAAATCGAAACAGCCAAATAAATGGGGGCCTTAAAACTTGAGCTGCAAAGTCAATGGTTCAAAGGCCACAGCGGTCTCGGTGCCACCAAAAGTTGTTCTCCCCCACCCCCCCTTACAGTAACATACAGCCTTAAAGCAATGTCCTTAATGATTATGGTTGTATCTCCCCAGCACAGAGAGATCCTCAAACAAGTGGATACTTTTCAATCGTTGTCAATGGATTTTGCCTGGAGTTTCATTCCAACCCACCCCATAATTCTACCATACTGCCAAACCAGCCAGTACCACCAAAGTCTGCTGCAAGAGGAAGTATAGGCATTGCTTCAAAAAGGAGAAATGGAACCATAGAACCAGTTTTAAAACATCAATGGGGACATGGCGCCATTATTACAATAAGAATGGCATTGTTGTGAATGATGGTGCTTTGCATTGTAGAATAACCAAATGCACAGTCGCATATGTACTCTCTACAGTCAGTCCCGTGCTTGATAGAGGTCACAAATGTGTAGCCATTGGGAGGATTTAATGTTGCTCGAGATCGTAGTTCAGAACAGACTTGTGGTGAAATATCAGGACTGTATTGCTGGGAAAGGCCATTCCTCGGCCATCAGTCATAAGTAAACATCCACACAGACTTCTAGTGTCTGGGAGCACGTCTGGGTCAACTGATGATCCAGAGCCAATTTTCTTTTATGCAACAGGGTCTGCATATCAGTGCAATGGAATGAAAGGCAGTTGAGAGAATTTTACACTATGGTTAACAATACTAATTTGCCCAAGCAATATATTACTTTAAAAATAAAATAAAAAAAAAACGGGGATAAACACTTGCCGCAATAAACCATACCAGTGAAGGAAATCCAGCATAGAGTCATTCGACAAAGTCCTTACAATAGCGATCTCCCAACTATAGACAAGAAATTTGGAGACCGTCTCAGCAGGCCACGTCAACAAACACATGAATGGGAGTGGAACGCCCAGTCATTCTTTTAACTGAGAGAAAGTACTGGTCTATTGACTGAGGTGCCACTAAAGAGAATGCAAAATGTCAGCTCCTCCTCCAGATAACTGCAATCCCTGTGTAACGCCCTGTAGAAGAACTTGGCTGAGACTTCTTCCTTTTCCTCCTCTCTCACTGATACCCAATGCAGATAAGAAAATAAGATAGGCACCCATGAGACTCACTCTCAAATACACTCTTGGATGAGGCAGCATGGTACTCACTACTACTGAATAAGTCTGTTCCTCAACAAAAATCTGCCTCTACACTCAGTCCTCCTCACGGAATATCTGTCCACTGGAACACTTGCTTCAGGGCTTTGAACCTTGCCTGTTGGCCCCCTGAAGTCTTGGGGTCTGGAGATCCCCAGCTTCTCTAACAATAAATGCAAATTGTTAAGGAGGCCTTTGAACCAAAGACCGGGGATGTTATGAAGATAAATGGAAAGGATTTGCACATACTTGCTCTAGTTTCAGGAAGCAAACCCTGCAAGCCTTGGTACAAGATACTTTTTGTTAATTGTTGCATCTAGAAACTGGGATTGGCAAACACTTTAATCATTTGACTATCTGTAAAATATTCTATGCTTCTTTAAGAAACTACATTTTGTCTTATCTGACCTGAGATGGGGTTCAGGATGAAAGAGGGTGGCTCTGAGAAAGGTTCATACCCCTATATAATGACTCCAGATTGAGTTATACTCTGACTTTATAGCTCCTTTGGCCAATAGCAGGAGGTTCGGGAGGAGGGGGGAAGGATGTTGGTGGGTGGATTGGTGAACATCCTGAATCCCGCATGTTTAACAAATTGGCTGGCATTGTCAAGTGTTGTTGAAAGTCGTTCCCATGCCCTTTGACTTGTGATCCTTAGTAGACAGAAAATTGGCTGCCATACATGGCAAGAGAATCTGCGTGGAGGGTGGAGTGATGACAGTGGGGAACTTGTAAGAAGCGCAGAATACTCCTCACATTCCAAAAAAGTCGTAAGGGTTTGGCACCAGCCAGTTTCTTATATAATGCTATGACAGTTATACTATGTAAAACGTGGGGGCAAGAGCCCACTACATAAAACGCGTTGCACCTCTTATTGCAGTGGTAAAAAGGCAGTGACATCACTGTTTGTTGCATTAGCAGAATATCAAGAAGATGGGCATTTGGACCTGAGGACTAGAAGATCTCAAAATGTTGATAGAGAAATTACTAACGGGTAGTGGGCATCTGCTAAAGAGTGTATACATAGGAGTTGTATAGAACTGAAGACTGAAATATGCTCAGTTTAATTGGGTACACAAGATCTATCTTACCCCGAAGCATTTATGTCACACATTTAAAGGTGCTTGTATGAACTTCCTGAGTTATCAGTCTGTGGTGGACTTGTTTCATACGCTGCAGCAGTGCTTTAGAGGTAATAGTGGACATAACAGTGGAAATAATGGTGGGTGAGCCATTAGTGTCTACTAGGATTCATGGTCAAATCAAAAAAGACAAGCAGTTAACACAGGTTTGTGGACTTAGCATTGGTACTGATTAAGAGGCACATAGTCATATAGTGGAAGGCTTCAGCATCCCCAGATTTGATTGAGGATTTAGGACTTGCTGAATTGACCTATTACAGAAATTACCACATTGGCTAAGTTAAATAAACTGGTGATGATGACTGGTAACGATGATGTGTGACACACATTTACTGGCACTTGAAGCCAAATCATGTGGTAAACCACCCTGCATGAAAGAAAGGCTAAGTGTTTGTAGACGCTGAGGAATTTTTGCCAGTGGGCTTATAGTAGAATAGGATGTTGGTATGGCCTGTCTGCTAATAATATCAGAGTGTAAAGTTGTACATTAACATAAGATGGCCGTCACCCGCATTCAAAGAAAACGTGCATGCTGGAATGATACGATAATGTGTAACAATGTAAGATAGGATATTTCAGTACACCGATAAATGTGATTAAGGATATATGTAAATGAAGCTGTTCATGCACCTGATGCTATTTTCTTGTTGCTAAAGTTGACTAAATATCTACAACTGTGCGCTTATACCAGCAAATAGCTTACATCCACAGTTATATGTATAGACAATATCCCCCTATTTAAGGGAATGCTACGTGTAACGATTGGATACATGGGAGTTGATGTAATTTTTATAGGGCTGACATATTAAAGGTCTCTAAAACAATCTACAACACTTAAAGCACCATACTGATTGTTAGAATATAAGTAATAATTTCTTCTATGTCTTAATCATTGAACTCCTATTCTGACACACATACTTTGTATGACAGTTTTTTTTCTACTATCACATTCCTTGTCCTGTCAGTATTCACTCTGCTGCTGTGTTTGAGGGACTGAGGGCTTATGTGCTGGACAGAGAATTTGTCTTTGTGCACACGAGAAAAACTATAACTTAAACCTACGATGAGTTATATAGGTTCGTGATACAGTGAATTACTGAAGCTTGGGTGTCATTTACCCACCAACATTCATTGTCTGGAAACCCCATAAATTTCAGGTTTTTCACCAACTCATATCCTCAGATATTACGTAGTCTTGTCAGTCACTCAGTTTAACTACGTTTGCCCTTCGTATTTCCTGGAATAAAGTAGCTGACATTTTCAATTTATCTCATTTGCAGATTTTTATTAAACTTTTGTTTTCGTTGCTTTTCTAAGCTCTTGCTTGTTTTTTGTGGTGCATCTGCTTCTAGAGGTGGATTTACCGTTTTAGTAAGTGCCCTGAAATAGGCAAGTGTCAATCTTTTCATTTGGAATGTGCTTACTAGTATACGCAACGCATCACGTCTTCACACACCACTTATATGACTAGATCTTCTTGTGGTCCTGAGTCAAATTTGACATGGGACAGTGTTACTGCTAATTTAATTTGTACCTTATTGATATCTTAATTTATTAAATGTTTCTTTCTTGTTATTTTTATGGTTTCTTTTAGATTTAGACTGTCATGCTCTTGGTCAACATTGCTTTGGAATATACTGTTAGTGCTCTCTCTAATCCATGTCTTTGAGGGGTTTTAATACTGTCCTTTTTTTTCACACACTTCTATTCATGCATCCGAGTAGGTGGACAGCTTGTGCCAATCTATTAATTTGTTAATTTTTCCCTTACAGGGCACAGTCTTGGATATGGGTTTGTGAACTATCTTCATGCAAAAGATGCTGAAAGAGCAATTAACACCTTAAATGGTTTGAGACTTCAGTCAAAGACAATAAAGGTAACCAGTGAAGCTAATTTTGTTTATAAAAATGTGCACATGCTTTGTTCCATTCTGATTTTACATTTTATAAGCATGATGTAGTTTTCTTACATCGTATTTCTAAATTTTATTTTACTGAGCGTTTTTTCTTGTTTTATTTTTTATTTTTTGTGTGAAAGTTGTGAGCAGTCAAGGTTTGATAGGCACTATCTCCAACCATCCTTCTACTGCTGGAACTCTGTTATTCTCTACCATCTTCTCAGAGTGGTTAAATACCTAGATCAACAGGCAGGGCAGGAAGTGTCTCATTAAACAAATGTTATGGCTTTAATCTACAACAAAATAAAAGTTCACCCACTCACACCTGTCCTGCACTCCATCTGATGGGTATAATGGAAATCTTCCACCTTTGGCTCTAACTCGGACGCATCCTCTGGTTCATGGGCAGTGTGGTTTATTTCTTAAGTATACTGTTCTAGGAAGTCATCCCGGTTATTGGAACTACACACTCTTCTTCCATGCTCGCTCTTGTTATAAGTTTTAATCAGTGCAGTGTGTGTGTACAGTGATTCCTGTCAGCCAGTCAGAACATTTTTGACCTTGGAATACGCATCTGGCAACTTATTCTACATTTTGAGCTGTAATTCATCCAATCTCTGACACCTTTTTTATCTTTTGAGCAAGGCTCCTGTACTGTGTTGTGGAGTGGACGTTGGTGTGTATAAATAAGCTTTAGTTTCCATGCTTTGTTATTGAGTGAGTAATGTCTTGTGCTGGGTGGTGAGCAATCTCATAATTTATGGATCATCTGTCAGTCTATTTAGAGGAGGATCTTGTAGGTGCAGGCATAGGAGAGTACGTTTTGGAACAATAGTTCCCGCGAAAAATTAACGTTGTGTGGTGTGAAACAATTTTCAGCAGGATTTAAATGTGAAGGTCACAAAGTTGTGTTTCTGCTTCAAATCAGCCCCCGAGGGCTAAGTGCTTGTCGCATAATTATTCTTGTAAACTAAAAGTCAGTAGAAGATCACTTTGGAAAGATTGTTGCTAGTCTTTGCCATGACATCTATCAGCCTCCTACTTTATGGCTATGAAGTGTATTTATAATGCTTTCCAGCCTCCTAGAAAAGCATCTAGTTTCATGTAGAAGCAGAACATGCTTTTTTGGTGTATATACTGCCCATTTCTAGTAGTCCTCACAACCCATTTTTGTGTTTATTAATTTTAAGGGACAGCATGGGCTATTATACAGCATTTGCAACTCCGTTTTAAGGCATCAATTGTATCTCAAAAAAAGATACTTGCTTACATGATTTTTTTTCCATATCCTGATCTCTGCTAGCAGTTTCTATCCTGCATTGCTACTAATATTTGGAGTATGTATTTGGGTTGCTTGTTTTCTGAATAAGAATATGAACTTTTTAGGTGGCCTCTATTAATTCTTTGCCTAAGGTTTTTGAACAGACCAGTATTTGGGTTAGTTCATCATTCTGTTTTCATAATTTCTCTAGCAGTTTTTATGTGCGATTCCCTATGTATTTAGCATATTGGAGTTGAAGAACCAGAGGTATTTTTCCATTGAAAATCTCCCCCCACAATGAAGGAATCCTTGATATTCTCACCGATCAAACTAATACATCCAAGTCGCTCTCTAATGTTTTTCAATTCGTTCTCCCTTCTGTTCCTCAGATCTCACTTGTATTTACTTTGATCTTCTGTAGCGTTGTCTTGTACCAACTCTCTGATAAATACTGCCTCTGCTGAGTTATTCCCAGAAAATACCATATGTGACTGGAGTAGTGTGTATGACCCTTTATTTTATGACTTGTGTAGTTCCTCAGTTGTCACAATGTGAAAAAAAAAAATGGATCCTGGCTTTTTTTAGATACATTTCATAAGAGGGAAATGGAACAAAAAGAATAACATTAAATAGGGTAAAAAATAAAGTTAGCACATTTAAACATTTAATAATATAAAGTAGGATACAAATAATCTGTGTTCGGGTTTCCTTAATCCCTATATGTTTACTCTAACCAACCCTATATTAAACATACAACCCACATCTGCTCAACGGACATCCCATATCACGATTACTCAGGTTATTACAGTTTAGCTGAGTTGACATTGCAAAGAGCATTAGTTCCTGGCCAATGTGCCAAACACCTTGCTTATGCACCCACAATATTTGCTTGGGCTGTCCAGGAGAACAGTAAGAATTGTTAACTACAAATACCAGAACCACAGAAAACGTAGACATGCAAATGGAAAAAGTTCTTAAAATAAGTGGATATTGATTCTGCTGAAGCTTGCCGTTTTACTAGTGTAGTGATAGGCGTCTAAATCACCAGCGATATTCTATAACACTGTGTAAGGAAATGCCTCCTTGGCATGGTTGCCCCCTGACTTTTTGCCTTTGCTGATGCTATGTTTACAATTGAAAGTGTGCTGAGGCCTGCTAACCAGGCCCCAGCACCAGTGTTCTTTCCCTAACCTGTACTTTTGTATCCACAATTGGCAGACCCTGGCATCCAGATAAGTCCCTTGTAACTGGTACTTCTAGTACCAAGGGCCCTGATGCCAAGGAAGGTCTCTAAGGGCTGCAGCATGTCTTATGCCACCCTGGAGACCTCTCACTCAGCACAGACACACTGCTTGCCAGCTTGTGTGTGCTAGTGAGGACAAAACGAGTAAGTCGACATGGCACTCCCCTCAGGGTGCCATGCCAACCTCTCACTGCCTATGCAGTATAGGTAAGACACCCCTCTAGCAGGCCTTACAGCCCTAAGGCAGGGTGCACTATACCATAGGTGAGGGTACCAGTGCATGAGCATGGTACCCCTACAGTGTCTAAACAAAACCTTAGACATTGTAAGTGCAGGGTAGCCATAAGAGTATATGGTCTGGGAGTCTGTCAAACACGAACTCCACAGCACCATAATGGCTACACTGAAAACTGGGAAGTTTGGTATCAAACTTCTCAGCACAATAAATGCACACTGATGCCAGTGTACATTTTATTGTAAAATACACCACAGAGGGCACCTTAGAGGTGCCCCCTGAAACTTAACCGACTATCTGTGTAGGCTGACTAGTTTTAGCAGCCTGCCACAAACCGAGACATGTTGCTGGCCCCATGGGGAGAGTGCCTTTGTCACTCTGAGGCCAGTAACAAAGCCTGCACTGGGTGGAGATGCTAACACCTCCCCCAGGCAGGAATTGTCACACCTGGCGGTGAGCCTCAAAGGCTCACCTCCTTTGTGCCAACCCAGCAGGACACTCCAGCTAGTGGAGTTGCCCGCCCCCTCCGGCCAGGCCCCACTTTTGGCGGCAAGGCCGGAGAAAATAATGAGAAAAACAAGGAGGAGTCACTGGCCAGTCAGGACAGCCCCTAAGGTGTCCTGAGCTGAGGTGACTCTGACTTTTAGAAATCCTCCATCTTGCAGATGGAGGATTCCCCCAATAGGGTTAGGATTGTGACCCCCTCCCCTTGGGAGGAGGCACAAAGAGGGTGTACCCACCCTCAGGGCTAGTAGCCATTGGCTACTAACCCCCCAGACCTAAACACGCCCTTAAATTTAGTATTTAAGGGCTACCCTGAACCCTAGAAAATTAGATTCCTGCAACTACCAGAAGAAGGACTGCCCAGCTGAAAACCCCTGCAGCGGAAGACCAGAAGACAACAACTGCCTTGGCTCCAGAAACTCACCGGCCTGTCTCCTGCCTTCCAAAGATCCTGCTCCAGCGACGCCTTCCAAAGGGACCAGCGACCTCGACATCCTCTGAGGACTGCCCCTGCTTCGAAAAGACAAGAAACTCCCGAGGACAGCGGACCTGCTCCAAGAAAAGCTGCAACTTTGTTTCCAGCAGCTTTAAAGAACCCTGCAAGCTCCCCGCAAGAAGCGTGAGACTTGCAACACTGCACCCGGCGACCCCGACTCGGCTGGTGGAGATCCGACACCTCAGGAGGGACCCCAGGACTACTCTGATACTGTGAGTACCAAAACCTGTCCCCCCTGAGCCCCCACAGCGCCGCCTGCAGAGGGAATCCCGAGGCTTCCCCTGACCGCGACTCTTTGAATCCTAAGTCCCGACACCTGGGAGAGACCCTGCACCCGCAGCCCCCAGGACCTGAAGGACCGAACTTTCACTGGAGGAGTGACCCCCAGGAGTCCCTCTCCCTTGCCCAAGTGGAGGTTTCCCCGAGGAACCCCCCCCTTGCCTGCCTGCAGCGCTGAAGAGATCCCGAGATCTCCCATTGACTTCCATTACAAACCCGACGCTTGTTTCTACACTGCACCCGGCCGCCCCCGCGCCGCTGAGGGTGAAATTTCTGTGTGGACTTGTGTCCCCCCCGGTGCCCTACAAAACCCCCCTGGTCTGCCCTCCGAAGACGCGGGTACTTACCTGCAAACAGACCGGAACCGGGGCACCCCCTTCTCTCCATTCTAGCCTATGTGTTTTGGGCACCACTTTGAACTCTGCACCTGACCGGCCCTGAGCTGCTGGTGTGGTGACTTTGGGGTTGCTCTGAACCCCCAACGGTGGGCTACCTTGGACCAAGAACTGAACCCTGTAAGTGTCTTACTTACCTGGTTAACCTAACAAATACTTACCTCCCCTAGGAACTGTGAAAATTGCACTAAGTGTCCACTTTTAAAACAGCTATTTGTGAATAACTTGAAAAGTATACATGCAATTTTGATGATTTGAAGTTCCTAAAGTACTTACCTGCAATACCTTTCGAATGAGATATTACATGTAGAATTTGAACCTGTGGTTCTTAAAATAAACTAAGAAAAGATATTTTTCTATAACAAAACCTATTGGCTGGATTTGTCTCTGAGTGTGTGTACCTCATTTATTGTCTATGTGTATGTACAACAAATGCTTAACACTACTCCTTGGATAAGCCTACTGCTCGACCACACTACCACAAAATAGAGCATTAGTATTATCTATTTTTACCACTATTTTACCTCTAAGGGGAACCCTTGGACTCTGTGCATGCTATTCCTTACTTTGAAATAGCACATACAGAGCCAACTTCCTACACACTGTTGTCCTGTTCAGTCTATTTATAAATGGATCTAAATATATGTAAATGTGTGTGTGTGTGTGTGAGACTGTAAAAGAATACCCATTACTCTCCTATGATTTGCATGTCAAGTCATGGGCACAAAGCAATAATGGTAAAGAAAGTACTACTGCCAAGTTTGCACCATCTCAGTGCGAAACTCATTCAAGTGTTAACGGGTTTGTATGGGGAATGGTTCTTTAACATGGGTGTGGTTATCTTGACCACCTCAAATACCTTCAAACAAAAATTGCTCAAGTTCTTCCTGAAGACAGAGTTGAGGCTAAGGCTCATGTCACCTAACATGATCAGGATCCTTGCATGTTTATATTGTCAGACTGATCAAGTATCCCAAATTATAGTTGTAAGGAAATGCCTCCTTGGCATGGTTGCCCCCTGACTTTTTGCCTTTGCTGATGCTATGTTTACAATTGAAAGTGTGCTGAGGCCTGCTAACCAGGCCCCAGCACCAGTGTTCTTTCCCTAACCTGTACTTTTGTATCCACAATTGGCAGACCCTGGCATCCAGATAAGTCCCTTGTAACTGGTACTTCTAGTACCAAGGGCCCTGATGCCAAGGAAGGTCTCTAAGGGCTGCAGCATGTCTTATGCCACCCTGGAGACCTCTCACTCAGCACAGACACACTGCTTACCAGCTTGTGTGTGCTAGTGAGGACAAAACGAGTAAGTCGACATGGCACTCCCCTCAGGGTGCCATGCCAGCCTCTCACTGCCTATGCAGTATAGGTAAGACACCCCTCTAGCAGGCCTTACAGCCCTAAGGCAGGGTGCACTATACCATAGGTGAGGGTACCAGTGCATGAGCATGGTACCCCTACAGTGTCTAAACAAAACATTAGACATTGTAAGTGCAGGGTAGCCATAAGAGTATATGGTCTGGGAGTCTGTCAAACACGAACTCCACAGCACCATAATGGCTACACTGAAAACTGGGAAGTTTGGTATCAAACTTCTCAGCACAATAAATGCACACTGATGCCAGTGTACATTTTATTGTAAAATACACCCCAGAGGGCACCTTAGAGGTGCCCCCTGAAACTTAACCGACTGTCTGTGTAGGCTGACTAGTTCCAGCAGCCTGCCACACCAGAGACATGTTGCTGGCCCCATGGGGAGAGTGCCTTTGTCACTCTGAGGCCAGTAACAAAGCCTGCACTGGGTGGAGATGCTAACACCTCCCCCAGGCAGGAGCTGTAACACCTGGCGGTGAGCCTCAAAGGCTCACCCCTTTGTCACAGCCCAGCAGGGCACTCCAGCTTAGTGGAGTTGCCCGCCCCCTCCGGCCACGGCCCCCACTTTTGGCGGCAAGGCTGGAGGGAACAAAGAAAGCAACAAGGAGGAGTCACTGGCCAGTCAGGACAGCCCCTAAGGTGTCCTGAGCTGAGGTGACTCTAACTTTTAGAAATCCTCCATCTTGCAGATGGAGAATTCCCCCAATAGGGTTAGGATTGTGACCCCCTCCCCTCGGGAGGAGGCACAAAGAGGGTGTACCCACCCTCAGGGCTAGTAGCCATTGGCTACTAACCCCCCCCAGACCTAAACACGCCCTTAAATTTAGTATTTAAGGGCTACCCTGAACCCTAGAAAATTAGATTCCTGCAACTACAAGAAGAAGGACTGCCTAGCTGAAAACCCCTGCAGAGGAAGACCAGAAGACGACAACTGCCTTGGCTCCAGAAACTCACCGGCCTGTCTCCTGCCTTCCAAAGATCCTGCTCCAGCGACGCCTTCCAAAGGGACCAGCGACCTCGACATCCTCTGAGGACTGCCCCTGCTTCGAAAAGACAAGAAACTCCCGAGGACAGCGGACCTGCTCCAAGAAAGGCTGCAACTTTGTTTCCAGCAGCTTTGAAAGAACCCTGCAAGCTCCCCGCAAGAAGCGTGAGACTTGCAACACTGCACCCGGCGACCCCGACTCGGCTGGTGGAGATCCAACACCTCAGGAGGGACCCCAGGACTACTCTAAGACTGTGAGTACCAAAACCTGTCCCCCCTGAGCTCCCACAGCGCCGCCTGCAGAGGGAATCCCGAGGCTTCCCCTGACCGCGACTCTTTGAATCCTACGTCCCGACGATTGGGAGAGACCCTGCACCCGCAGCCCCCAGGACCTGAAGGACCGAACTTTCACGGGAGAAGTGACCCCCAGGAGTCCCTCTCCCTTGCCCAAGTGGAGGTTTCCCCGAGGAACCCCCCCCCCTTGCCTGCCTGCAGCGCTGAAGAGATCCCGAGATCTCTCATAGACTAACATTGCGAACCCGACGCTTGTTTCTACACTGCACCCGGCCGCCCCCGCGCCGCTGAGGGTGAAATTTCTGTGTGGGCTTGTGTCCCCCCCCGGTGCCCTACAAAACCCCCCTGGTCTGCCCTCCGAAGACGCGGGTACTTACCTGCAAGCAGACCGGAACCGGGGCACCCCCTTCTCTCCATTCTAGCCTATACGTTTTGGGCACCACTTTGAACTCTGCACCTGACCGGCCCTGAGCTGCTGGTGTGGTAACTTTGGGGTTGCTCTGAACCCCCAACGGTGGGCTACCTTGGACCAAGAACTGAACCCTGTAAGTGTCTTACTTACCTGGTAAAACTAACAAAAACTTACCTCCCCCAGGAACTGTGAAAATTGCACTAAGTGTCCACTTTTAAAGTAGCTATTTGTCAATAACTTGAAAAGTATACATGCAATTGAAATGATTCAAAGTTCCTAATGTACTTACCTGCAATACCTTTCAAACAAGATATTACATGTTAAATTTGAACCTGTGGTTCTTAAAATAAACTAAGAAAAGATATTTTTCTATACAAAACCTATTGGCTGGATTTGTCTGAGTGTGTGTACCTCATTTATTGTCTGTGTATGTACAACAAATGCTTAACACTACTCCTTGGATAAGCCTACTGCTCGACCACACTACCACAAAATAGAGCATTAGTATTATCTATTTTTACCACTATTTTACCTCTAAGGGGAACCCTTGGACTCTGTGCATGCTATTCCTTACTTTGAAATAGCACATACAGAGCCAACTTCCTACATTGGTGGATCAGCGGTGGGGTACAAGACTTTGCATTTGCTGGACTACTCAGCCAATACCTGATCACACGACAAATTCCAAAATTGTCATTAGAAATTGATTTTTGCAATTTGAAAAGTTTTCTAAATTCTTAAAAGACCTGCTAGGGCCTTGTGTTAGATCCTGTTTAGCATTTTTTTTAGAGTTTAAAAGTTTGTAAAAGTTTGAATTAGATTCTAGAACCAGTTGTAGATTCTTAAAAAGTATTCCAACTTTTAGAAGCAAAATGTCTAGCACAGATGTGACTGTGGTGGAACTCGACACCACACCTTACCTCCATCTTAAGATGAGGGAGCTAAGGTCACTCTGTAAAATAAAGAAAATAACAATGGGCCCCAAACCTACCAAAATACAGCTCCAGGAGCTTTTGGCAGAGTTTGAAAAGGCCAACCCCTCTGAGGGTGGCAACTCAGAGGAAGAGGATAGTGACTTGGAGGAAAATTCCCCCCTACCAGTCCTATCTAGGGAGAACAGGGTCCCTCAAACCCTGACTCCAAAAATAATAGTCAGAGATGCTGGTTCCCTCACAGGAGAGACCAACACCTCTGAAATCACTGAGGATAACTCCAGTGAAGAGGACATCCAGTTAGCCAGGATGGCCAAAAGATTGGCTTTGGAAAGGCAGATCCTAGCCATAGAGAGGGAAAGACAAGAGATGGGCCTAGGACCCATCAATGGTGGCAGCAACATAAATAGGGTCAGAGATTCTCCTGACATGTTGAAAATCCCTAAAGGGATTGTAACTAAATATGAAGATGGTGATGACATCACCAAATGGTTCACAGCTTTTGAGAGGGCTTGTGTAACCAGAAAAGTGAACAGATCTCACTGGGGTGCTCTCCTTTGGGAAATGTTCACAGGAAAGTGTAGGGATAGACTCCTCACACTCTCTGGACAAGATGCAGAATCTTATGACCTCATGAAGGGTACCCTGATTGAGGGCTTTGGATTCTCCACTGAGGAGTATAGGATTAGATTCAGGGGGGCTCAAAAATCCTCGAGCCAGACCTGGGTTGACTTTGTAGACTACTCAGTGAAAACACTAGATGGTTGGATTCAAGGCAGTGGTGTAAGTAATTATGATGGGCTGTACAATTTATTTGTGAAAGAACACCTGTTAAGTAATTGTTTCAATGATAAACTGCATCAGCATCTGGTAGACCTAGGACCAATTTCTCCCCAAGAATTGGGAAAGAAGGCGGACCATTGGGTCAAGACAAGGGTGTCCAAGACTTCAACAGGGGGTGACCAAAAGAAAGGGGTCACAAAGACTCCCCAGGGGAAGGGTGATGAGACAACCAAAACTAAAAATAGTAAAGAGTCTTCTACAGGCCCCCAAAAACCTGCACAGGAGGGTGGGCCCAGAGCCTCTTCACAAAACAATGGGTACAAGGGTAAAAACTTTGATCCCAAAAAGGCCTGGTGTCATAGCTGTAAACAGCATGGACACCAAACTGGAGACAAGGCCTGTCCCAAGAAAGGTTCCACTCCAAACTCCCATCCAGGTAACACTGGTATGGCTAGTCTCCAAGTGGGATCAACAGTGTGCCCAGAGCAAATCAGGGTCCACACTGAAGCTACTCTAGTTTCTGAGGGTGGGGTGGATTTAGCCACACTAGCTGTCTGGCCGCCTAACATGCAAAAATACAGACAGCAACTCTTAATTAATGGGACTAGAATAGAGGGCCTGAGGGATACAGGTGCCAGTGTCACCATGGTGACAGAGAAACTGGTTTCCCCTGGCCAATACCTGACTGGAAAAACTTACACAGTCACCAACGCTGACAATCAGAGAAAAGTACATCCCATGGCAATGGTTACTTTAGAATGGGGAGGGGTCAATGGCCTGAAACAGGTGGTGGTCTCCTCAAATATCCCAGTGGACTGTCTGCTTGGAAATGACCTGGAGTCCTCAGCATGGGCTGGGGTAGAACTAAAAACCCATGCAGCAATGCTGGGTATCCCTGAACTGGTGTGTGTGAAAACAAGAGCACAATGCAAGGCACAGGGTGAACAAGTAGAGCTGGAGTCTGGAAGAATGGCCCAGCCTACCAAGAGGAAAGGAAAGTCAGTTGGGAAACCAACTGCAACACAGCCAAAGAAAGGGAACCTCTCTTCTCAGGAAGAAGTTCTGCCCTCTAAGGGAACTGAGCCTTTGGAGCTTGAACCTTATCAGGTTGAGCTCTTAGGCCCAGGGGGACCCTCAAGGGAGGAGCTGTGTAAGGGACAAGAAACCTGTCCCTCTCTTGAAGGCCTTAGGCAGCAAGCTGCTGAAGAGTCCAAGGGCAAGAAAAATGGAACACATAGGGTCTATTGGGAAGATGGACTCCTGTACACTGAGGCCAGAGACCCCAAACCTGGTGCCACTAGGAGAGTGGTAGTGCCTCAGCTGTTCAGAGAGTTCATCCTAACATTGGCCCATGACATTCCCCTTGCTGGACATTTGGGACAAACCAAGACGTGGGAGAGGCTAGTCAACCACTTCTACTGGCCCAATATGTCCAACATGGTTAAGGAGTTTTGCCTCTCCTGCCCCACCTGTCAAGCCAGTGGTAAGACAGGTGGGCACCCAAAGGCCCCCCTCATTCCACTTCCAGTGGTGGGGGTTCCCTTTGAAAGAGTGGGTGTGGACATAGTTGGTCCACTAGAACCTCCCACAGCCTCAGGAAATATGTATATCCTGGTAGTAGTGGATCATGCTACCAGGTATCCTGAAGCTATTCCCCTTAGGTCGACTACTGCCCCTGCAGTAGCCAAGGCCCTCATTGGTATCTTTACCAGAGTGGGTTTCCCTAAGGAGGTGGTGTCTGACAGAGGTACCAACTTCATGTCAGCATACCTAAAGCACATGTGGAATGAGTGTGGGGTGACTTATAAATTCACTACACCATACCATCCACAAACTAATGGCTTAGTTGAGAGATTCAACAAGACATTAAAAGGCATGATCATGGGGCTCCCAGAAAAACTCAAAAGGAGATGGGATGTCCTCTTGCCATGTCTGCTTTTCGCTTACAGGGAGGTACCACAGAAGGGAGTAGGATTCTCACCCTTTGAACTTCTGTTTGGTCATCCTGTAAGGGGACCACTTGCCCTTGTTAAAGAAGGCTGGGAGAGACCTCTCCATGAGCCTAAACCGGACATAGTGGACTATGTACTTGGCCTTCGCTCTAGAATGGCAGAGTACATGGAAAAGGCAACCAAAAACCTTGAGGCCAGCCAACAGCTCCAGAAGTTTTGGTATGACCAAAAGGCTGCACTGGTTGAGTTCCAACCAGGGCAGAAAGTTTGGGTTCTGGAGCCTGTGGCTCCCAGGGCACTCCAGGACAAATGGAGTGGCCCTTACCCAGTGCTAGAAAGGAAGAGTCAGGTCACCTACCTGGTGGACCTGGGCACAAGCAGGAGCCCCAAGAGGGTGATCCATGTGAACCGCCTTAAGCTCTTCCATGACAGGGCTGATGTGAATCTGTTGATGGTAACAGATGAGGATCAGGAGGCAGAGAGTGAACCTCTCCGTGATCTTCTGTCATCAGACCCAAAAGATGGCACAGTAGATGGAGTGATCTACTCAGACACCCTCTCTGGCCAACAGCAAGCTGATTGTAGGAGAGTCCTACAACAGTTTCCTGAACTCTTCTCCTTAACCCCTGGTCAGACACACCTGTGTACCCATGATGTGGACACAGGAGACAGCATGCCTGTCAAAAACAAAATCTTTAGACAGTCTGACCATGTTAAGGAAAGCATCAAGGTGGAAGTCCACAAGATGCTGGAATTGGGAGTGATTGAGCGCTCTGACAGCCCCTGGGCTAGCCCAGTGGTCTTAGTCCCCAAACCTCACACCAAAGATGGAAAGAAAGAGATGAGGTTTTGTGTGGACTACAGAGGGCTCAATTCTGTCACCAAGACAGATGCTCATCCAATTCCTAGAGCTGATGAGCTCATAGATAAATTAGGTGCTGCCAAATTCTTAAGTACCTTTGACTTGACAGCAGGGTACTGGCAAATAAAAATGGCACCTGGAGCAAAAGAGAAAACAGCATTCTCCACACCTGATGGGCATTATCAGTTTACTGTTATGCCCTTTGGTTTAAAGAATGCCCCTGCCACCTTCCAAAGGTTGGTGAATCAAGTCCTTGCTGGCTTGGAGTCTTTTAGCACAGCTTATCTTGATGATATTGCTGTCTTTAGCTCCACCTGGCAGGATCACCTGGTCCACCTGAAGAAGGTTTTGAAGGCCCTGCAATCTGCAGGCCTCTCTATCAAGGCATCCAAATGCCAGATAGGGCAGGGAACTGTGGTTTACTTGGGACACCTTGTAGGTGGAGGCCAAGTTCAGCCACTCCAACCCAAGATCCAGACTATTCTGGACTGGGTAGCTCCAAAAACCCAGACTCAAGTCAGGGCATTCCTTGGCTTGACTGGGTATTACAGGAGGTTTGTGAAGGGATATGGATCCATTGTGACAGCCCTCACTGAACTCACCTCCAAGAAAATGCCCAAGAAAGTGAACTGGACTGTGGAATGCCAACAGGCCTTTGACACCCTGAAACAAGCAATGTGCTCAGCACCAGTTCTCAAAGCTCCAGATTATTCTAAGCAGTTCATTGTGCAGACTGATGCCTCTGAACATGGGATAGGGGCAGTTTTGTCCCAAACAAATGATGATGGCCTTGACCAGCCTGTTGCTTTCATTAGCAGGAGGTTACTCCCCAGGGAGCAGCGTTGGAGTGCCATTGAGAGGGAGGCCTTTGCTGTGGTTTGGTCCCTGAAGAAGCTGAGACCATACCTCTTTGGGACTCACTTTCTAGTTCAAACTGACCACAGACCTCTCAAATGGCTGATGCAAATGAAAGGTGAAAATCCTAAACTGTTGAGGTGGTCCATCTCCCTACAGGGAATGGACTTTATAGTGGAACACAGACCTGGGACTGCCCATGCCAATGCAGATGGCCTTTCCAGGTTCTTCCACTTAGAAAATGAAGACTCTCTTGGGAAAGGTTAGTCTCATCCTCTTTCGTTTGGGGGGGGGGTTGTGTAAGGAAATGCCTCCTTGGCATGGTTGCCCCCTGACTTTTTGCCTTTGCTGATGCTATGTTTACAATTGAAAGTGTGCTGAGGCCTGCTAACCAGGCCCCAGCACCAGTGTTCTTTCCCTAACCTGTACTTTTGTATCCACAATTGGCAGACCCTGGCATCCAGATAAGTCCCTTGTAACTGGTACTTCTAGTACCAAGGGCCCTGATGCCAAGGAAGGTCTCTAAGGGCTGCAGCATGTCTTATGCCACCCTGGAGACCTCTCACTCAGCACAGACACACTGCTTACCAGCTTGTGTGTGCTAGTGAGGACAAAACTAGTAAGTCGACATGGCACTCCCCTCAGGGTGCCATGCCAGCCTCTCACTGCCTATGCAGTATAGGTAAGACACCCCTCTAGCAGGCCTTACAGCCCTAAGGCAGGGTGCACTATACCATAGGTGAGGGTACCAGTGCATGAGCATGGTACCCCTACAGTGTCTAAACAAAACATTAGACATTGTAAGTGCAGGGTAGCCATAAGAGTATATGGTCTGGGAGTCTGTCAAACACGAACTCCACAGCACCATAATGGCTACACTGAAAACTGGGAAGTTTGGTATCAAACTTGTAAAGAAATGGCTCCCTGTTGCAGTTACCCCCCACTTTTTGCCTGATACTGATGCTGACTTGACTGAGAAGTGTGCTGGGACCCTGCTAACCAGGCCCCAGCACCAGTGTTCCTTCACCTAAAATGTACCATGGTATCCACAATTGGCACACCCTGGCATTCAGATAAGTCCCTTGTAACTGGTACTTCTAGTACCAAGGGCCCTGATGCCAAGGAAGGTCTCTAAGGGCTGCAGCATGTCTTATGCCACCCTAGAGACCCCTCACTCAGCACAGACACACTGCTTACAAGCCTGTGTGTGCTAGTGAGAACAAAATGAGTAAGTCGACATGGCACTCCCCTCAGGGTGCCATGCCAGCCTCTCACTGCCTATGCAGTATAGGTAAGACACCCCTCTAGCAGGCCTTACAGCCCTAAGGCAGGGTGCACTATACCATAGGTGAGGGTACCAGTGCATGAGCACTGTGCCCCTACAGTGTCTAAACAAAACCTTAGACATTGTAAGTGCAGGGTAGCCATAAGAGTATATGGTCTGGGAGTCTGTCAAACACGAACTCCACAGCACCATAATGGCTACACTGAAAACTGGGAAGTTTGGTATCAAACTTCTCAGCACAATAAATGCACACTGATGCCAGTGTACATTTTATTGTAAAATACACCACAGAGGGCACCTTAGAGGTGCCCCCTGAAACTTAACCGACTATCTGTGTAGGCTGACTAGTTTTAGCAGCCTGCCACAAACCGAGACATGTTGCTGGCCCCATGGGGAGAGTGCCTTTGTCACTCTGAGGCCAGTAACAAAGCCTGCACTGGGTGGAGATGCTAACACCTCTCCCAGGCAGGAATTGTCACACCTGGCGGTGAGCCTCAAAGGCTCACCTCCTTTGTGCCAACCCAGCAGGACACTCCAGCTAGTGGAGTTGCCCGCCCCCTCCGGCCAGGCCCCACTTTTGGCGGCAAGGCCGGAGAAAATAATGAGAATAACAAGGAGGAGTCACTGGCCAGTCAGGACAGCCCCTAAGGTGTCCTGAGCTGAGGTGACTCTAACTTCTAGAAATCCTCCATCTTGCAGATGGAGGATTCCCCCAATAGGGTTAGGATTGTGACCCCCTCCCCTTGGGAGGAGGCACAAAGAGGGTGTACCCACCCTCAGGGCTAGTAGCCATTGGCTACTAACCCCCCAGACCTAAACACGCCCTTAAATTTAGTATTTAAGGGCTACCCTGAACCCTAGAAAATTAGATTCCTGCAACTACAAGAAGAAGGACTGCCCAGCTGAAAACCCCTGCAGCGGAAGACCAGAAGACGACAACTGCTTTGGCTCCAGAAACTCACCGGCCTGTCTCCTGCCTTCCAAAGATCCCGCTCCAGCGACGCCTTCCAAAGGGACCAGCGACCTCGACATCCTCTGAGGACTGCCCCTGCTTCGAAAAGACAAGAAACTCCCGAGGACAGCGGACCTGCTCCAAGAAAGGCTGCAACTTTGTTTCCAGCAGCTTTAAAGAACCCTGCAAGCTCCCCGCAAGAAGCGTGAGACTTGCAACACTGCACCCGGCGACCCCGACTCGGCTGGTGGAGATCCGACACCTCAGGAGGGACCCCAGGACTACTCTAATACTGTGAGTACCAAAACCTGTCCCCCCTGAGCCCCCACAGCGCCGCCTGCAGAGGGAATCCCGAGGCTTCCCCTGACCGCGACTCCTTGAACCTAAAGTCCCGACGCCTGGGAGAGACCCTGCATCCGCAGCCCCCAGGACCCGAAGGACCGGACTTTCACTGGAGAAGTGACCCCCAGGAGTCCCTCTCCCTTACCCAAGTGGAGGTTTCCCCGAGGAATCCCCCCCTTGCCTGCCTGCAGCGCTGAAGAGATCCCGAGATCTCTCATAGACTAACATTGCAAACCCGACGCCTGTTTCTACACTGCACCCGGCCGCCCCCGCGCTGCTGAGGGTGAAATTTCTGTGTGGACTTGTGTCCCCCCCGGTGCCCTACAAAACCCCCCTGGTCTGCCCTCCGAAGACGCGGGTACTTACCTGCAAGCAGACCGGAACCGGGGCACCCCCCTTCTCTCCATTCTAGCCTATGTGTTTTGGGCACCACTTTGAACTCTGCACCTGACCGGCCCTGAGCTGCTGGTGTGGTGACTTTGGGGTTGCTCTGAACCCCCAACGGTGGGCTACCTTGGACCAAGAACTGAACCCTGTAAGCGTCTTACTTACCTGGTAAAACTAATCAAAACTTACCTCCCCTAGGAACTGTGAAAATTGCACTAAGTGTCCACTTTTAAAACAGCTATTTGTCAATAACTTGAAAAGTATACATGCAATTTTGATGATTTGAAGTTCCTAAAGTACTTACCTGCAATACCTTTCGAATGAGCTATTACATGTAGAATTTGAACCTGTGGTTCTTAAAATAAACTAAGAAAAGATATTTTTCTATATAAAAACCTATTGGCTGGATTTGTCTCTGAGTGTGTGTACCTCATTTATTGTCTATGTGTATGTACAACAAATGCTTAACACTACTCCTTGGATAAGCCTACTGCTCGACCACACTACCACAAAATAGAGCATTAGTATTATCTATTTTTACCACTATTTGACCTCTAAGGGGAACCCTTGGACTCTGTGCATGCTATTCCTTACTTTGAAATAGCACATACAGAGCCAACTTCCTACAAAACTTCTCAGCACAATAAATGCACACTGATGCCAGTGTACATTTTATTGTAAAATACACCCCAGAGGGCACCTTAGAGGTGCCCCCTGAAACTTAACCGACTGTCTGTGTAGGCTGACTAGTTCCAGCAGCCTGCCACACCAGAGACATGTTGCTGGCCCCATGGGGAGAGTGCCTTTGTCACTCTGAGGCCAGTAACAAAGCCTGCACTGGGTGGAGATGCTAACACCTCCCCCAGGCAGGAGCTGTAACACCTGGCGGTGAGCCTCAAAGGCTCACCCCTTTGTCACAGCCCAGCAGGGCACTCCAGCTTAGTGGAGTTGCCCGCCCCCTCCGGCCACGGCCCCCACTTTTGGCGGCAAGGCTGGAGGGAACAAAGAAAGCAACAAGGAGGAGTCACTGGCCAGTCAGGACAGCCCCTAAGGTGTCCTGAGCTGAGGTGACTCTAACTTTTAGAAATCCTCCATCTTGCAGATGAAGGATTCCCCCAATAGGGTTAGGATTGTGACCCCCTCCCCTCGGGAGGAGGCACAAAGAGGGTGTACCCACCCTCAGGGCTAGTAGCCATTGGCTACTAACCCCCCAGACCTAAACACGCCCTTAAATTTAGTATTTAAGGGCTACCCTGAACCCTAGAAAATTAGATTCCTGCAACTACAAGAAGAAGGACTGCCTAGCTGAAAACCCCTGCAGAGGAAGACCAGAAGACGACAACTGCCTTGGCTCCAGAAACTCACCGGCCTGTCTCCTGCCTTCCAAAGATCCTGCTCCAGCGACGCCTTCCAAAGGGACCAGCGACCTCGACATCCTCTGAGGACTGCCCCTGCTTCAAAAAGACAAGAAACTCCCGAGGACAGCGGACCTGCTCCAAGAAAGGCTGCAACTTTGTTTCCAGCAGCTTTGAAAGAACCCTGCAAGCTCCCCGCAAGAAGCGTGAGACTTGCAACACTGCACCCGGCGACCCCGACTCGGCTGGTGGAGATCCAACACCTCAGGAGGGACCCCAGGACTACTCTAAGACTGTGAGTACCAAAACCTGTCCCCCCTGAGCTCCCACAGCGCCGCCTGCAGAGGGAATCCCGAGGCTTCCCCTGACCGCGACTCTTTGAATCCTAAGTCCCGACGCCTGGGAGAGACCCTGCACCCGCAGCCCCCAGGACCTGAAGGACCGAACTTTCACTGGAGAAGTGACCCCCAGGAGTCCCTCTCCCTTGCCCAAGTGGAGGTTTCCCCGAGGAACCCCCCCCTTGCCTGCCTGCAGCGCTGAAGAGATCCCGAGATCTCTCATAGACTAACATTGCGAACCCGACGCTTGTTTCTACACTGCACCCGGCCGCCCCCGCGCCGCTGAGGGTGAAATTTCTGTGTGGGCTTGTGTCCCCCCCGGTGCCCTACAAAACCCCCCTGGTCTGCCCTCCGAAGACGCGGGTACTTACCTGCAAGCAGACCGGAACCGGGGCCCCCCCTTCTCTCCATTCTAGCCTATACGTTTTGGGCACCACTTTGAACTCTGCACCTGACCGGCCCTGAGCTGCTGGTGTGGTAACTTTGGGGTTGCTCTGAACCCCCAACGGTGGGCTACCTTGGACCAAGAACTGAACCCTGTAAGTGTCTGTCTTACCTGGTAAAACTAACAAAAACTTACCTCCCCCAGGAACTGTGAAAATTGCACTAAGTGTCCACTTTTAAAGTAGCTATTTGTCAATAACTTGAAAAGTATACATGCAATTGAAATGATTCAAAGTTCCTAATGTACTTACCTGCAATACCTTTCAAACAAGATATTACATGTTAAATTTGAACCTGTGGTTCTTAAAATAAACTAAGAAAAGATATTTTTCTATACAAAACCTATTGGCTGGATTTGTCTCTGAGTGTGTGTACCTCATTTATTGTCTATGTGTATGTAAAACAAATGCTTAACACTACTCCTTGGATAAGCCTACTGCTCGACCACACTACCACAAAATAGAGCATTAGTATTATCTATTTTTACCACTATTTTACCTCTAAGGGGAACCCTTGGACTCTGTGCATGCTATTCCTTACTTTGAAATAGCACATACAGAGCCAACTTCCTACAATAGTGTTGAAAATAAATGTTTGGCCACGCATTGAAAAGGTTGCCTTCACTGAAACTGAGACCCAGCTTTTATAAGTAATTTGCCTTTATCTGAGCGCATGTTGGTGTCAAATGCCACTTGACAAAGGGATATTAAGGGTAAAGACTACCACTGCAACTTCTTTGGGTTTAGGGAACATAAGATCATCTTACTTCAGACATGTTGTGGATATGAAACTCATATGGAACACAGATGCTGCATGGTCTTCTAGGAAGACCAAAAAATGGCTCTGCCACAGGGCTACTTAAAACATAGTCCTCAGCCTGTCTCATTTGTTTGGCAATTATCAGCGTTGCATCTTGGTTGGGGTCAAAGATCAAAGGAATGCCTTAACACTTTTGCAGAAAGCAATTTAAATTATGTTCTTTAAATGCTTTATAGATGTGTTTCATTGTCAGGACTCGGAGCGAAAAATGATGACACCAAAGACCATCTTGTTTTTGAAGAATCTGAACAAATGAATCCAGGTGTAAAAAAAAAAAATCTTTTCAGTCTAGACGCCTGGTCACTTTAGACTAGGATAATACCTTTATCTTCATATTGTTAATTCAATCTCACAGGATCTTCAGGTGTGTTACAGTTCTTTTGAGTTAAAAGGTGTGGTTAAGTATTTTTAAGACATTCATCCTGACTTTCAGGCAGTGGTGGATTAGTTACATCTGAGGTATTCTACAAATTGGGGGAAAAATATTAATTGATCTTCAGATCAGGGTGCAGTTTGTGGGACTGGGCAAAGTCTAGGTTCAGCTTTTCCCATTTGCAAACTGATGACAGTCAATTCTTAAGTAGGTTTATTTTCTCATGCTTTCTGCAATGGTGAAAAAACTGTTCCGTCAATGAGGAGTCTTATTTTTCCTTTCTTCACTGAAGGAACTTCTGCATGAATGTCAGGCAGAAACCAAAACTTTCAACTGGGTTGGATCAAAATCTCATGTGGCCCATTGTTTTGCTTTCTAGAGTAGAATACTGAACTGGTCATAAGAATCTGGCTGCGTACTCAGTTTTATAATTCAGAAGCTTGGAGTTCACACAATTTTAAGAACCTAGATAGCCAGTTTTACTCTCTCGGATGTGCACTCGTAATGCAAATGGCCCAGGGCATCATTCTATATTTTAACCAACCGAACCTTTGATAACACATACGTAATAACATTTCAGGAGGACTGGCGTGTCCTACTCTTTCTGTAGAACAGACCCTAGAGTTAAGCAATGTTACATGTCTCATCGGATTGTTTAAAGGCACTTCTATTATCCATATGAAGTGGCATGTTATGTCTGAGTCCAGCTCACTCTTACAGAGCAAACTGTGGAGGCCCTCTAACAACGCATTTTTAAGTGTGTTGTGGACAAAAGTTTGCACTGTTTGCATTGTATTTAGAGCTACGGTCATAAGCACCTCAGTCTCTAACTAGGAATAAACCGAAGCCCACTGGGTGTTTCATTTAACTAGGACTGGTCTACTGCACTCCTTTTTATAATTTATTGTTCACTAGGCCTCCTTTTTCGTTAATGTAAAGGTGCGTGCTTGGAAAATTAACATAATTATGACTTTGTGACACTCAGTGTGCTTAATTTGGATAGATTATACAGAGAACATATTTATGTTTCTTACTTAACATTGTGCTGTACTTGTATATGTCAGTCAGTCTACTGGCTTCTTCCAGAAGCCTTCTAAACAGATCAGACGTTATTCTTACTTAAGTTGTGGAAATGGTTTTCTGAAATATTATCCTGAAAGGAAAATACCATAGTTTCAATATGTACCCTAATTCACTATATTAAAGGTAGCTTACTGAAATTGGTAACTGTTTGAACTAAATGCATATAGATTAAATATTGTAAGCTGTGCCATAAATAAGCGAATAGAACTATTCCAAATGGTCAGGGCTTGTGCAGCCAGAGGAAAGATTTTTATATCACTTTGCAGCATAACATGTCATGGTCTGATAGTTGTAAGCTTAGGCTTGGAGACCTTTTCAAACCTACTGTAGCTCCTACTTTTCAAAAGTAGAGCCCAGGAAGATGCATCTCTCAAGCATGCTTAAGTAGGAACCTTTGCTGTCCCTTTTCAGCTAGAATACATTACTAGGTGCATCACAACCACTATTTAGACTGGAATTAAAAATAGTCCTTTGTTTTTGGAAACAAAACAAAGCTGGTTTCAAATGGTTTACAGTTGAGCTCCCCTACAGAAAGTAAGCAATACTGACTCTAGCTTCACAAGCACAAACTGAGGTGTTTTTTGTAATCCTTTACAAAATACTGCTCAACATTAGGTTTTCTACACCCTCTGGAGAAATTGCAAGCACAATGCCAACTACAGACAAAGTAGGTGACTGGATCCCACAAACCAGCTAAAGATTGGATGGTGCTTTCTAGGTAATTAGTCCTGTGAGACTCGCAGCATTTGTTGTTGGTAGGTTATAAATCTGTCTTTGCATTGAATAGAAAGACACAAGAATGCAAAATAAGGTTTGTGTGTTATGTCTTTATTACTATCGGTGTCCTTTCCTAGTACAAATATGTATATTTGCACTATAAAAGTGACAATGAAAACTGGTAAACAAGTTATTTAAAATAATGTTATCATCATTGTTTTAGAATTTCCCTGTGTGTTTGGAGAGATGTAGCTAGTCTCTGATCTCCAAACACTTCCTTTTCCTCAAGCTAAGCTATTTTAGCACGAAAATAACCAATACGAGTTTCTAAGGAGGCCTCTCTCCACATACCATAATGGAGCACCAGAGTTGTTGGTCTGCATTACGAAAGTCTTATAGCTTCCCTGAGTAGCAGTAGTGTCCCTTGCAAGCCATTAATGCCAGTCTCTTTGTGAGGTGCCTGCTTGCTTCCATCATGAAGGTTTGCAGCTTTTGCTCATTTGTTCTGTCTCCCAGTAAGCTGAAGATTTATCTCTGCCTTGTTCTGCCCTGTACCCTGCTTGAACACAAATTTTAAATTATTTTGAACGGGGTAGGCTTCTTATCCGCCTGCCTCAAATGCATCAATACACATATTCATCTTTTTGCTTCTTCATTTAATTCCGTACAACCTTTTAAATCGCCTTACAAGAGACCTTTATAGATTTTAAAGGGATCCACATATAAACAGGTTAAAATTTCTCATAGATGCCAATAGGAAGTTAAACGGAATCTGTAGTAAAATTCAGATGACCACTACCAGGCTTTTTGAGGGTGATCAGTGACCCTCTATCCTTTTTGATCACCTTATTAGAAATATATACCCATATTATGAATGTTCTCAGTCCTTTTAGAGATATTCCTTACTTATTAGTCTTAAGTTCTAGGTGAGGTCCGGAATGTTCATTGATATTTTGACAGTAATGTGTGAGAATATACTTTTTTTTTAATTTATTTTTTCATACACCCCGCCCCTTTTCCTGCAATAGGTTATTGAATAGATAGGATATCTGACACATTTCTCAGCTAACGTTATTACCTTAACCATTTTTCTGTTATTTTGTGAGGTGGTATAATTTACTGCACTTTAAAGCATCAAACTTGTGCACTTCATTGTTGGCAATGTCATAAAAGTTTGTTGTTGCCCTTTGCCCACTGGGCCCTACTTGGGATCTCCATTTATCAAAGGTACTATTGCAAAATGGGTTTTACAAACAATCCAACTAGTCCATAAATTAACAAACAAAAAAATCTGTGTTTGAACTATAAGCTTATGCTACAAGGAAAAAAGATGTGATATTAGTTTTTGTTGGCAATGTCATTAAGACATTTGTAATGCTGCAGCATGTTTGACAAATAACACTTCTACCAAACGCAAGACATTGATTAGACATTTTCGCAAAAAACGCAACTTAACAGGTCAGATAATTTTGAAGTGATCTAACACAAGTCATTCGTTGGACTCTCTTCCAAGGAGGATACTACTAAATAATCTCTGCAAGCTTGTGAATTTAGAAGAGATTTAATGGTACTAAAGACACTAGTTTCTTATGAATATGGTTTGTAAATTGAACCGTCTAGATTTGAATGTGACCCTCCCACTTGGTGTTCGGGGAGAAGATGCAAACATGTTCAAATGTTAGTCTCTTTTGGGGTCATTGTGAGGTCATAGTCTTAGTGAGCCATATGGCTTCAGCTAAATTGATGCCCATAGGGAAAGAAAATTACATATTCTCCCAAATCCAACCCCTAAATGGCATAGTTATTCCCAGAAAGTGAGTCTAGAAGAGTGTAAATTACAAAAACATGTTTACAGGTAACTGGTAGCATAATAGCTAATGGAGAGAATCCTATCCCAGAGCTAAGGTATGAGTCCTAGCATGTCTGTGGCAAAAGTTTGTGTCACAGGCACTGTAGATTGCTGATAGCGTACATCTTTTCTCAAATCCCAGGATGAAACCAACAATGTTAAGTAAAAAAGTACCACACTGAAAAACTTCTGCTGAGATTAATTGAAATTAAAGACCTCTGTATAGGTTTAAAAGGCTTAGTATTGGTGATAGCTGTGGTATATAAGCCACAGCAGTGCATTATTTTAGATTAAAGGTGTTTCTGTAATTGTTTTGACTCACTGAAATGGCCACTTAACCTTTCTATGTAAGGCCCTCACTAAATGACGTGGGAAACGGAGTTGTGTGCTATGAGGGTGAGAACATTATCCCAGAGATTGTGTACAATGTAGAAATAAAAAGATTGTAAAAAAATAATCCAAATCATGCATGTAATCTTATCCTTGCATGTTAGTTTTGCAGTTATATTTGAAACTTTATTTTGAAGGTGTCATTTGCTCGTCCGAGTTCAGAAAATATCAAAGATGCCAACCTGTACATTAGTGGTCTTCCAAGGACGATGATGCAGAAGGATGTGGAAGACATGTTTTCGCAATTTGGGCGCATAATTAACTCTCGTGTTCTTGTAGATCAAGCTACAGGTAAGTTCATAAAACTATTAATGTGGAAGCTGGCCAAGTAGCTGTTCTTAAATATTAAGTTGACTTTTTTGGCACATAATTCTAGGAGATATTCACCTTCAGATTACTGATTTCAAGTTGAACTGTATTTATGAATTAAGGAAGTGTGATTCCGTAATTGTTAATGATAATGCTTTCTAATCTACTGAGAGCAGTATATTGTGTACTTGCTGTGGGGACTACTGAATTAACCCTTCTTTTTTTTCCTACGTAAACCTGAATAATATGTAAACAAAAAAATTCAAATGAACAGAAGTTTGACTAACATTTTAAAAGACCCAATGGAGGTAACTTACTTCAAAATACTTCTAAAGGTTTACTTTCTTGAATCATTGCATGTCACCCATCTGGGAGTACTGCAGTAACCTTCAGATAGCAATTTCCCTTAATAAATATCTGTGAGACCTGTAAACAGTGTCACTTTAGCATCTTCTGTGATAAACATCCAGACATTAGCCAGCAGTCTTTCAGAACCCTGAAAACAGTGTTCTGAATGCCACAATACCACAGATTTTCTTCTGCACCTCTTGCTAAACGGTATCCCATTGAAGTCCTGCGCGTACTTCTTCTAGATATTTGTTTTCTGATCTCACTGAATGTTCATGTCTATTAGCAAAGTGCCTTTTCTGGGTAGGGCCTAGGGGTGGAGTGTAAGGAAATGCCTCCTTGGCATGGTTACCCCCTGACTTTTTTCCTTTGCTGATGCTAAGTTTTGATTTGAAAGTGTGCTGAGGCCTGCTAACCAGGCCCCAGCACCAGTGTTCTTTCCCTAACCTGTACTTTTGTTTCCACAATTGGCACACCCTGGCATCCAGGTAAGTCCCTTGTAACTGGTACCCCTGGTACCAAGGGCCCTGATGCCAGGGACGGTCTCTAAGGGCTGCAGCATATCTTATGCCACCCTAGGGACCCCTCACTCAGCACAGACACACTGCTTGTCGGCTTGTGTGATGCTGGTAAGGATAAAAAGACTAAGTCGACATGGCACTCCCCTCAGGGTGCCATGCCAACCTCACACTGCCACCCTCTAGCAGGCCTTACAGCCCTAAGGCAGGGTGCACTATACCATAGGTGAGGGCATAGGTGCATGAGCACTATGCTCCTACAGTGTCTAAGCAAAACCTTAGACATTGTAAGTGCAGGGTAGCCATAAGAGTATATGGTCTGGGAGTCTGTCATGCACGAACTCCACAGCACCATAATGGCTACACTGAAAACTGTGAAGTTTGGTATCAAATTTCTCAGCACAATAAATGCACACTGTAAGGAAATGCCTCCTTGGCATGGTTGCCCCCTGACTTTTTGCCTTTGCTGATGCTATGTTTACAATTGAAAGTGTGCTGAGGCCTGCTAACCAGGCCCCAGCACCAGTGTTCTTTCCCTAACCTGTACTTTTGTATCCACAATTGGCAGACCCTGGCATCCAGATAAGTCCCTTGTAACTGGTACTTCTAGTACCAAGGGCCCTGATGCCAAGGAAGGTCTCTAAGGGCTGCAGCATGTCTTATGCCACCCTGGAGACCTCTCACTCAGCACAGACACACTGCTTGCCAGCTTGTGTGTGCTAGTGAGGACAAAACGAGTAAGTCAACATGGCACTCCCCTCAGGGTGCCATGCCAGCCTCTCACTGCCTATGCAGTATAGGTAAGACACCCCTCTAGCAGGCCTTACAGCCCTAAGGCAGGGTGCACTATACCATAGGTGAGGGTACCAGTGCATGAGCATGGTACCCCTACAGTGTCTAAACAAAACCTTAGACCATTGTAAGTGCAGGGTAGCCATAAGAGTATATGGTCTGGGAGTCTGTTTTGCACGAACTCCACAGCACCATAATGGCTACACTGAAAACTGGGAAGTTTGGTATCAAACTTCTCAGCACAATAAATGCACACTGATGCCAGTGTACATTTTATTGCAAAATACACCCCAGAGGGCACCTTAGAGGTGCCCCCTGAAACTTAACCGACTGTCTGTGTAGGCTGACTAGTTCCAGCAGCCTGCCACACTAGAGACATGTTGCTGGCCCCATGGGGAGAGTGCCTTTGTCACTCTGAGGCCAGTAACAAAGCCTGCACTGGGTGGAGATGCTAACACCTCCCCCAGGCAGGAGCTGTAACACCTGGCGGTGAGCCTCAAAGGCTCACCCCTTTGTCACAGCACCGCAGGACACTCCAGCTAGTGGAGTTGCCCGCCCCCTCCGGCCCCCACTTTTGGCGGCAAGGCCGGAGAAAATAATGAGAACAACAAGGAGGAGCCACTGGCCAGTCAGGACAGCCCCTAAGGTGTCCTGAGCTGAGGTGACTCTAACTTTTAGAAATCCTCCATCTTGCAGATGGAGGATTTCCCCCAATAGGGTTAGGATTGTGACCCCCTCCCCTTGGGAGGAGGCACAAAGAGGGTGTACCCACCCTCAGGGCTAGTAGCCATTGGCTACTAACCCCCCAGACCTAAACACGCCCTTAAATTTAGTATTTAAGGGCTACCCTGAACCCTAGAAAATTAGATTCCTGCAACAACCAGAAGAAGGACTGCCTAGCTGAAAACCCCTGCAGAGGAAGACCAGAAGACAACCACTGCCTTGGCTCCAGAAACTCACCGGCCTGTCTCCTGCCTTCCAAAGAACTCTGCTCCAGCAACGCCTTCCAAAGGGACCAGCAACCTCTGAATCCTCTGAGGACTGCCCTGCTTCGACGACGACAAGAAACTCCCGAGGACAGCGGACCTGCTCCAAAAAGACTGCAACTTTATCCAAAGGAGCAGCTTTAAAGAACCCTGCAATCTCCCCGCAAGAAGCGTGAGACTTGCAACCCTGCACCCGGCGACCCCGACTCGGCTGGTGGAGAACCAACACCTCAGGGAGGACCCCCGGACTACTCTACGACTGTGAGTACCAAAACCTGTCCCCCCTGAGCCCCCACAGCGCCGCCTGCAGAGGGAATCCCGAGGCTTCCCCTGACCGCGACTCTTTGAAACCTAAGTCCCGACGCCTGGAAAAGACCCTGCACCCGCAGCCCCCAGGACCTGAAGGACCGGACTTTCACTGCAGAAGTGACCCCCAGGAGTCCCTCTCCCTTGCCCAAGTGGAGGTTTCCCCGAGGAAGCCCCCCCTTGCCTGCCTGCAGCGCTGAAGAGATCCCTTGATCTCTCATTGACTTCCATTGCGAACCCGACGCTTGTTCTAACACTGCACCCGGCTGCCCCCGCGCCGCTGAGGGTGAAATTTCTGTGTGGGCTTGTGTCCCCCCCGGTGCCCTACAAAACCCCCCTGGTCTGCCCTCCGAAGACGCGGGTACTTACCTGCTGGCAGACTGGAACCGGGGCACCCCCTTCTCTCCATTGAAGCCTATGCGTTTTGGGCACCACTTTGAACTCTGCACCTGACCGGCCCTGAGCTGCTGGTGTGGTAACTTTGGGGTTGCTCTGAACCCCCAACGGTGGGCTACCTTGGACCAAGAACTGAACCCTGTAAGTGTCGTACTTACCTGGTAAAACTAACAAAAACTTACCTCCCCCAGGAACTGTGAAAATTGCACTAAGTGTCCACTTTTAAAGTAGCTATTTGTGAATAACTTGAAAAGTATACATGCAATTGAAATGATTCAAAGTTCCTAATGTACTTACCTGCAATACCTTTCAAACAAGATATTACATGTTAAATTTGAACCTGTGGTTCTTAAAATAAACCAAGAAAAGATATTTTTCTATACAAAACCTATTGGCTGGATTTGTCTCTGAGTGTGTGTACCTCATTTATTGTCTATGTGTATGTACAACAAATGCTTAACACTACTCCTTGGATAAGCCTACTGCTCGACCACACTACCACAAAATAGAGCATTAGTATTATCTCTTTTTACCACTATTTTACCTCTAAGGGGAACCCTTGGACTCTGTGCATGCTATTCCTTACTTTGAAATAGCACATACAGAGCCAACATCCTACACACACTGATGCCACTGTACATTTTATTGTAACCTACACCCCAGAGGGCACCTTAGAGGTGCCCCCTGAAACCTTAACCGACTATCCGTGTAGGCTGACTAGTTTTAGCAGCCTGCCACACACCAGACATGTTGCTGGCCACATGGGGAGAGTGCCTTTGTCACTCTGTGGCTAGTAACAAAGCTGGTACTGGGTGGAGATGCTTATCACCTCCCCCTGCAGGAACTGTAACACCTGGCGGTGAGCCTCAAAGGCTCACCCCCTTTGTTACAGCACCCCAGGGCATTCCAGCTAGTGGAGTTGCCCGCCCTCTCCAGCCACGGCCCCACTTTTGGCAGCAAGGTCGGAGGAGATAATGAGAAAAACAAGGAGTCGTCACTGGCCAGTCAGGACAGCCCCTAACGCAACCTGATCTGAGGTGACTCTGACTTTTAGAAATCCTCCAGCTTGCAGATGGAGGATTCCCCCAATAGGGATAGGAATGTGCCCCCCTCCCCTCGGGAGGAGGCACAAAGAGGGTGTAGCCACCCTCAGGGCTAGTAGCCATTGGCTACTAACCCCCAGACCTAAAAAGGCCTTAAATTTAGTATTTAAGGGCTCCACAGAACCTAGGAACTCAGATTCCTGCAACCTAAGAAGAGGACTGCTAAGCTGAAAAACCCTGCAGAGAAGACGGAGACACCAACTGCTTTGGCCCCAGATCTACCGGCCTGTCTCCCCACTTCTAAAGACACTGTTCCAGCGACGCTCTCCTCAGGGACCAGCGACCTCTGAAGCCTCCGAGGACTGCCCTGCATCTAGAAGGACCAAGAACTCCCGAGGACAGCGGCCCTGTTCACCAAAGACTGCAACTTTGACACAACTTGCGTTTCCCGCCGGAAGCGTGAGACTGGACATTCTGCACCCAACGCCCCCGGCTTGACTTGTGGAGAACAGTCACTTCAGGGAGGATTCCCTTGCGAGTGCTAGACCGTGAGTAGCCAGAGTTGCCCCCCCCTGAGTCCCCAAAGCGACTCCTGCAGAGGAAATCCCGAGGCTCCCCCTGACCGCGACTGCCCGCTTCTAAGAACCCAACTCCTGTTAGGGACACTGCATCCGCAGCCCCCAGGACCTGAAGGATCCGAACTCCAGTGCAGAAGTGACCCCCAGGAGGTCCTCTCCCTTGCCCAGGCCGTGGCTACCCGAGGAGCTCTCTCTCCCCCCCCCCCCCCCCCCCTCCCCCCCCATTGCCTGCCTGCATCGCTGAAGAGACCCCTTGGTCTCCCATTGATTTCAATTACAAACCCGACGCTTGTTTGCACACTGCATCCGGCCGCCCCCATGCCGCTGAGGGTGTACTTTGTGTGGACTTGTGCCCCCCCCCCCCCCCAGTGCCCTAAAAAAAAAAACCCTGGTCTGCCCCCGGAAGACGCGGGTACCACTTTGACCTCTGCACCTGACTGGCCCTGAGCTGCTGGTGTGGTAACTTTGGGGTTGCTCTGAACCCCCAACGGTGGGCTACCTTGGACCCAAACTTGAACCTCGTAGGTGGTTTACTTACCTGCAAAAACTAACAAACTCTTACTTCCCCCAGGAACTGTTGAAAATTGCACTAAGTGTCTAGTTTTAAAATAGCTATATGTGATTTATGTGAAAACTGTATATGCTATTTTGCTAATTCAAAGGTCCTAAAGTACCTACCTGCAATACCTTTCATTTGAAGTATTACATGTAAATCTTGAACCTGTGGTTCTTAAAATAATCAACCAAACAGTGGAACAGGGTAGGTCGCTCCCCCGTCCTCACAGCGCCACCAGACCTGTGTGCCTTCTCCCTATTGCTGTCTGCCCGCTTGGTTTTGCCTGTGTGTGCCCTTTGCTGTCTGCCTGCTTGGTTTTGCCTGTGTGTGCCCCTCGCTGCCTGCTTGTTGTGATCGCGCCCCCCCTTCTCTCCGTGTACCCCGAGTGCCTGCCTTCGCCGAGTGTCCCCGCCGCCCCCCGTCCCTCCGCCGCCTTTTTTCCACGTTTTTCGTACCTTTTTCGGTACTTTTTCGTTTATAGGCCTCCTCGCCACTCTCGAGGCTTCCCGCCGTTGCTTTCCCGCTTTTTCACCTACCCGCTCACCTCCCGCCTCCCAGCTAACCCCGCCTCCCCGGCTACCCCTTAAATGGCGGCCGCTGCGAGGCCGTGGTAGCGACCCTTGACCCCAGGGTAGGTCGCTCCCCCGTCCTCACAGCGCCACCAGACCTGTGTGCCTTCTCCCTATTGCTGTCTGCCCGCTTGGTTTTGCCTGTGTGTGCCCTTTGCTATCTGCTTGTTGTGATCGCGCTCCCCTCTCTCCGTGTACCCCGAGTGTGTGCCCTTTGCTGTCTGCCTGCTTGGTTTTGCCTGTGTGTGCCCCTCGCTGCCTGCTTGTTGTGATCGCGCCCCCCTTCTCTCCGTGTACCCCGAGTGCCTGCCTTCGCCGAGTGTCCCCGCCGCCCCCCCCGTCCCTCCGCCGCCTTTTCTCCTCGTTTTCCGCGTTTTTTCCACGTTTTTCGTACCTTTTTCGGTACTTTTTCGTTTATAGGCCTCCTCGCCACTCTCGAGGCTTCCCGCCGTTGCTTTCCCGCTTTTTCACCTACCCGCTCACCTCCCGCCTCCCAGCTAACCCCGCCTCCCCGGCTACCCCTTAAATGGCGGCCGCTGCGAGGCCGCGCAGCGGACGCGCCAATGGCGCGCCTAAGGCAAGCCCGTCTGCGCCCGTCCGCGCCTGGACCACGCCCGTCCGCGCCTGGACCACGCCCAGCGCCCGACCCCCTGGTCCCCGCGCCTCCCGCCTGACCTACGACTCCACCACGCTCACCAAACTCAACCCTGGCCGCACGCCGGGCTGCTATCGCGCCACCCCGAAACGGACCCACGGATCCTTCACCTGCAACAACTGCCGCTTCACCTGCCTTCGGGCCCACTCCGCTCCCGCCAAGAACAACCCCCCCGGAAGCAATCTCCACTGCATCCTGGTCAACACCCGATCCATCCACAGGCACGCCATCGAACTGTGGAACCTCATCAACTCAACAAACCCGGACATCGCCTTCCTCACCGAGACCTGGATGAACCCCTCCTCGGCACCCGACATCGCCATAGCCATCCCCGACGGCTTCAAAATCATCCGGAAAGACCGCACCAACCGCATCGGAGGAGGCATCGCCATCGCACACAAAAACTCCATCCGCATCTCGACCCACACCGACGACTCACTCCCCGACGCCGAACATCTCCACTTCACGATCCACAGCGACCCAAGACCACCCTCAGAGGCACCCTCATGTACAGACCACCAGGACCCCGTGCCAAGTTCAGCGAAGACATCGCAGACTTTGTCAACCCTCACGCACTCCTGTCCACCGACTACATCCTCCTAGGAGACCTCAACTTTCACCTGGAGAACCTCACCGACAAAAACACCACCGCCCTACTGGACAACCTCGCCAACCTGGGACTGAAACAACTAGTCAACACACCCACCCACCACGCCGGACACACGCTCGACCCCATTTCTCCTCCAGCAAACACATCACCGTCAGCCATACCACCGAACTCACCTGGTCGGACCACAGCTGTGTCCACTTCAGCTTCAAGAAGACCACCGTGCTTCACCACACCCAGCAACCACCAAGAAGACACTGGAATCGTATCACCACTGAACAGCTCGCATCAACCCTCTCCCAGAACCAACCCACCAGCACCACCGACCCAAACGAAGCTGCCAACAACCTCACAAGCTGGATCTCCGACTGCGCCAACCTCCTGGCCCCCCTGAAGACTCAAGCCAACACCAACAACCACAAGAAAAACTCCTGGTTCACCCCCGACCTCAAGAACTCCAAGAAAGAATGCCGCGCCCGCGAGAAGGCGTGGCGCCTCAACCAGACCGAAGAGAACATGTCAGCTCTCAAGGACGCCACCCGCCAACACCACCAACACCTCCGCGCCGCACGAAAAACAGCCTACCGGAACAGACTTGACAACAACGCCCACAACAGCAAGGAACTATTTGGCATCGTCAAAGAGCTCTCCAACCCGGACGCAGAAAACAACCCTATTCCCCCCTCACAGGACCTCTGCGACTCCCTCGCAACCTTCTTCCACCACAAGATCATCGACATATACAACAGCTTCCCGACCCCCAACGCAAACCCCCACCCGGAACCCGCCACCGACATCACCACCATCCTCACCTGGAGCCCTACCACCACCAAGGAGACCACCCGCGTCATGAACTCGATCCACTCCGGATCCCCTTCAGACCCCTGCCCGCACCACATCTACAACAAGGCCGACAACATCATCGCACCGCACCTCCGAGACGTCATCAACGCCTCCCTCACCGCCGCCACCTTCCCGGAGAGCTGGAAACACGCAGAGCTCAACGCCCTCCTAAAGAAACCTACAGCAGACCCCACCGAACTCAAAAACTTCCGGCCCATCTCTCTCCTACCATTCCCCGCCAAAGTGATTGAGAAAATCGTCAACGCTCAACTCACCACCGCCCTGGAAACCAACGACTCCCTCGACCCCACACAGTTCGGTTTCAGGGCCAACCACAGCACCGAAACCGCCCTCATCGCAGCCACGGACGACATCCGAGCCCTGACCGACAAGGGAGAAACCGTGGCCCTCATACTCCTGGACCTCTCTGCAGCCTTCGACACGGTCTGCCACCGCACCCTGATACACCGCCTCAGCAACGCCGGCATCAGAGGCAAGGCCCTGGAATGGATCGTCTCCTTCCTCTCCGGAAGGACTCAGAGAGTCCGCCTGCCCCCCTTCAGATCCACAGCCACGGAGATCATCTGCGGCGTACCCCAAGGATCCTCCCTCAGCCCCACTCTCTTCAACGTCTACATGACCCCCCTGGCGAACATCGCACGCAAACACGGACTCGACCTCATATCCTATGCCGACGACACCCAGCTCATCTTATCCCTCACAAACAACCCCACCTCAGCTAGGACCAGACTACATGAAGGAATGAAGGAAGTAGCGAACTGGATGACAGACAGCCGGCTTAAACTGAACACAGATAAGACGGAGGTCCTCATCCTCGGCCCTACTCCCGCCGCATGGGACGACTCCTGGTGGCCCCCCGCCCTAGGCAGCACTCCCCAACCCACCGACCACGCACGCAACCTCTGCTTCATCCTGGACTCATCCCTCTCCATGACCAGACAGGTCAACTCGGTGACCTCGGCATGCTTCAACACCCTCCGCATGCTCCGCAAGATCTTCCGCTGGATCCCCACCGACACCAGGAAGACCGTCACCCACGCCCTCGTCACCAGCCGCCTGGACTACGGGAACACCCTATACGCCGGCATCACCACCAAGCTGCAGAGGAAACTACAACGGATCCAGAACGCTGCCGCACGACTCATCCTGGACATACCCCGCCACCACCACATTTCCGGACACCTGAAGAGACTTCATTGGCTCCCAGTCAACAAGAGGATCACCTTCCGACTCCTCACCCACGCACACAAAGCCCTCCACGACCTCGGACCCAAAATCATCAACAACCGCGTCTCCTTCTACACCCCTCCGCGCACTCTACGCTCGACCGGACAGGCCCTGGCAGCCGTACCCCGCATCCGCAAAGCCACCGCCGGAGGAAGATCCTTCTCTTTCCTAGCAGCGAAAACCTGGAACTCTCTGCCCAGCCACCTTCGCGCCATACCTGACCACCTCTCCTTCAGAAGGCAGCTCAAGACCTGGCTCTTCGAGCACTGACACCAACCCCCCCCCCCCCCCCCCCCCCCCCCCCCCAGCGCCTTGAGACCCTTTATGGGTGAGTAGCGCGCTTTATAAATGCGATTGATTGATTGAATTGCCAGTCTTCTTTCCACAGCCAGACACTGTGGCAGAAAGAGCTGTTCATACTCTAGATCTCAAAAGAACTCTTATGTACTATGTAAACGGAACTAAAGAATTGAGAAAAACCAAACAACTTTTCGTTGCCTTTCTACAACCATATAGAGGCAATCCTATATCAAAACAAGGATTAGCAAGATGGATTGTTAGATGCATACAAACATTCTATATCTAAGCAAAAAGATAACTTTTGATCACTTCTAGAGCACATTCTACAAGAAAGGTGCGTCTATGGCATTCTTAGGTAACATACCAATGGCTGATACATATAAAGCTGCCACATGGTCTACTACTCATACATTTACAAAACATTATTGTGTAGATGTATTTTCAAAGCAACAGGCCAGTGTTGGCCAAACTGTCTTATGAACACTATTTCAAACAACTTCAACTCCTACAGGCTAGCCACCACTATTTTAGTTTTTTTTTGTTTTTTGGGAGGATTAACTGCTTTGTAGTCCATGCATAGCATGTGTATTTGGAGCTACACATGCCATTGAACAGAAAATGTCACTACCCAGTGTACATCTGTTTGTTTCATGTAATGCTGCAGATTCACATGCACCCTCCCCCCGGGAAGCCTGTAGTAAAGTTTATCATTTGTACATATGTAGATGCATTTACATGGACATCTCCTTATATTCTTATACTCTATCATTCCTTCCTTTACCCTTTGCGGGAAAACAATCTAACAATGGAGTCGATGCCCATGCGCAGTGTAACTGAGAGGAGGAGTCACTGGATCCCGTGACTCCGAAAAGACTTCTTCGAAGAAAAACATGCAACACTCCGAGCCCAACACTAGATGTCTGAAAAGCTATGCATAGCATGTGAATCTGCAGCACTACATGCCACGAACAGATGTACACTGGGTAAGTGACATTTTCCATATATATAATTTCCCTCCTCTACCACATCTAGCTCACACCCAAATCTCAGTTTACTACCTTGATCTCCCAAACAACCCTACTAAAGTCTCCCTCATTTATCTCACCTTTGACTCATCCAAAACCCCTCCTGCTAGTTTGATCTCCCTAACCCATTGCCACAGACTCTTCCCTCCTCAGTGTCTCCTTTACTCATCCCATAAACTCCCAGTTAATACTTCTGGATTTGTCCCTCCGCGATCCATTCATTACTCTAGTCACTCCAACTAAGAAACTCACATATCCTCTGCTCAAATTAACTCATAATAATACTAATACTGTTCTCATATTTCCCTATACTAATCCACATCTAATTCCTCTTGGGTTCTAGAGTAGCATGTTAGTCACCGAAAAGCGATTTGACTACCTCGTCCGGGGTGGTAAGTGCTATATATATACAATTGGTCTCTCGTTCTCTCAATCACATGCAGTTCCAGTGGCGAGAAGTAGAAATAAATGATGCAGAGGAGTCCTTGTGTAGTTTTGCACATCGAAACTGGGTATCCAGCCGCAAGGGAGTCCCTAAATAGCCCTAAAAGGGGGTTTCATCACCTTGCAAGGTGACCACTTATCAGGAGGGTTCTCTGACGTCCCCTGCCTGACCTGGTCACTCAGATGCTCCCAGGAGCCTCTGCACATCTTGGTTTCAAGATGACAGAATCGAGAGGCCCCCTGGTGGAGCTCAGGACACCACAGCTAGGGTGGTGATGGACAGGGGAGAGTGGTCACTCCCCTTTTCTTTGTCCAGTTCTGTGCAAGAGCAGGGACCGTGGGTCCCTGGACTGGTGCAAACTGGTTTATGCACAGAGAGCACCAAATGTGCCCTTCAAAGCAAACTGGTGGCTTGGAGAGGCTACCCCTCCTGAGCCTTGTAACTCCTTATTCTAGGCGGAGAGGGTGCTGCCTCCCTCTTCCACAGGAAATCCTTTATTCTGCCTTCCCCTGCCTGAGCTGGTCAAGCAGCAGGAGGGCAGAACCCCATCTAAGGGGTGGTAGAAGCGCAGGCTGCCCGAAAACCCTTGAAGACTGGTAGAAACAATACTGGGGGGGGTCCTCTAAGGAGCCCCCAGAGTGCATGGAATCATACAACCAATATGGGCACCAGTATTAGGCTATGATTCGGACATGTTTGATACCAAACATGCCCAGGTTTGGAGTTACCATTATATAGCTAGACACAGGTACACTGGTAAAATGGCTTCCCCGCACTTACGAAGTCCAGTGCAATGTAACTGGAGTTCGTAGAGGCACGTCTGCTCGTGCAGGGGTTCCCTCACACACTGAGACCTGCACCCTGCCCCATGGGCTAGGAGGATAGGGACGTCTTAGTGAGCGGTGGTGAAAGGGTGCTTGCATCTATTCACGCAGCCTGCAATGGCAGGCCTGTAGACACATTTTACATGCGCTTCCATGGGTGGCATAATACATGCTGCAGCCCGTCCCAATGCCCTAGATACCTATGTACCATATACTAGGGGCTTAAAAGGGGACACCATTATGCCAATTGTGTAGTGCTCAAAGGTCCTAGGTAACTAAGTTTGAAGAGAGGGAGCACCATCACTGGGGGGGTCCTGGTTAGCAAGATCCCAGTAAAAACAGTCTGAGCACACTGATAGGCAAAAAGTGGCGGTAAGCATGCCGAAAATAGGGTACTTTCCTACTGATAGGATTAGTATGAGACCTGAAAGAGAGCCAACAGTGGGAATGTAGGTATGGTTCCTACAGGCGCTTGGGCTGACTGATGTATGGAGGGCCCTAGATGGTCAGGATATGAGATTCTCCTTCTGTTCCTACTCACATGACCTGTTCTCCAGGGTTGATTACGTCCTGACACCTGTGGAATCTCTGGGTAGGTTCACAGAGATTAAATACTTTACACAAGGAAACTAAACCAGCCCCCATTACAGGTAACCCTGAACACTAACAGTCATAGAGAGCCCCATGAGCGGAGGATAGCTACGTGCCGATTGTCCCACAAGAAGGTGGAAAAGGCATTAGACGAGGCCACTGAGCTCTTTAGGGAAAACGAGGGTACAGTAACTAGTGGCGCATAATGTGGGAAGCGAATAAAGCAATACTTAGGGGAGTGATTATAGCAGGAGAAGTGAGACAATCGGACCCGCTGTGGGTGCCTGGAAGAGCTGGAGCACAAAATAGAGGTGCTGAAGAGGAAACAGGATATCTGACCTACTCCACTTCTCAGACAGAGACTGGAAAGCAAGCGCACAGAACACTGCGAACTGATGCACAATGACATTAAGACCTCCTTTTTGGCTAAGCAGAAGTGAATATACAGGGAGTGCAGAATTATTAGGCAAATGAGTATTTTGACCACATCATCCTCTTTATGCATGTTGTCTTACTCCAAGCTGTATAGGCTCGAAAGCCTACTACCAATTAAGCATATTAGGTGATGTGCATCTCTGTAATGAGAAGGGGTGTGGTCTAATGACATCAACACCCTATATCAGGTGTGCAGAAATATTAGGCAACTTCCTTTCCTTTGGCAAAATGGGTCAAAAGAAGGACTTGACAGGCTCAGAAAAGTCAAAAATAGTGAGATATCTTGCAGAGGGATGCAGCACTCTTAAAATTGCAAAGCTTCTGAAGCGTGATCATCGAACAATCAAGCGTTTCATTCAAAATAGTCAACAGGGTCGCAAGAAGCGTGTGGAAAAACCAAGGCGCAAATTAACTGCCCATGAACTGAGAAAAGTCAAGCGTGCAGCTGCCACGATGCCACTTGCCACCAGTTTGGCCATATTTCAGAGCTGCAACATCACTGGAGTGCCCAAAAGCACAAGGTTTGCAATACTCAGAGACATGGCCAAGGTAAGAAAGGCTGAAAGACGACCACCACTGAACAAGACACACAAGCTGAAACGTCAAGACTGGGCCAAGAAATATCTCAAGACTGATTTTCCTAAGGTTTTATGGACTGATGAAATGAGAGTGAGTCTTGATGGGCCAGATGGATGGGCCCGTGGCTGGATTGGTAAAGGGCAGAGAGCTCCAGTCCGACTCAGACGCCAGCAAGGTGGAGGTGGAGTACTGGTTTGGGCTGGTATCATCAAAGATGAGCTTGTGGGGCCTTTTCGGGTTGAGGATGGAGTCAAGCTCAACTCCCAGTCCTACTGCCAGTTCCTGGAAGACACCTTCTTCAAGCAGTGGTACAGGAAGAAGTCTGCATCCTTCAAGAAACACATGATTTTCATGCAGGACAATGCTCCATCACACGCGTCCAAGTATTCCACAGCGTGGCTGGCAAGAAAGGGTATAAAAGAAGGAAATCTAATGACATGGCCTCCTTGTTCACTTGATCTGAACCCCATTGAGAACCTGTGGTCCATCATCAGATGTGAGATTTACAAGGAGGGAAAACAGTACACCTCTCTGAACAGTGTCTGGGAGGCTGTGGTTGCTGCTGCACGCAATGTTGATGGTGAACAGATCAAAACACTGACAGAATCCATGGATGGCAGGCTTTTGAGTGTCCTTGCAAAGAAAGGTGGCTATATTGGTCACTGATTTGTTTTTGTTTTGTTTTTGAATGTCAGAAATGTATATTTGTGAATGTTGAGATGTTATATTGGTTTCACTGGTAATAATAAATAATTGAAATGGGTATATATTTTTTTTTGTTAAGTTGCCTAATAATTATGCACAGTAAGTCACCTGCACACACAGATATCCCCCTAACACAGCTAAAACTAAAAACAAACTAAAAACTACTTCAAAAAATTTCAGCTTTGATATTAATGAGTTTTTTGGGTTCATTGAGAACATGGTTGTTGTTCAATAATAAAATTAATCCTCAAAAATACAACTTGCCTAATAATTCTGCACTCCCTGTATGAAGCCAGCGATAAAGCCGGTAAGCTGTTAGCATGGATTGGTAGCAGAGAAAATGAGTCCACCAGTTCCAGAATTGGTGGGGGGGAGGGGGAACTGTAAGGGGCAGTAGACAAATAGCAGAACCCTTTGCGCACTATATGGCTGCCTTCTGTGAGCCGAGGATAGACCCCCAAGAGGAGGAAATAGGGGATTTCGTACGGGGCTGCCCAGTGGGAACTCTGAGCCTAGAGCAGCGCAAATCTCTGAAGTCTGATCTCACTGAATCTGAGATTACTGTTGCACTTGCTAAGCTACAGGCTGGGAAACCTCCTAGCTCCTAGACCCTAGCCCCCAATAGGTGGTCCGACAAGCTTTTTCGCAGTCTGGCTAGACGAGTGGAAAGGCTGCTGTTACTGTTGTACCGAGACGCTCTCTGCTGTCCTTTTACGCTCTAGGTTCGACTGCAGTATCGCACTCCCCATTATTAGGAAATATTATGAGGCCATACAGTTTGCCATAGTAAACGACTAGATCTATGTGGACACAGATGACCTGGTGATCAGGGTAAACAGGTGGGGGATGGGCGACCAAAGTTGTATGCATGTTTTATATGGAGGCAGACAAAACAATAGGGCTTTCCGGGCAACAGGTGTGGTCCTGGTGGTTTGGAGGAAATTGCTCAGAGAAATGGAGTAACATGAGACTAAGGCCTATGATGCTGCTTTGGGAGGGCACACCGCTGCGACGGGTGACCACCTCCAAGGCTTTCAGGGTTGGGACAGTATAGGTATAACCACGTTGGCAGAAGAATGGGACGCTAATGGAGTAGTCCCCTTTAATTATCTACAGAAGGAGTACCAGATGCCACCTACTTAATGCCTAAAGTATAGGCAGTTAAGACACGCATTCGCAGTATAGATAACTATGAAGAGACCAAAGAAGGGTCTTTGTTAGAGAGCAGATTATTGTACTGACTTATTCAGTGCAATGTGATTTCTCTGACAAATGACACATTGATGCGGAACACTCGGGAGCCTTACACACCTCAGATGTATGGAAGCAGGACCTTGGCGAAATAGAAGACGAGGATTGGCAAGATGCCCTAGGCTTTCGGTCTGAAGGCACAATTGAGGCTAGCTATAGACTAATCCAGCTAAAGTTCCCACACAGGGCATACTACACTAGAACATTATTGTGCAACATTGGGAAGGCTGGGGATGCATTGTGTCTCCAAAAATGTGGTGCTGAAAGCAAATTCGTCATTACTCCAGTATTGGAACTTTCATAGATCACGTGCTTGAATACTTCACCGTCATTGAGCTGGTAGTCCCCGGTGGAATATACAACCTAGGCCTGAAAATGTACATAGGTTATTCTATTGAGGCCTGGGCCATGTATTGTATATGTACATTTTCAGGCCTAGGTTGTATATTCCACCAGGGACTCCCATCTCGCCAAGAGGGAAGTATTCAAGCATGTGAATCTATGAAAGCTTCCAATACTGGAGTACTACAGTTACAGGTAAGTAACTTACTTCATACATGGTGGCACAGCCCACACATACATCTCTTTTGGGGACAAGTGACAAGATCCCTGGAGGGAGCGGTGAAACCATAGTTGACAACTAGGGCTGGTCCTACTTGGGCATGGCCAACCTCGAATCTTACCAAATAGCAGAAAATACTGGTGAACTTAGGCTTTCTAATGGCAAACAAGACATTGCCCAGAATTTGAAGTGCGGGACAACCCCATCTTTCTGGCAGTGGGAATAAGGGATGGGCTGCTGCAAAATTATAGAATGAGAGGTCTATAAGGGTAGGGTTTGTGAGAAGTTCTGTAGAACATGTGACTCTGGGGAAATAGGATCAGCTGGCTGATAGTAGGATATATAACTGAGGATGTAGCATAGATGGTTGGGAAGGGGTGAAGAAGAGGCATGGTGTAAGGAAATGCCTCCTTGGCATGGTTGCCCCCTGACTTTTTGCCTTTGCTGATGCTATGTTTACAATTGAAAGTGTGCTGAGGCCTGCTGTAGGAAGTTGGCTCTGTATGTGCTATTTCAAAGTAAGGAATAGCATGCACAGAGTCCAAGGGTTCCCCTTAGAGGTAAAATAGTGGTAAAAATAGATAATACTAATGCTCTATTTTGTGGTAGTGTGGTCGAGCAGTAGGCTTATCCAAGGAGTAGTGTTAAGCATTTGTTGTACATACACATAGACAATAAATGAGGTACACACACTCAGAGACAAATCCAGCCAATAGGTTTTTGTATAGAAAAATATCTTTTCTTAGTTTATTTTAAGAACCACAGGTTCAAATTCTACATGTAATATCTCATTCGAAAGGTATTGCAGGTACTTTAGGAACTTCAAATCATAAAAATTGCATGTATACTTTTCAAGTTATTGACAAATAGCTGTTTTAAAAGTGGACACTTAGTGCAATTTTCACAGTTCCTGGGGGAGGTAAGTTTTTGTTAGGTTAACCAGGTAAGTAAGACACTTACAGGGCTTAGTTCTTGGTCCAAGGTAGCCCACCGTTGGGGGTTCAGAGCAACCCCAAAGTCACCACACCAGCAGCTCAGGGCCGGTCAGGTGCAGAGTTCAAAGTGGTGCCCAAAACACATAGGCTAGAATGGAGAGAAGGGGGTGCCCCGGTTCCGGTCTGCTTGCAGGTAAGTACCCGCGTCTTCGGAGGGCAGACCAGGGGGGTTTTGTAGGGCACCGGGGGGGACACAAGTCCACACAGAAATTTCACCCTCAGCAGCGCGGGGGCGGCCGGGTGCAGTGTAGAAACAAGCGTCGGGATTTCAATGTTAGTCTATGAGAGATCTCGGGATCTCTTCAGCGCTGCAGGCAGGCAAGGGGGGGATTCCTCGGGGAAACCTCCACTTGGGCAAGGGAGAGGGACTCCTGGGGGTCACTTCTCCAGTGAAAGTCCGGTCCTTCAGGTCCTGGGGGCTGCGGGTGCAGGGTCTCTCCCAGGCGTCGGGACTTTAGGTTCAAAGAGTCGCGGTCAGGGGAAGCCTCGGGATTCCCTCTGCAGGCGGCGCTGTGGGGGCTCAGGGGGGACAGGTTTTGGTACTCACAGTATCAGAGTAGTCCTGGGGTCCCTCCTGAGGTGTCGGATCTCCACCAGCCGAGTCGGGGTCGCCGGGTGCAGTGTTGCAAGTCTCACGCTTCTTGCGGGGAGCTTGCAGGGTTCTTTAAAGCTGCTGGAAACAAAGTTGCAGCTTTTCTTGGAGCAGGTCCGCTGTCCTCGGGAGTTTCTTGTCTTTTCGAAGCAGGGGCAGTCCTCAGAGGATGTCGAGGTCGCTGGTCCCTTTGGAAGGCGTCGCTGGAGCAGGATCTTTGGAAGGCAGGAGACAGGCCGGTGAGTTTCTGGAGCCAAGGCAGTTGTCGTCTTCTGGTCTTCCTCTGCAGGGGTTTTCAGCTAGGCAGTCCTTCTTGTAGTTGCAGGAATCTAATTTTCTAGGGTTCAGGGTAGCCCTTAAATACTAAATTTAAGGGCGTGTTTAGGTCTGGGGGGTTAGTAGCCAATGGCTACTAGCCCTGAGGGTGGGTACACCCTCTTTGTGCCTCCTCCCAAGGGGAGGGGGTCACAATCCTAACCCTATTGGGGGAATCCTCCATCTGCAAGATGGAGGATTTCTAAAAGTCAGAGTCACCTCAGCTCAGGATACCTTAGGGGGTGTCCTGACTGGCCAGTGACTCCTCCTTGTTTTTCTCATTATCTTCTCCGGCCTTGCCGCCAAAAGTGGGGCCTGGCCGGAGGGGGCGGGCAACTCCACTAGCTGGAGTGTCCTGCTGGGTTGGCACAAAGGAGGTGAGCCTTTGAGGCTCACCGCCAGGTGTGACAATTCCTGCCTGGGAGAGGTGTTAGCATCTCCACCCAGTGCAGGCTTTGTTACTGGCCTCAGAGTGACAAAGGTACTCTCCCCATGGGGCCAGCAACATGTCTCGGTTTGTGGCAGGCTGCTAAAACTAGTCAGCCTACACAGATAGTCGGTTAAGTTTCAGGGGGCACCTCTAAGGTGCCCTCTGTGGTGTATTTTACAATAAAATGTACACTGGCATCAGTGTGCATTTATTGTGCTGAGAAGTTTGATACCAAACTTCCCAGTTTTCAGTGTAGCCATTATGGTGCTGTGGAGTTCGTGTTTGACAGACTCCCAGACCATATACTCTTATGGCTACCCTGCACTTACAATGTCTAAGGTTTTGTTTAGACACTGTAGGGGTACCATGCTCATGCACTGGTACCCTCACCTATGGTATAGTGCACCCTGCCTTAGGGCTGTAAGGCCTGCTAGAGGGGTGTCTTACCTATACTGCATAGGCAGTGAGAGGCTGGCATGGCACCCTGAGGGGAGTGCCATGTCGACTTACTCGTTTTGTCCTCACTAGCACACACAAGCTGGCAAGCAGGGTGTCTGTGCTGAGTGAGAGGTCTCCAGGGTGGCATAAGACATGCTGCCGCCCTTAGAGACCTTCCTTGGCATCAGGGCCCTTGGTACTAGAAGTACCAGTTACAAGGGACTTATCTGGATGCCAGGGTCTGCCAATTGTGGATACAAAAGTACAGGTTAGGGAAAGAACACTGGTGCTGGGGCCTGGTTAGCAGGCCTCAGCACACTTTCAATTGTAAACATAGCATCAGCAAAGGCAAGAAGTCAGGGGGCAACCATGCCAAGGAGGCATTTCCTTACACCTGCTAACCAGGCCCCAGCACCAGTGTTCTTTCCCTAACCTGTACTTTTGTATCCACAATTGGCAGACCCTGGCATCCAGATAAGTCCCTTGTAACTGGTACTTCTAGTACCAAGGGCCCTGATACCAAGGAAGGTCTCTAAGGGCTGCAGCATGTCTTATGCCACCCTGGAGACCTCTCACTCAGCACAGACACACTGCTTGCCAGCTTGTGTGTGCTAGTGAGAACAAAACGAGTAAGTCGACATGGCACTCCCCTCAGGGTGCCATGCCAGCCTCTCACTGCCTATGCAGTATAGGTAAGACACCCCTCTAGCAGGCCTTACAGCCCTAAGGCAGGGTGCACTATACCATAGGTGAGGGTACCAGTGCATGAGCATGGTACCCCTACAGTGTCTAAACAAAACCTTAGACATTGTAAGTGCAGGGTAGCCATAAGAGTATATGGTCTGGGAGTCTGTCAAACACGAACTCCACAGCACCATAATGGCTACACTGAAAACTGGGAAGTTTGGTATCAAACTTCTCAGCACAATAAATGCACACTGATGCCAGTGTACATTTTATTGTAAAATACACCCCAGAGGGCACCTTAGAGGTGCCCCCTGAAACTTAACCGACTGTCTGTGTAGGCTGACTAGTTCCAGCAGCCTGCCACACTAGAGACATGTTGCTGGCCCCATGGGGAGAGTGCCTTTGTCACTCTGAGGCCAGTAACAAAGCCTGCACTGGGTGGAGATGCTAACACCTCCCCCAGGCAGGAGCTGTAACACCTGGCGGTGAGCCTCAAAGGCTCACCCCTTTGTCACAGCCCAGCAGGGCACTCCAGCTTAGTGGAGTTGCCCGCCCCCTCCGGCCACGGCCCCCACTTTTGGCGGCAAGGCTGGAGGGAACAAAGAAAGCAACAAGGAGGAGTCACTGGCCAGTCAGGACAGCCCCTAAGGTGCCCTGAGCTGAAGTGACTCTAACTTTTAGAAATCCTCCATCTTGCAGATGGAGGATTCCCCCAATAGGGTTAGGATTGTGACCCCCTCCCCTTGGGAGGAGGCACAAAGAGGGTGTACCCACCCTCAGGGCTAGTAGCCATTGGCTACTAACCCCCCAGACCTAAACACGCCCTTAAATTTAGTATTTAAGGGCTACCCTGAACCCTAGAAAATTAGATTCCTGCAACTACAAGAAGGACTGCCTAGCTGAAAACCCCTGCAGAGGAAGACCAGAAGACGACAACTGCCTTGGCTCCAGAAACTCACCGGCCTGTCTCCTGCCTTCCAAAGATCCTGCTCCAGCGACGCCTTCCAAAGGGACCAGCGACCTCGACATCCTCTGAGGACTGCCCCGGCTTCGAAAAGACAAGAAACTCCCGAGGACAGCGGACCTGCTCCAAGAAAAGCTGCAACTTTGTTTCCAGCAGCTTTGAAAGAACCCTGCAAGCTCCCCGCAAGAAGCGTGAGACTTGCAACACTGCACCCGGCGACCCCGACTCGGCTGGTGGAGATCCAAAACCTCAGGAGGGACCCCAGGACTACTCTAAGACTGTGAGTACCAAAACCTGTCCCCCCTGAGCCCCCACAGCGCCGCCTGCAGAGGGAATCCCGAGGCTTCCCCTGACCGCGACTCTTTGAGTCCCAAGTCCCGACACCTGGGAGAGACCCTGCACCCGCAGCCCCCAGGACCTGAAGGACCGGACTTTCACTGGAGGAGTGACCCCCAGGAGTCCCTCTCCCTTGACCAAGTGGAGGTTTCCCCGAGGAACCCCCCCCTTGCCTGCCTGCAGCGCTGAAGAGATCCCGAGATCTCCCATTGACTTCCATTACAAACCCGACGCTTGTTTCTACACTGCACCCGGCCGCCCCCGCGCTGCTGAGGGTGAAATTTCTGTGTGGGCTTGTGTGTCCCCCGGTGCCCTACAAAACCCCCCGGTCTGCCCTCCGAAGACGCGGGTACTTACCTGCAAGCAGACCGGAACCGGGGCACCCCCTTCTCTCCATTCTAGCCTATGCGTTTTGGGCACCACTTTGAACTCTGCACCTGACCGGCCCTGAGCTGCTGGTGTGGTGACTTTGGGGTTGCTCTGAACCCCCAACGGTGGGCTACCTTGGACCAAGAACTAAGCCCTGTAAGTGTCTTACTTACCTGGTTAACCTAACAAATACTTACCTCCCCTAGGAACTGTGAAAATTGCACTAAGTGTCCACTTTTAAAACAGCTATTTGTGAATAACTTGAAAAGTATACATGCAATTTTTATGATTTGAAGTTCCTAAAGTACTTACCTGCAATACCTTTCGAATGAGATATTACATGTAGAATTTGAACCTGTGGTTCTTAAAATAAACTAAGAAAATATATTTTTCTATACAAAAACCTATTGGCTGGATTTGTCTCTGAGTGTGTGTACCTCATTTATTGTCTATGTGTATGTACAACAAATGCTTAACACTACTCCTTGGATAAGCCTACTGCTCGACCACACTACCACAAAATAGAGCATTAGTATTATCTCTTTTTGCCACTATCTCACCTCTGAGGGGAACCCTTGGACTCTGTGCATACTATTCCTTACTTTGAAATAGTGCATACAGAGCCAACTTCCTACACATGGGTATTATGGATTTGCCATTAACTGAAGAATTGGAAACATGTTATTGTGTCAGTGTAATGTTCAAATTTCGGTACTCATAATAAATGCAAATTTTTTTTTTTTTTTTTTTTTTTATTTATTTTTTTATAAAAGGTGCTCAAACAAGAAGTGCAGGCCTTGTACTCAAAGGAGCCATAGTGCCTGTCCCTCTTCAACAAGGCACAGTAGTATACAACTTAGCTACCGCTTTCTGGAGGGATTTGCTTTACAGTCTATACAAAGCATGTGTATCTACAGCCACACATGCCTCAAACAGAAAATGTTACTTACCCTGTAGGCATCTGTTCGTGGCATTTAGTGTTGTAGATTCATATGTGCCCGCCCCCCTTTGTCCTTTACAGTTCCTTATTAGAATTTTATTTGAATGAACATCTCTTTGCTAATGCTTGCTATAAAGAAATGGCTCCCTGTTGCAGTTACCCCCCACTTTTTGCCTGATACTGATACTGATGCTGACTTGACTGAGAAGTGTGCTGGGACCCTGCTAACCAGGCCCCAGCCCCAGTGTTCTTTCACCTAAAATGTACCATTGTCTCCACAATTGGCACAACCCTGGCACCCAGGTAAGTCCCTTGTAACTGGTACCGCTGGTACCAAGGGCCCTGATGCCAGGGAAGGTCTCTAAGGGCTGCAGCATGACTTATGCCACCCTAGGGACCCCTCACTCAGCACAGACACACTGCTTGCCAGCTTGTGTGTGCTGGTGGGGAGAAAATGACTAAGTCGACATGGCACTCCCCTCAGGGTGCCATGCCAACCTCACACTGCCTGTGCCATAGGTAAGTCACCCCTTGTAGGAAGTTGGCTCTGTATGTGCTATTTCAAAGTAAGGAATAGCATGCACAGAGTCCAAGGGTTCCCCTTAGAGGTAAAATAGTGGTAAAAAGAGATAATACTAATGCTCTATTTTGTGGTAGTGTGGTCGAGCAGTAGGCTTATCCAAGGAGTAGTGTTAAGCATTTGTTGTACATACACACAGGCAATAAATGAGGAACACACACTCAGAGACAAATCCAGCCAATAGGTTTTGTTATAGAAAATTATATGTTCGATGGCATCTGTCGCTGTAGATACGCATGTTCTGCAATAGCTCGCCATCTGGTGTTGGGCCGGAGTGTTACAAGTTGTTTTTCTTCGAAGAAGTCTTTCGAGTCACGGGACCGAGTGACTCCTCCTTTTGTTTCCATTGCGCATGGGCGTCGACTCCATCCTCGATTGTTTTTTTTCCGCCATCGGGTTCGGACGTGTTCCTGTCGCTCCGAGTTTCGGAACAGAAAAAATAGTTAATTTCGGAAGATTTTCGTCGGTATTGTTGCGTTCGGGATCGGCATACTTACATTCAACACCGCATCGAAGATCGAAGAGCTCCGGTGCCCTTCGGGGTAATTTTTCGATCCTCCGTCGGGGCCTGGTCGGCCCGACCGCGTGCTGAAGAACGCCGATGGAACGGACCCTGTTCCGTTTCTGCCCCAAATGCCACAATAAATACCCCTACACAGACCAACACTTGGTCTGCAACCTGTGCCTGTCACCTGAGCACAGCGAAGACACCTGCGAGGCCTGTCGTGCGTTCCGGTCCCGAAAAACACTCCGAGACCGTCGAGCCAGAAGACTTCAAATGGCGTCCGCACCGACAGCCCGACGGGAGTTCGAGGAACAGGAAGAGGAAGGTACCTTCTCGATCCAAGACTCAGACTCCGAAGGATTCGACGATACACAAACCGTGAGTAAGACGTCGAAAACCACACAAAGAAACATTTACAAGGCCCAGGGGACGCCACTGCCACCAGGCCATGGCTCAACCCATAAAATCGGTGACCGACCGTCGGCACCGAAAAAGGCCCAAACAGTGCCGAGATCGTCCGACTCCGGTCGAGACACCGGCACGCAGCCTTCTCGGGACCGAGAAAGTGCTGGAGACAAGCCTCGACACCGAGATGCCGGTGTGGACACGGCTCGACGCCGAGACAGCGGCACCGAAACAGATCGACGCCGAGAGGTTTCGGCCCCGAAAAGGAAAAAAGTCACCTCGGAGCCGAAAAAACACGCAGACACAGTTTCGACGCCGAAACAAACTGCAAGCGACCCAGCTTCAGGCTCTTATACAGAAGAGCACTCGCTAACCTCCCAAATGCAGAAGCATAGGTTTGAGGAAGAGCTACAAGCAACTGATGCGGACCATACGCAAAAGCGTATCTTCATTCAGCAGGGGACAGGAAAAATAAGCACCCTTCCCCCCATTAGGAGAAAGAGAAGGTTGGAGTTCCAGACGGAACAAGCACCACAACCAAAAGTGGTGAAAAGAGTTACACCACCACCCTCTCCTCCGCCCGTGATTAACGTTTCACCAGCACAAACGCCATCACACTCCCCAGCTCACACCACCATGAGCCAGGGTGACCAAGACCAGGACGCATGGGACCTATACGACGCCCCAGTGTCAGATAACAGCCCAGAGGCATACCCTACAAAACCATCTCCACCAGAAGACAGCACCGCGTACTCTCAGGTGGTGGCTAGAGCAGCACAATTTCACAACGTAAGCCTCCACTCAGAACAGGTCGAGGATGATTTCCTGTTCAACACACTCTCCTCCACCCACAGCTCCTACCAAAGCCTGCCTATGCTCCCTGGTATGCTCCGGCACGCAAAAGACATATTTAAGGACCCGGTCAAAAGTAGGGCAATCACACCAAGGGTGGAAAAAAAGTATAAGCCGCCTCCTACAGACCCGGCTTTCATCACAACACAGCTGCCACCAGACTCTGTTGTTGTAGGAGCAGCTAGGAAAAGGGCCAACTCTCACACATCTGGAGATGCACCACCCCCAGATAAAGAAAGCCGCAAGTTTGATGCAGCTGGTAAAAGAGTCGCAGCACAAGCTGCAAACCAGTGGCGCATCGCGAACTCCCAGGCACTACTTGCGCGCTATGACAGAGCCCACTGGGACGAGATGCAACATCTCATTGAACATCTGCCCAAAGACTTCCAAAATAGGGCAAAACAAGTGGTTGAGGAGGGACAGGCCATCTCCAACAACCAGATCCGCTCCTCCATGGACGCTGCAGATACAGCTGCACGGACAATTAATACATCTGTAACTATCAGAAGGCATGCATGGCTCCGAACGTCTGGATTTAAACCAGAGATTCAACAAGCAGTTCTCAATATGCCTTTTAATGAAAAAGAACTGTTCGGTCCAGAAGTGGACACAGCGATTGAGAAACTCAAAAAAGATACGGACACTGCCAAAGCCATGGGCGCACTCTACTCCCCGCAGAGCAGAGGGAATTACAGCTCATTCCGTAAAACGCCCTTTCGAGGGGGGTTTCGGGGTCAAAGCACACAAGCCAGCACCTCACAAGCCACACCGTCCAGTTACCAAGGACAGTATAGAGGAGGTTTTCGGGGACAATATAGAGGAGGGCAATTCCCTAGAAATAGAGGAAGATTCCAAAGCCCCAAAACCCCTACTACTAAACAGTGACTCACATGTCACTCACCCCCTCCACACAACACCAGTGGGGGGACGAATAGGTCATTATTACAGAGCATGGGAGAAAATCACTACAGACACTTGGGTTCTAGCAATTATCCAACATGGTTACTGCATAGAATTTCTACAGTTCCCTCCAAACATACCACCAAAAGCACAAAATTTAACAACACACCATTCCAATCTCCTAGAGATAGAAGTGCAGGCACTATTGCAAAAGAATGCAATCGAATTAGTGCCAAACACACAAATAAACACAGGAGTTTACTCACTGTACTTTCTGATACCAAAGAAGGACAAAACACTGAGACCAATCCTAGACCTCAGAGTAGTCAACACTTTCATCAAATCAGACCACTTCCACATGGTCACACTACAAGAAGTATTGCCATTGCTAAAGCTGCACGACTACATGGCAACTTTAGACCTCAAGGATGCTTATTTCCATATACCAATTCACCCATCGCACAGGAAATACCTAAGGTTTGTATTCAAAGGAATACATTACCAATTCAAGGTACTGCCTTTCGGATTAACAACCGCACCAAGAGTCTTTACCAAATGTCTAGCGGTAGTCGCTGCACACATCAGAAGGCAGCAAATACATGTGTTCCCATATCTAGACGACTGGCTAATCAAGGCCCATTCGTTAATAGAGTGCTCAAATCACACAAATCATATCATACAAACCCTCTTCAAACTAGGGTTCACCGTCAATTTCACAAAATCCAAGATTCGGCCACGCAAGGTGCAACAATACCTGGGAGCCATAATAGACACATCAAAAGGAGTAGCCACTCCAAGTCCACAAAGAATTCAAAATTTCAACACCATCATACAACGCATGTATCCAACACAAAAGATACAAGCAAAGATGGTATTACAACTCCTAGGCATGATGTCATCATGCATAGCCATTGTCCCAAACGCAAGACTGCACATGAGGCCCTTACAACAATGCCTAGCATCACAGTGGTCTCAAGCACAGGGTCACCTTCTAGATCTGGTGTTAATAGACCGCCAAACTTACCTCTCGCTTCTGTGGTGGAACAACATAAATTTAAACAAGGGGCGGCCTTTCCAAGACCCAGTGCCACAATACGTAATAACAACAGATGCTTCCATGACAGGGTGGGGAGCACACCTCGATCAACACAGCATACAAGGACAATGGAACGTACATCAAACAAAACTGCATATCAATCACCTAGAACTTCTTGCAGTTTTTCAAGCACTAAAAGCTTTCCAACCAATAATAGTTCACAAATACATTCTCGTCAAAACAGACAACATGACAACAATGTATTATCTAAACAAGCAGGGAGGGACGCACTCCACGCAGTTAAGCATGTTAGCACAAAAAATTTGGCATTGGGCAATTCACAACCAAATTCGCCTAATTGCACAGTTTATACCAGGGATACAAAATCAACTCGCAGACAATCTCTCTCGAGATCACCAACAGGTCCACGAATGGGAAATTCACCCCCAAATACTGAACACTTATTTCAAACTCTGGGGAACACCTCAGATAGACTTGTTTGCGACAAGGGAGAACGCAAAATGCCAAAACTTCGCATCCAGATACCCACACAAACAATCCCAAGGCAATGCCCTATGGATGAACTGGTCAGGGATATTTGCTTACGCTTTTCCTCCTCTCCCTCTCCTTCCTTACCTGGTAAACAAACTCAGTCAAAGCAAACTCAAACTCATATTGATAGCACCAACTTGGGCAAGGCAACCCTGGTACACAACGCTGCTAGACCTATCAGTGGTACCCTGCATCAAATTGCCCAACAGGCCAGATCTGTTGACACAGCACAACCAAAAGATCAGACACCCAGATCCAGCATCGCTGAATCTAGCAATCTGGCTCCTGAAATCCTAGAATTCGGGCACTTACAACTTACCCAAGAATGTATGGAAGTCATAAAACAAGCAAGAAGGCCATCCACCAGGCACTGCTATGCAAGTAAATGGAAGAGGTTTGTTTGCTACTGCCATATTAATCAAATACAACCATTACACACAACTCCAGAACATGTAGTGGGTTACTTGCTTCACTTACAAAAATCTAACCTAGCTTTCTCTTCCATTAAGATTCACCTTGCAGCAATATCTGCATACCTGCAGACTACCTATTCAACTTCCCTATATAAAATACCAGTCATTAAAGCATTCATGGAGGGCCTTAGGAGAATTATACCACCAAGAACACTACCTGTTCCTTCATGGAACCTAAATGTTGTCCTAACTAGACTTATGGGTCCACCTTTTGAACCCATGCACTCCTGCGACATACAGTTCCTAACCTGGAAGGTGGCATTTCTCATCGCCATTACTTCCCTGAGAAGAGTAAGCGAGATTCAGGCGTTTACTATACAGGAACCTTTTATACAACTACACAAAAATAAAGTCGTCCTAAGGACCAATCCTAAATTTTTGCCAAAGGTTATTTCACCGTTCCATCTAAATCAAACAGTGGAACTTCCGGTGTTCTTTCCACAGCCAGATACCGTAGCTGAAAGGGCACTACATACATTAGATGTCAAAAGAGCATTAATGTATTACATTGACAGAACAAAGAACATCAGAAAGACTAAACAACTCTTTATTGCATTTCAAAAACCTCATGCAGGAAACCCAATTTCAAAACAAGGTATAGCCAGATGGATAGTTAAATGCATCCAAATCTGCTACCTTAAAGCTAAACGACAGCTGCCCATTACACCAAGGGCACACTCAACCAGAAAGAAAGGTGCTACCATGGCCTTTCTAGGAAACATCCCAATGCAAGAAATATGTAAGGCAGCCACATGGTCTACGCCTCACACATTCACCAAGCACTACTGTGTAGACGTGTTATCCGCACAACAAGCCACAGTAGGTCAAGCTGTATTAAGGACATTATTTCAGACTACTTCCACTCCTACAGGCTGATCCACCGCTTTTGGGGAAATAACTGCTTACTAGTCTATTGCAGAACATGCGTATCTACAGCGACAGATGCCATCGAACTGAAAATGTCACTTACCCAGTGTACATCTGTTCGTGGCATCAGTCGCAGTAGATTCGCATGTGCCCACCCGCCTCCCCGGGAGCCTGTAGCAGTTTGGAAGTTACCTTCAATTATTTATATATGTATCATCTCAACCTTAAATAAGTGCATACTTAGTCACTCCATTGCATGGGCACTATTACTACAATTCAACTCCTACCTCACCCTCTGCGGGGAAAAACAATCGAGGATGGAGTCGACGCCCATGCGCAATGGAAACAAAAGGAGGAGTCACTCGGTCCCGTGACTCGAAAGACTTCTTCGAAGAAAAACAACTTGTAACACTCCGGCCCAACACCAGATGGCGAGCTATTGCAGAACATGCGAATCTACTGCGACTGATGCCACGAACAGATGTACACTGGGTAAGTGACATTTTCATTTCTTAGTTTATTTTAAGAACCACAGGTTCAAATTTTACATGTAATATCTAATTTGAAAGGTATTGCAGGTAAGTACTTTAGGAACTTTGAATCATTTCATTAGCATGTATACTTTTTACATAAAACACAATAAGCTGTTTTAAAAGTGGACACTTAGTGCAATTTTCACAGTTCCTGGGGGAGGTAAAGTAATGTTAGTTTTAACAGGTAAGTAAGTCACTTAGGTTTCAGTTTTTGGTCCAAGGTAGCCCACCGTTGGGGGTTCAGAGCAACCCCAAAGTTATCACACCAGCAGCTCAGGGCCGGTCAGGTGCAAAGGTCAAAGAGGTGCCCAAAACACATAGGCTTCAATGGAGAGAAGGGGGTGCCCCGGTTCCAGTCTGCCAGCAGGTAAGTACCCGTGTCTTCGGAGGGCAGACCAGGGGGGTTTTGTAGGGCACCGGGGGGGACACAAGTCAGCACAAAAAGTACACCCTCAGCAGCGCGGGGGCGGCCGGGTGCAGTGTGCACACACGCGTCTGGTTTGTAATGGTTTTCAATGAGAGATCAAGGGATCTCTTCAGCGTCGCAGGCAGGCAAGGGGGGGGCTCCTCTGGGTAGCCACCACCTGGGCAAGGGAGAGGGCCTCCTGGGGGAGACGAGTTTCTGACCCCATGCGGTGAGAGCCTTTGTGCTCTCTGAGGACAGAAACAAAGCCTGCTCTGGGTGGAGGTGCTTCACACCTCCCCCCTGCAGGAACTGTAACACCTAGCAGTGAGCTCCAAAGGCTCAAGCTTCGTGTTACAATGCCCTAGGGCACTCCAGCTAGTGGAGATGCCCGCCCCCTGGACACAGCCCCCACTTTTGGCAAGTCCAGGAGAGATAATGAGAAAAACAAGGAGGAGTCACTGGCCAGTCAGGACCGCCCCTAAGGTGTCCTGAAGTGACTAACTTTTAGAAATCCTCCATCTTGCAGATGGAGGATTCCCCCAACAGGATTAGGGATGTGACCCCCTCCCCTTGGGGGGAGGCACAAAGAGGGTGTACTCACCCTCAGGGCTAGTAGCCATTGGCTACTAACCCCCCAGACCTAAACACACCCTTAAATTTAGTATTTAAGGGCTCCCCTGAACCTAAGAATTCAGATTCCTGCAACTACAAGAAGAGGAGGACTCCTGAGCTGAAAGACCCATGCAGAAGAAGAAAAGAAGACACCAACTGCTTTGGCCCCAGACCTACCGGCCTGTCTCCTGCCTTCTAAAAGAAACCTGCTCCAGCAACGCTTTCCCCAGGACCAGCGACCTCTGAATCCTCAGAGGACTGCCCTGCTTCAAGAAAGACAAGAAACTCCCGAGGACAGCGGCACTGCTCCAAAAAGACTGCAACTTTGTTACAGAGGAGCAGATTTAAAGACCCCTGCAAATCCCCGCAAGAAGCGTGAGACTTGCAACACTGCACCCGGCGACCCCGACTTGACTGGTGGAGAACCAACACCTCAGGGAGGACCCTCCGGCGACTCCGAGACCGTGAGTAACCAAAGTTTTCCCCCCTGAGCCCCCACAGCGACGCCTGCAGAGGGAATCCCGAGGCTCCCCCTGACCGCGACTGCCTGACTCTAAAATCCCGACGGCTGGAAAAGACCCTGCACCCGCAGCCCCCAGCACCTGAAGGAACAGAACTTCAGTGCAGGAGTGACCCCCAGGAGGCCCTCTCCCTTGCCTAGGTGGTGGCTACCCTGAGGAGCCCCCCCCCCCCCCTTGCCTGCCTGCACCGCTGAAGAGACCCCTTGGTCTCCCTTTGACTCCCATTGGAAACCCGATGCTAGTTTACACACTGCACCCGGCCGCCCCCGCGCTGCTGAGGGTGTACTTTTTGTGTGGACTTGTGTCCCCCTACCCCCCCACCCCCCGCCGGTGCCCTACAAAACCCCCCTGGTCTGCCCTCCGAAGACGCGGGTACTTACCTGCTGGCAGACTGGAACCGGGGCACCCCCTTCTCTCCATTGAAGCCTATGCGTTTTGGGCACCACTTTGAACTCTGCACCTGACCGGCCCTGAGCTGCTGGTGTGGTAACTTTGGGGTTGCTCTGAACCCCCAACGGTGGGCTACCTTGGACCCAAATTTGAACCCCGTAGGTGGTTTACTTACCTGCAAGAACTAACATTACTTTACCTCCCCCAGGAACTGTGAAAATTGCACTGTGTCCACTTTTAAAACAGCTATTTGTGTTTTATGTGAAAAGTATGTATGCTACTGTAATCAAAGTTCCTAAAGTACTTACCTGCAATACCTTTCAAATGAGATATTACATGTAGAATTTGAACCTGTGGTTCTTAAAATAAACTAAGAAAAGATATTTTTCTATAACAAAACCTGTTGGCTGGATTTGTCTCCGAGTGTGTGTTCCTCATTTATTGCCTGTGTATGTACAACAAATGCTTAACACTACTCCCTTGATAAGCCTACTGCTCGACCACACTACCACAAAATAGAGCATTAGTATTATCTCTTTTTGCCACTATCTTACCTCTAAGGGGAACCCTTGGACTCTGTGCATGCTATTCCTTACTTTGAAATAGCACATACAGAGCCAACTTCCTACACTTGCTTACAATCCATTTTCACCTGTCCATGGGAAAAACAATCTAACAATGTCTCTGCCCATGCTGAATATTACCAAGAGGATGAGTCACTTTACCTCGTGTCTCAAAAGACTTCTTCAAAGCAAAACAATATGTACACATCCAGACCCGACACTAGATGGCGGAAGTGTACAGAGCTTTTGAATGTACAGCACTTTATGCCACAAACAGAACCTTACAGGGTAAGTAACATTTTCTTCATGGGACATCTGCCCCTTAAGCGGAACCCTTCAAATGAAGCATTCATTAGTGCTTTCTGGTGCATTTAATTGCAGTAGGCGTGTGGCAAGATTGTAAAATAGTAACAGGTTAAATATGTTGCATAAACATTACATAAGTGCAGATAGTTTTTAATCATTATTGTGAAGTTAACCTTTCTACACTATTTGGTAACTTCTATTGACGGATTCTACCTCTTGAAACTGTGGCAGTGTTTCAGAAATCAACTATCCATACTGCAGCTGCGGTTGCTTTTCATTTGAAATGTTTGTTTCAAGCTAAACTCTGCTGATGTCAAGTTTGACACAGTAATAGTAGAAACAAATTATAATAACTAATGGTTCAGCATCGAACTTAGAATTGTAACATCTTAAATATTTAAGCTGGTTTTACGCCTGTAATTCAGGTCATTCTAAGTTGGGAAATAATAAGTATAATAACTATCAATGTTTTTAGTATTTCTTATTGCTCTGACTTTTCCACCCTTATCTCGGAAATAAGTATTTTTTTCCTTCACATGTTAATTCTTTTATGTGGTCTTGGAGAACTGGGTCATTTTTAACAAAGAAAAAGTATGCTTCTTACATGTATTACACTAATTGCGAGCATCACTCCTGAGAAACGTTGGTATTTATAGGAATTTGCATGAGAATTCAAGACTGTCTCAAGTTCCCTCAGACTTGCTGATTTATCTTTATTTCCTCCTTTCTTCATTCTTTTTTTTCTAGTACTATATTTGTGAGAATTAAAGGCATACCCCAAAAAAACCTGCAGAATGCCAATAGCTCGCTATTAGCAATGCTTCTTGCAAGCTTTGTAAAAGTAGAAAAATACATGCTTGTTCATAGAGAAGCAGTCTAGCCTGATGAAGACTTAGATGATGTAGAATAAAAAGAAGCCAATTTCTAAGAAGTGCTCCTGCCACCATGATGAGCCATTCTTTGTTGTGCAGTGTAGGAAGTTGGCTCTGTATGTGCTATTTCAAAGTAAGGAATAGCATGCACAGAGTCCAAGGGTTCCCCTTAGAGGTAAAATAGTGGTAAAAATAGATAATACTAATGCTCTATTTTGTGGTAGTGTGGTCGAGCAGTAGGCTTATCCAAGGAGTAGTGTTAAGCATTTGTTGTACATACACATAGACAATAAATGAGGTACACACACTCAGAGACAAATCCAGCCAATAGGTTTTTATATAGAAAAATATCTTTTCTTAGTTTATTTTAAGAACCACAGGTTCAAATTCTACATGTAATATCTCATTCGAAAGGTATTGCAGGTAAGTACTTTAGGAACTTCAAATCATCAAAATTGCATGTATACTTTTCAAGTTATTCACAAATAGCTGTTTTAAAAGTGGACACTTAGTGCAATTTTCACAGTTCCTAGGGGAGGTAAGTATTTGTTAGTTTTACCAGGTAAGTAAGACACTTACAGGGTTCAGTTCTTGGTCCAAGGTAGCCCACCGTTGGGGGTTCAGAGCAACCCCAAAGTCACCACACCAGCAGCTCAGGGCCGGTCAGGTGCAGAGTTCAAAGTGGTGCCCAAAACACATAGGCTAGAATGGAGAGAAGGGGGTGCCCCGGTTCCGGTCTGCTTGCAGGTAAGTACCCGCGTCTTCGGAGGGCAGACCAGGGGGGTTTTGTAGGGCACCGGGGGGGACACAAGCCCACACAGAAATTTCACCCTCAGCAGCGCGGGGGCGGCCGGGTGCAGTGTAGAAACAAGCGTCGGGTTTGTAATGGAAGTCAATGGGAGATCTAGGGATCTCTTCAGCGCTGCAGGCAGGCAAGGGGGGGGTTCCTCGGGGAAACCTCCACTTGGGCAAGGGAGAGGGACTCCTGGGGGTCACTCCTCCAGTGAAAGTCCGGTCCTTCAGGTCCTGGGGGCTGCGGGTGCAGGGTCTCTCCCAGGTGTCGGGACTTTGGTTTCAAAGAGTCGCGGTCAGGGGAAGCCTCGGGATTCCCTCTGCAGGCGGCGCTGTGGGGACTCAGGGGGGACAGGTTTTTGTACTCACAGTCTTAGAGTAGTCCGGGGGTCCCTCCTGAGGTGTTGGATCGCCACCAACCGAGTCGGGGTCGCCGGGTGCAGTGTTGCAAGTCTCACGCCTTTTGCGGGGAGCTTGCAGGGTTCTTTAAAGCTGCTGGAAACAAAGTTGCAGCTTTTCTTTGGAGCAGGTCCGCTGTCCTCGGGAGTTTCTTGTCTTTTCGAAGCAGGGGCAGTCCTCAGAGGATGTCGAGGTCGCTGGTCCCTTTGGAAGGCGTCGCTGGAGCAGGATCTTTGGAAGGCAGGAGACAGGCCGGTGAGTTTCTGGAGCCAAGGCAGTTGTCGTCTTCTGGTCTTCCTCTGCAGGGGTTTTTCAGCTAGGCAGTCCTTCTTCTTGTAGTTGCAGGAATCTAATTTTCTAGGGTTCAGGGTAGCCCTTAAATACTAAATTTAAGGGCGTGTTTAGGTCTGGGGGGTTAGTAGCCAATGGCTACTAGCCCTGAGGGTGGGTACACCCTCTTTGTGCCTCCTCCCAAGGGGAGGGGGTCACAATCCTAACCCTATTGGGGGAATCCTCCATCTGCAAGATGGAGGATTTCTAAAAGTTAGAGTCACCTCAGCTCAGGACACCTTAGGGGCTGTCCTGACTGGCCAGTGACTCCTCCTTGTTATTCTCATTATTTTCTCCGGCCTTGCCGCCAAAAGTGGGGCCTGGCCGGAGGGGGCGGGCAACTCCACTAGCTGGAGTGTCCTGCTGGGTTGGCACAAAGGAGGTGAGCCTTTGAGGCTCACCGCCAGGTGTGACAATTCCTGCCTGGGAGAGGTGTTAGCATCTCCACCCAGTGCAGGCTTTGTTACTGGCCTCAGAGTGACAAAGGCACTCTCCCCGTGGGGCCAGCAACATGTCTCGGTTTGTGGCAGGCTGCTAAAACTAGTCAGCCTACACAGATAGTCGGTTAAGTTTCAGGGGGCACCTCTAAGGTGCCCTCTGTGGTGTATTTTACAATAAAATGTACACTGGCATCAGTGTGCATTTATTGTGCTGAGAAGTTTGATACCAAACTTCCCAGTTTTCAGTGTAGCCATTATGGTGCTGTGGAGTTCGTGTTTGACAGACTCCCAGACCATATACTCTTATGGCTACCCTGCACTTACAATGTCTAAGGTTTTATTTAGACACTGTAGGGGTACCATGCTCATGCACTGGTACCCTCACCTATGGTATAGTGCACCCTGCCTTAGGGCTGTAAGGCCTGCTAGAGGGGTGTCTTACCTATACTGCATAGGCAGTGAGAGGCTGGCATGGCACCCTGAGGGGAGTGCCATGTCGACTTACTCGTTTTGTCCTCACTAGCACACACAAGCTGGCAAGCAGTGTGTCTGTGCTGAGTGAGAGGTCTCCAGGGTGGCATAAGACATGCTGCAGCCCTTAGAGACCTTCCTTGGCATCAGGGCCCTTGGTACTAGAAGTACCAGTTACAAGGGACTTATCTGGATGCCAGGGTCTGCCAATTGTGGATACAAAAGTACAGGTTAGGGAAAGAACACTGGTGCTGGGGCCTGGTTAGCAGGCCTCAGCGCACTTTCAATTGTAAACATAGCATCAGCAAAGGCAAAAAGTCAGGGGGCAACCATGCCAAGGAGGCATTTCCTTACACAACCCCCCCCCAAACGAAAGAGGATGAGACTAACCTTTCCCAAGAGAGTCTTCATTTTCTAAGTGGAAGAACCTGGAAAGGCCATCTGCATTGGCATGGGCAGTCCCAGGTCTGTGTTCCACTATAAAGTCCATTCCCTGTAGGGAGATGGACCACCTCAACAGTTTAGGATTTTCACCTTTCATTTGCATCAGCCATTTGAGAGGTCTGTGGTCAGTTTGAACTAGGAAGTGAGTCCCAAAGAGGTATGGTCTCAGCTTCTTCAGGGACCAAACCACAGCAAAGGCCTCCCTCTCAATGGCACTCCAACGCTGCTCCCTGGGGAGTAACCTCCTGCTAATGAAAGCAACAGGCTGGTCAAGGCCATCATCATTTGTTTGGGACAAAACTGCCCCTATCCCATGTTCAGAGGCATCAGTCTGCACAATGAACTGCTTAGAATAATCTGGAGCTTTGAGAACTGGTGCTGAGCACATTGCTTGTTTCAGGGTGTCAAAGGCCTGTTGGCAGTCCACAGTCCAGTTCACTTTCTTGGGCATTTTCTTGGAGGTGAGCTCAGTGAGGGCTGTCACAATGGATCCATATCCCTTCACAAACCTCCTGTAGTACCCAGTCAAGCCAAGGAATGCCCTGACTTGAGTCTGGGTTTTTGGAGCTACCCAGTCCAGAATAGTCTGGATCTTGGGTTGGAGTGGCTGAACTTGGCCTCCACCTACAAGGTGTCCCAAGTAAACCACAGTTCCCTGCCCTATCTGGCATTTGGATGCCTTGATAGAGAGGCCTGCAGATTGCAGAGCCTTCAAAACCTTCCTCAGGTGGACCAGGTGATCCTGCCAGGTGGAGCTAAAGACAGCAATATCATCAAGATAAGCTGTGCTAAAGGACTCCAAGCCAGCAAGGACTTGATTCACCAACCTTTGGAAGGTGGCAGGGGCATTCTTTAAACCAAAGGGCATAACAGTAAACTGATAATGCCCATCAGGTGTGGAGAATGCTGTCTTTTCTTTTGCTCCAGGTGCCATTTTTATTTGCCAGTACCCTGCTGTCAAGTCAAAGGTACTTAGAAATTTGGCAGCACCTAATTTGTCAATGAGCTCATCAGCTCTTGGAATTGGATGGGCATCTGTCTTGGTGACAGAGTTGAGCCCTCTGTAGTCCACACAAAACCTCATCTCTTTCTTTCCATCTTTGGTGTGAGGTTTGGGGACTAAGACCACTGGGCTAGCCCAGGGGCTGTCAGAGCGCTCAATCACTCCCAATTCCAGCATCTTGTGGACTTCCATCTTGATGCTTTCCTTAACATGGTCAGACTGTCTGAAGATTTTGTTCTTGACAGGCATGCTGTCTCCTGTGTCCACATCATGGGTACACAGGTGTGTCTGACCAGGGGTTAGGGAGAAAAGCTCAGGAAACTGTTGTAGGACTCTCCTACAATCAGCCTGCTGTTGGCCAGAGAGGGTGTCTGAGTAGATCACTCCATCTACTGTGCCATCTTTTGGGTCTGATGACAGAAGATCAGGGAGAGGTTCACTCTCTGCCTCCTGATCCTCATCTGTTACCATTAACAGATTCACATCAGCCCTGTCATGGAAGAGCTTAAGGCGGTTCACATGGATCACCCTCTTGGGGCTCCTGCTTGTGCCCAGGTCCACCAGGTAGGTGACCTGACTCTTCCTCTCTAGCACTGGGTAAGGGCCACTCCATTTGTCCTGGAGTGCCCTGGGAGCCACAGGCTCCAGAACCCAGACTTTCTGCCCTGGTTGGAACTCAACCAGTGCAGCCTTTTGGTCATACCAAAACTTCTGGAGTTGTTGGCTGGCCTCAAGGTTTTTGGTTGCCTTTTCCATGTACTCTGCCATTCTAGAGCGAAGGCCAAGTACATAGTCCACTATGTCCTGTTTAGGCTCATGGAGAGGTCTCTCCCAGCCTTCTTTAACAAGGGCAAGTGGTCCCCTTACAGGATGACCAAACAGAAGTTCAAAGGGTGAGAACCCTACTCCCTTCTGTGGTACCTCCCTGTAAGCGAAAAGCAGACATGGCAGGAGGACATCCCATCTCCTTTTGAGTTTTTCTGGGAGCCCCATGATCATGCCCTTTAATGTCTTGTTGAATCTCTCAACTAAGCCATTAGTTTGTGGATGGTAAGGTGTAGTGAATTTATAAGTCACTCCACACTCATTCCACATGTGCTTTAGGTATGCTGACATGAAGTTGGTACCTCTGTCAGACACCACCTCCTTAGGGAAACCCACTCTGGTAAAGATACCAATGAGGGCCTTGGCTACTGCAGGGGCAGTAGTCGACCTAAGGGGAATAGCTTCAGGATACCTGGTAGCATGATCCACTACTACCAGGATATACATATTTCCTGAGGCTGTGGGAGGTTCTAGTGGACCAACTATGTCCACACCCACTCTTTCAAAGGGCACCCCCACCACTGGAAGTGGAATGAGGGGGGCCTTTGGATGCCCACCTGTCTTACCACTGGCTTGACAGGTGGGGCAGGAGAGGCAAAACTCCTTAACCATGTTGGACATATTGGGCCAGTAGAAGTGGTTGACTAACCTCTCCCACGTCTTGGTTTGTCCCAAATGTCCAGCAAGGGGAATGTCATGGGCCAATGTTAGGATGAACTCCCTGAACAGCTGAGGCACTACCACTCTCCTAGTGGCACCAGGTTTGGGGTCTCTGGCCTCAGTGTACAGGAGCCCATCTTCCCAATAGACCCTATGTGTTCCATTTTTCTTGCCTTTGGACTCTTCAGCAGCTTGCTGCCTAAGGCCTTCAAGAGAGGGACAGGTTTCTTGTCCCTTACACAGCTCCTCCCTTGAGGGTCCCCCTGGGCCTAAGAGCTCAACCTGATAAGGTTCAAGCTCCAAAGGCTCAGTTCCCTCAGAGGGCAGAACTTCTTCCTGAGAAGAGAGGTTCCCTTTCTTTTGCTGTGTTGCAGTTGGTTTCCCAACTGACTTTCCTGTTCTCTTGGTAGGCTGGGCCATTTTTCCAGACTCCAGCTCTACTTTTTCACCCTGTGCCTTGCACTGTGCTCTTGTTTTCACACACACCAGTTCAGGGATACCCAGCATTGCTGCATGGGTTTTTAGCTCTACCTCAGCCCATGCTGAGGACTCCAGGTCATTTCCAAGCAGACAGTCCACTGGGATATTTGAGGAGACCACCACCTGTTTCAGGCCATTGACCCCTCCCCATTCTAAAGTAACCATTGCCATGGGATGTACTTTTCTCTGATTGTCAGCGTTGGTGACTGTGTAAGTTTTTCCAGTCAGGTATTGGCCAGGGGAAACCAGTTTCTCTGTCACCATGGTGACACTGGCACCTGTATCCCTCAGGCCCTCTATTCTGGTCCCATTAATTAAGAGTTGCTGTCTGTATTTTCGCATGTTAGGCGGCCAGACAGCTAGTGTGGCTAAATCCACCCCACCCTCAGAAACTAGAGTAGCTTCAGTGTGGACCCTGATTTGCTCTGGGCACACTGTTGATCCCACTTGGAGACTAGCCATACCAGTGTTACCTGGATGGGAGTTTGGAGTGGAACCTTTCTTGGGACAGACCTTGTCTCCAGTTTGGTGTCCATGCTGTTTACAGCTATGACACCAGGCCTTTTTGGGATCAAAGTTTTTACCCTTGTACCCATTGTTTTGTGAAGAGGCTCTGGGCCCACCCTCCTGTGCAGGTTTTTGGGGGCCTGTAGAAGACTCTTTACTATTTTTAGTTTTGGTTGTCTCATCACCCTTCTGCTGGGGAGTCTTTGTGACCCCTTTCTTTTGGTCACCCCCTGTTGAAGTCTTGGACACCCTTGTCTTGACCCAATGGTCCGCCTTCTTTCCCAATTCTTGGGGAGAAATTGGTCCTAGGTCTACCAGATGCTGATGCAGTTTATCATTGAAACAATTACTTAACAGGTGTTCTTTCACAAATAAATTGTACAGCCCATCATAATTATTTACACCACTGCCTTGAATCCAACCATCTAGTGTTTTCACTGAGTAGTCAACAAAGTCAACCCAGGTCTGGCTCGAGGATTTTTGAGCCCCCCTGAACCTAATCCTGTACTCCTCAGTGGAGAATCCAAAGCCCTCAATCAGGGTACCCTTCATGAGGTCATAAGATTCTGCATCTTTTCCAGAGAGTGTGAGGAGTCTATCCCTACACTTTCCAGTGAACATTTCCCAAAGGAGAGCACCCCAGTGAGATCTGTTCACTTTTCTGGTTACACAAGCCCTCTCAAAAGCTGTGAACCATTTGGTGATGTCATCACCATCTTCATATTTAGTTACAATCCCTTTGGGGATTTTCAACATGTCAGGAGAATCTCTGACCCTATTTATGTTGCTGCCACCATTGATGGGTCCTAGGCCCATCTCTTGTCTTTCCCTCTCTATGGCTAGGATCTGTCTTTCCAAAGCCAATTTTTTGGCCATCCTGGCTAACTGGATGTCCTCTTCACTGGGGTTATCCTCAGTGATTTCAGAGTTGTTGGTCCCTCCTGTGAGGGAGCCAGCATCTCTGACTATTATTTGTGGAGTCAGGGCTTGAGAAGCCCTGCTCTCCCTAAGTAGGACTGGAGGGGGGGAATTTCCCTCCAAGTCACTATCTTCATCCTCTGAGTTGCCATCCTCAGAGGGGTTGGCCTTTTCAAACTCTGCCAAAAGCTCCTGGAGCTGTACTTTGGTAGGTTTGGGGCCCATTGCTATTTTCTTTAGTTTACAGAGTGACCTTAGCTCTCTCATCTGTAGATGGAGGTAAGGTGTGGTGTCGAGTTCCACCACATTCACATCTGTGCTAGACATTATGCTTCTAAAAGTTGGAATACTTTTTAAGAAACTAAAACTGGTTCTAGAATCTAATTCAAACTTTTACCAAACTTTTAAACTCTAAAAGAAATGCTAAACAGGATCTAACACAAGGCCCTAGCAGGTCTTTTAAGAATTTAGAAAACTTTTCAAATTGCAAAAATCAATTTCTAATGACAATTTTGGAATTTGTCGTGTGATCAGGTATTGGCTGAGTAGTCCAGCAAATGCAAAGTCTTGTACCCCACCGCTGATCCACCAATGTAGGAAGTTGGCTCTGTATGTGCTATTTCAAAGTAAGGAATAGCATGCACAGAGTCCAAGGGTTCCCCTTAGAGGTAAAATAGTGGTAAAAATAGATAATACTAATGCTCTATTTTGTGGTAGTGTGGTCGAGCAGTAGGCTTATCCAAGGAGTAGTGTTAAGCATTTGTTGTACATACACATAGACAATAAATGAGGTACACACACTCAGAGACAAATCCAGCCAATAGGTTTTTATATAGAAAAATATCTTTTCTTAGTTTATTTTAAGAACCACAGGTTCAAATTCTACATGTAATATCTCATTCGAAAGGTATTGCAGGTAAGTACTTTAGGAACTTCAAATCATCAAAATTGCATGTATACTTTTCAAGTTATTCACAAATAGCTGTTTTAAAAGTGGACACTTAGTGCAATTTTCACAGTTCCTAGGGGAGGTAAGTATTTGTTAGTTTTACCAGGTAAGTAAGACACTTACAGGGTTCAGTTCTTGGTCCAAGGTAGCCCACCGTTGGGGGTTCAGAGCAACCCCAAAGTCACCACACCAGCAGCTCAGGGCCGGTCAGGTGCAGAGTTCAAAGTGGTGCCCAAAACACATAGGCTAGAATGGAGAGAAGGGGGTGCCCCGGTTCCGGTCTGCTTGCAGGTAAGTACCCGCGTCTTCGGAGGGCAGACCAGGGGGGTTTTGTAGGGCACCGGGGGGGACACAAGCCCACACAGAAATTTCACCCTCAGCAGCGCGGGGGCGGCCGGGTGCAGTGTAGAAACAAGCGTCGGGTTTGTAATGGAAGTCAATGGGAGATCTAGGGATCTCTTCAGCGCTGCAGGCAGGCAAGGGGGGGGTTCCTCGGGGAAACCTCCACTTGGGCAAGGGAGAGGGACTCCTGGGGGTCACTCCTCCAGTGAAAGTCCGGTCCTTCAGGTCCTGGGGGCTGCGGGTGCAGGGTCTCTCCCAGGTGTCGGGACTTTGGTTTCAAAGAGTCGCGGTCAGGGGAAGCCTCGGGATTCCCTCTGCAGGCGGCGCTGTGGGGACTCAGGGGGGACAGGTTTTTGTACTCACAGTCTTAGAGTAGTCCGGGGGTCCCTCCTGAGGTGTTGGATCGCCACCAACCGAGTCGGGGTCGCCGGGTGCAGTGTTGCAAGTCTCACGCCTTTTGCGGGGAGCTTGCAGGGTTCTTTAAAGCTGCTGGAAACAAAGTTGCAGCTTTTCTTTGGAGCAGGTCCGCTGTCCTCGGGAGTTTCTTGTCTTTTCGAAGCAGGGGCAGTCCTCAGAGGATGTCGAGGTCGCTGGTCCCTTTGGAAGGCGTCGCTGGAGCAGGATCTTTGGAAGGCAGGAGACAGGCCGGTGAGTTTCTGGAGCCAAGGCAGTTGTCGTCTTCTGGTCTTCCTCTGCAGGGGTTTTTCAGCTAGGCAGTCCTTCTTCTTGTAGTTGCAGGAATCTAATTTTCTAGGGTTCAGGGTAGCCCTTAAATACTAAATTTAAGGGCGTGTTTAGGTCTGGGGGGTTAGTAGCCAATGGCTACTAGCCCTGAGGGTGGGTACACCCTCTTTGTGCCTCCTCCCAAGGGGAGGGGGTCACAATCCTAACCCTATTGGGGGAATCCTCCATCTGCAAGATGGAGGATTTCTAAAAGTTAGAGTCACCTCAGCTCAGGACACCTTAGGGGCTGTCCTGACTGGCCAGTGACTCCTCCTTGTTATTCTCATTATTTTCTCCGGCCTTGCCGCCAAAAGTGGGGCCTGGCCGGAGGGGGCGGGCAACTCCACTAGCTGGAGTGTCCTGCTGGGTTGGCACAAAGGAGGTGAGCCTTTGAGGCTCACCGCCAGGTGTGACAATTCCTGCCTGGGAGAGGTGTTAGCATCTCCACCCAGTGCAGGCTTTGTTACTGGCCTCAGAGTGACAAAGGCACTCTCCCCGTGGGGCCAGCAACATGTCTCGGTTTGTGGCAGGCTGCTAAAACTAGTCAGCCTACACAGATAGTCGGTTAAGTTTCAGGGGGCACCTCTAAGGTGCCCTCTGTGGTGTATTTTACAATAAAATGTACACTGGCATCAGTGTGCATTTATTGTGCTGAGAAGTTTGATACCAAACTTCCCAGTTTTCAGTGTAGCCATTATGGTGCTGTGGAGTTCGTGTTTGACAGACTCCCAGACCATATACTCTTATGGCTACCCTGCACTTACAATGTCTAAGGTTTTATTTAGACACTGTAGGGGTACCATGCTCATGCACTGGTACCCTCACCTATGGTATAGTGCACCCTGCCTTAGGGCTGTAAGGCCTGCTAGAGGGGTGTCTTACCTATACTGCATAGGCAGTGAGAGGCTGGCATGGCACCCTGAGGGGAGTGCCATGTCGACTTACTCGTTTTGTCCTCACTAGCACACACAAGCTGGCAAGCAGTGTGTCTGTGCTGAGTGAGAGGTCTCCAGGGTGGCATAAGACATGCTGCAGCCCTTAGAGACCTTCCTTGGCATCAGGGCCCTTGGTACTAGAAGTACCAGTTACAAGGGACTTATCTGGATGCCAGGGTCTGCCAATTGTGGATACAAAAGTACAGGTTAGGGAAAGAACACTGGTGCTGGGGCCTGGTTAGCAGGCCTCAGCGCACTTTCAATTGTAAACATAGCATCAGCAAAGGCAAAAAGTCAGGGGGCAACCATGCCAAGGAGGCATTTCCTTACATGCAGTCTAATCTGTCTCTGGGAATGAACAAATCTTCTGTTAATATCATGAGAGAATATAACTTACAGCAGTGGTTTTTAACTGGTGGTCCTGGAACCCCTGAGGGTCACTCATGGAATCCGCAACTGCTTAGAAAATAAAATATTACCAGATTATTAAAGTGTATATAAAAAGGCAAAAAGTTAAATCATTTTTTTTTTAACATTCTGTAAAGGTGAAGTAATTTGAAATTGGAGGCCAAAAATTAAGTTAGTGTCCTCAGATTGATACGTGGGAGTAGTGCAAGTGCATCAAACAAAATACAGTATGGATGATGAGTGGCCTTGATTGAACTTATAAAAGCTGTTCGGTATTTTTTGCGGATTTTGCTCTTCAAATCATTGAAATGCTTAGGTTAATGTCCCCGGCATTCAGTAAAAAATTCCAAGAATCATTCAGTGGGGGTCCCCGTGGTACAATGATTGTGGGAGTCCCCGGGTTTCAGTAATGATTAAGTGGTGGTCCACAGAAGGCAAAACGTTAAGAACCACTGGTTTACAACATTTGTTTCAAAGCTCGATTCAGAGGCAAGCCTGGAATGCTTGCTTCCTCCATGTCAAAGACCATATGTCTGCTCTGTACACAGCACCCACACTACTGTTGCCAAGAATGAGCTCCTTTTCACCAGTAGTAAATGCACCTTTCATAGTTTGTTTTTCTTATCCAGACAACAAAGAAAGTTAACAAAAATGAGGTACTTGCGATGCTCCAGTTACTGCCCATCATCCAAAAGTGGGATTTCCTCCAATGGGTATACCTTGATGCAAATTAAGAGTAAGAGTTTGGTATGAGGATCAGATACATACTAGACAAGCAGTTTAATGTGCTAACATAAAAAGTCAGACAACAGTTTAAGCGGCAATGTGCTTCTCTCCATTACCTCCCTGTAGAAAAATGTGTGGCCGTTATTTGTCCAATTAAAACCATCACCAAAGTGTTTTATATCCTGTGGGTGCTGTAATTATTGAGGGCACTAGCTTTTGAAAAGTTACATGTCTTTTGGTGCTTACTTTACATATTGCCACGTTTCTGGTAAATACTCGCTGTTCTTGCCAAGCTCCTTTCCAAATCCTCATCGACCACCATTAACATGCAGATATTTATCAAAGACTCAATGAATATGTGTGGCAAAAGAGGTACTGCACATTTGGGCATTAGTCTTTATTTTAGACTTTATAATAGAGTGAATCTTGGGTTCATGGGTTTGAGAGAGCTTTAAGAAAAGGCTAGATAAGACTGCCTTGGGAGAACAGAAAGCAAGTGCAGGAGAAAACTGAAATGGATGAATAAGAACTGCCTTTAACTTTGGCCTACACCTCCTCAGTAAAGAACTTAATAGTGTGGCATCTTTCCCTCCCCCACCTCCTTTCGGCATTGAGGATGTTGATACTTTAGGACATTAAAGTGTCACCAGGTATGTATTGGACTGAGTCTCTCGGGGAATTAGCCTAAGGCTATTAATAAAAAACATAACAAGATTCTAAAGTTAAACAAAAAACTTTTGTTTATTTAAAAATGTAGCATTGTTACAGAAAGAAAAAAGTAATTAGTTAACAGAGCGAGTGAAGTAACTAGCAGTCTGGCATACAGTTTGTCTCTAAATAAAAGCCCCAGAAAATCATTACTCTCTGATCTCGAGAAGTAAAAATGAACAAAAATGTGACTGTTCTCCAAAAAGCCTTTTATAATGTTTCAGAAACAAAAGGCACACTCATTCATAGCATGACATTACTTAGAAGGGTTTGATTGTTTGTTTATTTCATGACAACTGTTACATCTGTTAATTAGTACACCACCACTGGAAACCCTTACTTAAAACATCTTCTTGCTTATAGCCCAGGCATATTTAATTGAGCAGATAGTCATCCATAATGAAACCCAGGAATGCAATAGATTGGTTCAGATACCAGCAAAGCTTGACACACATTATCCAAGTCCTCCTTCAAAGCAGTACAAATTTGTATACATTTGTTAAACCCAGAGACCATGTTTAAGCTGTATTTCTGTTTATTTTCTGAATAGAGAAAGACACATGCACATAGTATGTGTAGGAAAGTGCCCTCTTTTTGGCATGGTTACACCCACGTTTTGCCTGCTGTCAGTGACAGTGTGCTCTCTCCCTCTAAATTTGGTTGTTCCTGACTTTGTGCACTCCACAATTGGTATTCTGGTGCCCCCATGTAAGTCCCTAGTATATGGTACCTAGGGCATTGGGGCACCAGGGGTTCCCCATAGGCTGCAGTAGTTATTCTGCCACCCGTGGGAGCCCATGCAAAATGTCTGCAGGCCTGGCATTGCAGCCTGCGCGAAAAGGTGCATGCACCCTTTCACTGCAAGTAACCCCCATGGCAGGCCCTCCTAACCCAGAGAGCCGGGTGCTAGTAACTGTGTGAGGGCACCTCTGCATGATCAGAGATGCCCCCATCAACCGAGCTCCATTTTCCTGGACTTTTGTGAGTGCGGGTAAGCCATTTTTCCCGTGTATTGGACATAGGTCACTGCCTATGTCCAGCTACACAGTGGTAACTCCAAACCTGGGCATGTTTGTTATCACACATGTCAGAATCATACCCCAATACTGTTGCCAGTATTGGTTGTATGATTCCATGCACTCTGGGGGTTCCTTAGAGGACCTCCAGCTTTGCTCCTACCAGTTTGCAGGGTTTTCTGTGGCAGCCCACGCTGCTGCCATCCTACAGACAGGTTTCTGCCCTCCTTCTGCTTGAACAGCTCGAGCCCAGGAAGGCAGGACAAAGGATTTCCTTTGGGAGAGGGAGGTACCACCCTCTTCCTTTGGAAATAGGTGTTACATGGCTTGGGAGGGGTAGCCTCCCCAAGCCATTGGTATGCTTTGAAGGGCACATTTGGTGCCGCCCTTGCCTAAACCGGTTTGCACCGGTCCCTGCTCTGGCGCAAAACTGGACAATGGAAGGGGGTGTTACCACTCCCCTGTCCATGGCCACCTGATTCTGCCATCTTCAAGGTGGGCAGAGGCCCCTGGAGCATTTGAGTGGCCAGGTCAGGCAGGTGACTTCACAGCCCCCTCCTGATAGGTGGTCACCCTGCTAGGTGACCAGTCCCCCTTTTTAGGGCAATTTAGAGTCTCCCGCTTGGGTGGGTCCTCAGTTTCAACATGCAAGATTCTAGCAGGACTCCTCTGCAACGTTTACTTCGACTTTTGGCCACTGGTACCGCAACTGGACTTCAAAGGAACCCACTATCTGCAACTCCAGTGACTACTTCGCTCTTCAACATTGTATCTTCTGCTCCTTCCAGCTTCTGCAACATTTCCCCGGCTGTGCATCCTCTGAGGGCAGCAAGTCTTCAGTCTGCACCAAGAAGCAAGAAAGAATCTCCCTTGGAGTGACGGAATCACTCCCCTGCATCCACAGGCACCAACTGCATTGATGATCGGCCGTGTAGATCCTCTCTCCTGCAACTCGGATCTTGCAACACAGTTGGTGGTCTGGATTGGTCCCCCTCGATCACCTCTGCCAGCTATCCAACTTGGGAGGTGGTGAGTCTTTGCCTCTTCTTGCAGGACAGCTACCAAGGCTTGTTAGCTCTTCTTCCAAGGGATCTTCAGGCTCCGTGTAGCCCCGGCCTCCAGCACTCTTCTCTGCAAGGTACAGTTTCCTGTTTGCTGTTCCAGCGACATGGGATTCCTCTTCATTTGTGCTGAGTGGCCTCACTGCGACGCCTGTGCCTGCTCCCTGTAAGTTGCATGGGGGCGGGCTGCATCCTCGGTTCTGCCTCTCCTCACTGCTGAGGGTCGCCTGGACTCCCCTCCTTGGGTAGTCCCCTCAGACTTTCCTGCTCCTTAGCAACTCTTCATCTACGACTCTTGCCTTTGCCAAGGCTGGTTAGTGGTTTTCCACACCACTAATGGACTGCAACTGGGACATCAATTGCATCACTTCTGGAACTCTTCTTCTGTGCTGCATAGCTGACTCCTTGTCTTCACCGTTGACCTGGTCCTGCATCTGCAGAAGGGTAGGTAGTGGCTCCTGCCCCAATTAGACACTCAAACTGGACTTGGCCCCCTTCATTTGCAGGTCCTCTTCTGTCAGGATTTGTCTTCTGTTTCTTCCATTCTTCCTTGGATCTTGCACAGTCCTTTTGCAAAGTTTCCCTGTGGGTTTCTCCTGGTTGCTGGGGGGCACTCTGGAACTTACCTTTTGGAATCCCTAGTTCCCCCAGCTCCCCTCTACAGATTACACTTACTTGGGTGGGGGTCGGCCTCTCGCACTCCATTTACTTAGTATATGGTTTGGTCTCCCCCTAGGGTCTCTATTGTTTATGGTTTGTTTTCACGGTTTTCTCTTGCTTTCTATAGCCATTCCTGATTACTAAAGTGTGTATAATAGTGCGTTTACTCACCTATTAGTAGAGTATTGCCTATACAGTTTTTTAGGTTGGGCATAGCAGTGCGCAAGCACTGCTTTTCCAACGTGTTGGTATGTTTCTGATGGATACAACTACCTGTGGATTCCTCACCTAATGAATACTCCCATGGCGCCAGCATTCGACGGAAATCTTCTTACTAGTCTCTGCACGTCGACGAGGACGTCACTCTAGCCCACGCGACGCCGTCTGACGTCATACAGGCAATAAGAGGTCCTCGACGACGTGCCGACGTCAGTTCCCTTTTTTCCGTGCATTCGAAACGGTTATCTTCGAGGGAGCAACTGTTAGTTTTGTGGTTACAGTGTATTTTTGATGCGTAGTCTTTCGCTGTGGTAATAATGTCGCAGAGAAAGTCTGGGTTCAAGCCTTGTCGTGAGTGTGGAGGCAAGATGTCAGTGAAGGATCCTCATTCCGACTGCCTTTGGTGTTTGAGCTCCGACCACGACGTCTCGACTTGTGATTCATGCCAGCACATGAATCCAAAGGCCCTCAAGGAACGTGAGGCGAAGCTGTTTATGGCGAAATCGAAGGAGAAGCATCACAAGAAGTCTTCTTCACTAAGACATCGGCGTCATCGAGACTCCCGGCGCCGTAGAGAATCTCGGCGTCATTCAAAGGAGACTCGTTCCAGGTCTTCGGATCGGCGCCGAAGGACATGGGAGATCAGTCCCATGGTTACGCCGCATCCTTCGACGCCGTTGCCCTATCCGGCGTCTCCGACTTCACCTGGACAGGCGTCGGTGATTGAGGTATTGGAGCCTCAGGTGTTATCTCCGGCATGGCAGACGTCGAGGCCGGCGTCGGGGTCGCCTCCGAGACAGGCACCCCAGTATCCGGCTTTTCCCACCCCTGGAGCCGATAGTTCCGCATTCTTGAATGCGATGTATGCCATCTTCCAACAGATGGCTCCAGGGGGTGCTCCGGCTGGGCCTTTGGCCTTTTCATTGGGTGATCCTGCGCCTCTTCGGCCGGCACCCTTTATGCCCTTTCTCCCTTTTGGGAACGTGGGCTCGGCGCCGGTGGCCGCTCCAGTGGCTTCAGAGGGATTGGCCCCGGGGATTTCCATCCCGTCGACGTCGGGATTTCGGCCTGTGACTCCGGTGGGTCCATCGGCTTCGACTGCTCTTTCGTCGGCGCCGAAGTTACCTGTGGCGCCGGATGCGGCGTCGATGGCTTCTGAAGATCGGCGCCGGACTTCGGCGGAGGCATTGTCGACTCCGCGTATTGAACAACGGCTTCATTCGAGGAGATGTGCTCTCCGTGTATTAGAGGAGCAGGAGTACCAACGAGCCCTGGAGGAAGGAGAGCTAGAGGACTCGGGTGATGGGCTGCGTGGTCTGGAGTCGGCCAGTGGGCTGGACACTTCCCCTGAGTGGGATCTTTCGTCCCCGGGAGAATATACTGAGGAGGCTGCTTCCTTTCACGCAGTGGGACGGAAGGTGTAGGAAGTTGGCTCTGTATGTGCTATTTCAAAGTAAGGAATAGCATGCACAGAGTCCAAGGGTTCCCCTTAGAGGTAAAATAGTGGTAAAAATAGATAATACTAATGCTCTATTTTGTGGTAGTGTGGTCGAGCAGTAGGCTTATCCAAGGAGTAGTGTTAAGCATTTGTTGTACATACACATAGACAATAAATGAGGTACACACACTCAGACAAATCCAGCCAATAGGTTTTGTATAGAAAAATATCTTTTCTTAGTTTATTTTAAGAACCACAGGTTCAAATTTAACATGTAATATCTTGTTTGAAAGGTATTGCAGGTAAGTACATTAGGAACTTTGAATCATTTCAATTGCATGTATATTTTTCAAGTTATTGACAAATAGCTATTTCAAAAGTGGACACTTAGTGCAATTTTCACAGTTCCTGGGGGAGGTAAGTTTTTGTTAGTTTTACCAGGTAAGTAAGACACTTACAGGGTTCAGTTCTTGGTCCAAGGTAGCCCACCGTTGGGGGTTCAGAGCAACCCCAAAGTCACCACACCAGCAGCTCAGGGCCGGTCAGGTGCAGAGTTCAAAGTGGTGCCCAAAACGCATAGGCTAGAATGGAGAGAAGGGGGGTGCCCCGGTTCCGGTCTGCTTGCAGGTAAGTACCCGCGTCTTCGGAGGGCAGACCAGGGGGGTTTTGTAGGGCACCGGGGGGGACACAAGCCCACACAGAAATTTCACCCTCAGCAGCGCGGGGGCGGCCGGGTGCAGTGTAGAAACAAGCGTCGGGTTTTCAATGTTAGTCTATGAGAGATCAACGGATCTCTTCAGCGCTGCAGGCAGGCAAGGGGGGGGCTTCCTCGGGGAAACCTCCACTTGGGCAAGGGAGAGGGACTCCTGGGGGTCACTTCAGCAGTGAAAGTCCGGTCCTTCAGGTCCTGGGGGCTGCGGGTGCAGGGTCTTTTCCAGGCGTCGGGACTTAGGTTTCAGAGAGTCGCGGTCAGGGGAAGCCTCGGGATTCCCTCTGCAGGCGGCACTGTGGGGGCTCAGGGGGGACAGGTTTTGGTACTCAGTCGTAGAGTAGTCCGGGGGTCCTCCCTGGGGTGTTGGTTCTCCACCAGCCGAGTCGGGGTCGCCGGGTGCAGTGTTGCAAGTCTCACGCTTCTTGCGGGGAGATTGCAGGGTCTTTAAAGCTGCTCCTTGAAACAAAGTTGCAGTCTTTTTGGAGCAGGTCCGCTGTCCTCGGGAGTTTCTTGTCTTTTTCGAAGCAGGGCAGTCCTCAGAGGATTCAGAGGTCGCTGGTCCCTTGGAAGGCGTCGCTGGAGCAGAGTTCTTTGGAAGGCAGGAGACAGGCCGGTGAGTTTCTGGAGCCAAGGCAGTTGTTGTCTTCTGGTCTTCCTCTGCAGGGGTTTTCAGCTAGGCAGTCCTTCTTCTTGTAGTTGCAGGAATCTAATTTTCTAGGGTTCAGGGTAGCCCTTAAATACTAAATTTAAGGGCGTGTTTAGGTCTGGGGGGTTAGTAGCCAATGGCTACTAGCCCTGAGGGTGGGTACACCCTCTTTGTGCCTCCTCCCAAGGGGAGGGGGTCACAATCCTAACCCTATTGGGGGAATCCTCCATCTGCAAGATGGAGGATTTCTAAAAGTTAGAGTCACTTCAGCTCAGGACACCTTAGGGGCTGTCCTGACTGGCCAGTGACTCCTCCTTGTTACTTTCTTTGTTCCCTCCAACCTTGCCGCCAAAAGTGGGGGCCGTGGCCGGAGGGGGCGGGCAACTCCACTAAGCTGGAGTGCCCTGCTGGGCTGTGACAAAGGGGTGAGCCTTTGAGGCTCACCGCCAGGTGTCACAGCTCCTGCCTGGGGGAGGTGTTAGCATCTCCACCCAGTGCAGGCTTTGTTACTGGCCTCAGAGTGACAAAGGCACTCTCCCCATGGGGCCAGCAACATGTCTCTAGTGTGGCAGGCTGCTGGAACTAGTCAGCCTACACAGACAGTCGGTTAAGTTTCAGGGGGCACCTCTAAGGTGCCCTCTGGGGTGTATTTTGCAATAAAATGTACACTGGCATCAGTGTGCATTTATTGTGCTGAGAAGTTTGATACCAAACTTCCCAGTTTTCAGTGTAGCCATTATGGTGCTGTGGAGTTCGTGTTTGACAAACTCCCAGCCCATATACTCTTATGGCTACCCTGCACTTACAATGTCTAAGGTTTTGTTTAGACACTGTAGGGGTACCATGCTCATGCACTGGTACCCTCAGCTATGGTATAGTGCACCCTGCCTTAGGGCTGTAAGGCCTGCTAGAGGGGTGTCTTATCTATACTGCATAGGCAGTGAGAGGCTGGCATGGCACCCTGAGGGGAGTGCCATGTCGACTTACTCATTTTGTTCTCACTAGCACACACAACCTGGTAAGCAGTGGGTCTGTGCTGAGTGAGGGGTCTCTAGGGTGGCATAATACATGCTGCAGCCCTTAGAGACCTTCCCTGGCATCAGGGCCCTTGGTACCAGAGGTACCAGTTACAAGGGACTTATCTGGATGCCAGGGTGTGCCAATTGTGGAAACAATGGTCCATTTTAGGTGAAAGAACACTGGTGCTGGGGCCTGGTTAGCAGGGTCCCAGCACACTTCTCAGTCAAGTCAGCATCAGTATCAGGCAAAAAGTGGGGGGTAACTGCAACAGGGAGCCATTTCTTTACACAAGCCCCCCCCCAGCCCACAGGCCAGGAGACTCAGCCAAAGCTGGAAGAGTCTTCCTAGTCTGTCAGGCGAGGAAGAGTAGAGGAAATAGGCTGGTTTGTTGCAGGGCCTACTCTGCCTTACATCCTCCTGTTCAGGTCATTCCCTCTGGGGAACTGACCCACTTCCACAGTGATAGGACCTAGTCTGAACTGCCTCTTGTCTGTGCTTTTTATGTCTTTACCCATTCTCTCTATTTTGAGGTCAGACGTATCCACCTCTGCTAATCTTATCTTAGCCAGGGTCACCCCTAGCTTACCCAGAGAGGTTACCCAGAGCTGGAGTAACCCCACCATGACCAACAGGGTCAGGGGGCCTAACTTGTTATTTGGCATGGGGTCAGACCATCATGCCAAGGATAGTGCAGCCATAAAGGCTAACACCCAGCAGAGGCCACTGACAGCTGTCAGTGCCCAGAACCACACCTTTAGCTCTTCACCTACAAGGGAAGGGGCTAAGTTACAGGCTTCTTTGGGTTCAGGGTGCCTGTCTGCTGCATTAGAGTGGGGGGTTACCACATCTTGTAGTAAACACCCTTCTTCCACTCTCTCTTCTGTTAGCTGAGGAGCCACCCACTCAGGCTTAACAGTTGCCTGACTAGTCAGGACTTCTTGTGGGTCAGGTTGGACTTTATCAGAGCCACTTTTGGAGTTCTCCCCTACTGGAGCAGAATCTCCTTGGCTTGCTGGAACCTTGGCTAAAGGTTGTCCACCTTTCCTACTCGGTTTCCTTTTCTTTTTCTTCTGGGGCCTACTTGCATTTCCTGCAGAGGTAGGCACTCCAGAATCCTTGGGAGAGGACTGGCCCTGGACCAGTTCTTCTCTTAGGCTCTGACTAACCTCTGGGTAGTCATTTCCAAGGAGACAATCAAGGGGGAGGTCTGTACTGACTACCACCCTTCTCCAGCTAAAAGTTCCACCCACTTCTATGGGCACAAAAGCCACAGGCCTATTAGTGACCCTGTCTGGGCTAACTCTTACTCTGGCCATCTCACCTGGGATGTACTGGTTTGAGAGCACCAGCCTGTCATGCACAATAGTGTGACTGGCACAAGTGTCTCTCAGGGCAGTGGCTGGGATTCCATTCACCTGTAGGTGGTGGAAGTGTCTACTTCCCTCTGGAATCTCCAACTCACCTGTTGGGCCCTTTTTCCAGTTGAAGGCTATGAAGACCTCCTCATCTGAGGAGTCATCCCCAATGGCTACACTGGTCACCCCTGGGATTTTGCTAGGGGGTTTGTTTTTGGGACAAGAAGTGTCCTTGGTGTGGTGCCCTGTCTGTTTACAGTTATGGCACTGTAGGAAGTTGGCTCTGTATGTGCTATTTCAAAGTAAGGAATAGCATGCACAGAGTCCAAGGGTTCCCCTTAGAGGTAAAATAGTGGTAAAAATGGATAATACTAATGCTCTATTTTGTGGTAGTGTGGTCGAGCAGTAGGCTTATCCAAGGAGTAGTGTTAAGCATTTGTTGTACATACACAAGACAATAAATGAGGTACACACACTCAGAGACAAATCCAGCCAATAGGTTTTTATATAGAAAAATATCTTTTCTTAGTTTATTTTAAGAACCACAGGTTCAAATTCTACATGTAATATCTCATTCGAAAGGTATTGCAGGTAAGTACTTTAGGAACTTCAAATCATAAAAATTGCATGTATACTTTACAAGTTATTGACAAATAGCTGTTTTAAAAGTGGACACTTAGTGCAATTTTCACAGTTCCTGGGGGAGGTAAGTTTTTGTTAGTTTTACCAGGTAAGTAGGACACTTACAGGGTTCAGTTCTTGGTCCAAGGTAGCCCACCGTTGGGGGTTCAGAGCAACCCCAAAGTCACCACACCAGCAGCTCAGGGCCGGTCAGGTGCAGAGTTCAAAGTGGTGCCCAAAACACATAGGCTAGAATGGAGAGAAGGGGGTGCCCCGGTTCCGGTCTGCTTGCAGGTAAGTACCCGCGTCTTCGGAGGGCAGACCAGAGGGGTTTTGTAGGGCACCGGGGGGGACACAAGCCCACACAGAAATCTCACCCTCAGCAGCACGGGGGCGGCCGGGTGCAGTGTAGAAACAAGCGTCGGGTTCGCAATGTTAGTCTATGAGAGATCTCGGGATCTCTTCAGCGCTGCAGGCAGGCAAGGGGGGGGTTCCTCGGGGAAACCTCCACTTGGGCAAGGGAGAGGGACTCCTGGGGGTCACTTCTCCAGTGAAAGTCCGGTCCTTCAGGTCCTGGGGGCTGCGGTTGCAGGGTCTCTCCCAGGCGTCGGGACTTTAGGTTCAAAGAGTCGCGGTCAGGGGAAGCCTCGGGATTCCCTCTGCAGGCGGCGCTGTGGGGGCTCAGGGGGGACAGGTTTTGGTACTCACAGTATCAGAGTAGTCCTGGGGTCCCTCCTGAGGGGTTGGATCGCCACCAGCCGAGTCGGGGTCGCCGGGTGCAGTGTTGCAAGTCTCACGCTTCTTGCGGGGAGCTTGCAGGGTTCTTTAAAGCTGCTGGAAACAAAGTTGCAGCTTTTCTTGGAGCAGGTCCGCTGTCCTCGGGAGTTTCTTGTCTTTTCGAAGCAGGGGCAGTCCTCAGAGGATGTCGAGGTCGCTGGTCCCTTTGGAAGGCGTCGCTGGAGCAGGATCTTTGGAAGGCAGGAGACAGGCCGGTGAGTTTCTGGAGCCAAGGCAGTTGTCGTCTTCTGGTCTTCCTCTGCAGGGGTTTTTCAGCTAGGCAGTCCTTCTTCTTGTAGTTGCAGGAATCTGATTTTCTAGGGTTCAGGGTAGCCCTTAAATACTAAATTTAAGGGCGTGTTTAGGTCTGGGGGGTTAGTAGCCAATGGCTACTAGCCCTGAGGGTGGGTACACCCTCTTTGTGCCTCCTCCCAAGGGGAGGGGGTCACAATCCTAACCCTATTGGGGGAATCCTCCATCTGCAAGATGGAGGATTTCTAAAAGTTAGAGTCACTTCAGCTCAGGACACCTTAGGGGCTGTCCTGACTGGCCAGTGACTCCTCCTTGTTATTCTCATTATTTTCTCCGGCCTTGCCGCCAAAAGTGGGGCCTGGCCGGAGGGGGCGGGCAACTCCACTAGCTGGAGGGTCCTGCTGGGTTGGCACAAAGGAGGTGAGCCTTTGAGGCTCACCGCCAGGTGTGACAATTCCTGCCTGGGGGAGGTGTTAGCATCTCCACCCAGTGCAGGCTTTGTTACTGGCCTCAGAGTGACAAAGGCACTCTCCCCATGGGGCCAGCAACATGTCTCGGTTTGTGGCAGGCTGCTAAAACTAGTCAGCCTACACAGACAGTCGGTTAAGTTTCAGGGGGCACCTCTAAGGTGCCCTCTGTGGTGTATTTTACAATAAAATGTACACTGGCATCAGTGTGCATTTATTGTGCTGAGAAGTTTGATACCAAACTTCCCAGTTTTCAGTGTAGCCATTATGGTGCTGTGGAGTTCGTGTTTGACAGACTCCCAGACCATATACTCTTATGGCTACCCTGCACTTACAATGTCTAAGGTTTTGTTTAGACACTGTAGGGGTACCATGCTCATGCACTGGTACCCTCACCTATGGTATAGGGCACCCTGCCTTAGGGCTGTAAGGCCTGCTAGAGGGGTGTCTTACCTATACTGCATAGGCAGTGAGAGGCTGGCATGGCACCCTGAGGGGAGTGCCATGTCGACTTACTCGTTTTGTTCTCACTAGCACACACAAGCTGGCAAGCAGTGTGTCTGTGCTGAGTGAGAGGTCTCCAGGGTGGCATAAGACATGCTGCAGCCCTTAGAGACCTTCCTTGGCATCAGGGCCCTTGGTACTAGAAGTACCAGTTACAAGGGACTTATCTGGATGCCAGGGTCTGCCAATTGTGGATACAAAAGTACAGGTTAGGGAAAGAACTCTGGTGCTGGGGCCTGGTTAGCAGGCCTCAGCACACTTTCAATTGTAAACATAGCATCAGCAAAGGCAAAAAGTCAGGGGGCAACCATGCCAAGGAGGCATTTCCTTACACAACCCCCCCCCCCAAACGAAAGAGGATGAGACTAACCTTTCCCAAGAGAGTCTTCATTTTCTAAGTGGAAGAACCTGGAAAGGCCATCTGCATTGGCATGGGCAGTCCCAGGTCTGTGTTCCACTATAAAGTCCATTCCCTGTAGGGAGATGGACCACCTCAACAGTTTAGGATTTTCACCTTTCATTTGCATCAGCCATTTGAGAGGTCTGTGGTCAGTTTGAACTAGGAAGTGAGTCCCAAAGAGGTATGGTCTCAGCTTCTTCAGGGACCAAACCACAGCAAAGGCCTCCCTCTCAATGGCACTCCAACGCTGCTCCCTGGGGAGTAACCTCCTGCTAATGAAAGCAACAGGCTGGTCAAGGCCATCATCATTTGTTTGGGACAAAACTGCCCCTATCCCATGTTCAGAGGCATCAGTCTGCACAATGAACTGCTTAGAATAATCTGGAGCTTTGAGAACTGGTGCTGAGCACATTGCCTGTTTCAGGGTGTCAAAGGCCTGTTGGCATTCCACAGTCCAGTTCACTTTCTTGGGCATCTTCTTGGAGGTGAGTTCAGTGAGGGCTGTCACAATGGATCCATATCCCTTCACAAACCTCCTGTAATACCCAGTCAAGCCAAGGAATGCCCTGACTTGAGTCTGGGTTTTTGGAGCTACCCAGTCCAGAATAGTCTGGATCTTGGGTTGGAGTGGCTGAACTTGGCCTCCACCTACAAGGTGTCCCAAGTAAACCACAGTTCCCTGCCCTATCTGGCATTTGGATGCCTTGATAGAGAGGCCTGCAGATTGCAGAGCCTTCAAAACCTTCCTCAGGTGGACCAGGTGATCCTGCCAGGTGGAGCTAAAGACAGCAATATCATCAAGATAAGCTGTGCTAAAGGACTCCAAGCCAGCAAGGACTTGATTCACCAACCTTTGGAAGGTGGCAGGGGCATTCTTTAAACCAAAGGGCATAACAGTAAACTGATAATGCCCATCAGGTGTGGAGAATGCTGTCTTTTCTTTTGCTCCAGGTGCCATTTTTATTTGCCAGTACCCTGCTGTCAAGTCAAAGGTACTTAGAAATTTGGCAGCACCTAATTTATCAATGAGCTCATCAGCTCTTGGAATTGGATGGGCATCTGTCTTGGTGACAGAATTGAGCCCTCTGTAGTCCACACAAAACCTCATCTCTTTCTTTCCATCTTTGGTGTGAGGTTTGGGGACTAAGACCACTGGGCTAGCCCAGGGGCTGTCAGAGCGCTCAATTACTCCCAATTCCAGCATCTTGTGGACTTCCATCTTGATGCTTTCTTTAACATGGTCAGATTGTCTAAAGATTTTGTTCTTGACAGGCATGCTGTCTCCTGTGTCCACATCATGGGTACACAGGTGTGTCTGACCAGGGGTTAAGGAGAAGAGTTCAGGAAACTGTTGTAGGACTCTCCTACAATCAGCTTGCTGTTGGCCAGAGAGGGTGTCTGAGTAGATCACTCCATCTACTGTACCATCTTTTGGGTCTGATGACAGAAGATCAGGGAGAGGTTCACTCTCTGCCTCCTGATCCTCATCTGTTACCATCAACAGATTGACATCAGCCCTGTCGTGGAAGAGCTTAAGGCGGTTTACATGGATCACCCTCTTGGGGCTCCTGCTTGTGCCCAGGTCCACCAAGTAGGTGACCTGACTCTTCCTCTCCAGTACTGGGTAAGGGCCACTCCATTTGTCCTGGAGTGCCCTGGGAGCCACAGGCTCCAGAACCCAGACTTTCTGCCCTGGTTGGAACTCAACCAGTGCAGCCTTTTGGTCATACCAAAACTTCTGGAGCTGTTGGCTGGCCTCAAGGTTTTTGGTTGCCTTTTCCATGTACTCTGCCATTCTAGAGCGAAGGCCAAGTACATAGTCCACTATGTCTTGTTTTGGCTCATGGAGAGGTCTCTCCCAGCCTTCTTTAACAAGAGCAAGTGGTCCCCTTACAGGATGACCAAACAGAAGTTCAAAGGGTGAGAATCCTACTCCCTTCTGTGGCACCTCCCTGTAAGCGAAAAGCAGACATGGCAAGAGGACATCCCATCTCCTTTTGAGCTTTTCTGGGAGCCCCATGATCATGCCTTTTAATGTCTTGTTGAATCTCTCAACCAAGCCATTAGTTTGTGGATGGTATGGTGTAGTGAATTTATAAGTCACTCCACACTCATTCCACATGTGCTTTAGGTATGCTGACATGAAGTTGGTACCTCTGTCAGACACCACCTCCTTAGGAAAACCCACTCTGGTAAAGATACCAATGAGGGCCTTGGCTACTGCAGGGGCAGTAGTCGACCTAAGGGGAATAGCTTCAGGATACCTGGTAGCATGATCCACTACTACCAGGATATACATATTTCCTGAGGCTGTGGGAGGTTCCAGTGGACCAACTATGTCCACACCCACTCTTTCAAAGGGAACCCCCACCACTGGAAGTGGAATGAGGGGGGCCTTTGGATGCCCACCTGTCTTACCACTGGCTTGACAGGTGGGGCAGGAGAGGCAAAACTCCTTAACCATGTTGGACATATTGGGCCAGTAGAAGTGGTTGACTAACCTCTCCCACGTCTTGGTTTGTCCCAAATGTCCAGCAAGGGGAATGTCATGGGCCAATGTTAGGATGAACTTCCTGAACAGCTGAGGCACTACCACTCTCCTAGTGGCACCAGGTTGGGGGTCTCTGGCCTCAGTGTACAGGAGTCCATCCTCCCAATAGACCCTATGCGTTCCATTTTTCTTGCCTTTGGACTCTTCAGCAGCTTGCTGCCTAAGGCCTTCAAGAGAGGGACAGGTTTCTTGTCCCTTACACAGCTCCTCCCTTGAGGGTCCCCCTGGGCCTAAGAGCTCAACCTGATAAGGTTCAAGCTCCAAAGGCTCAGTTCCCTCAGAGGGCAGAACTTCTTCCTGAGAAGAGAGGTTCCCTTTCTTTTGCTGTGTTGTAGTTGGTTTCCCAACTGACTTTCCTGTTCTCTTGGTAGGCTGGGCCATTCTTCCAGACTCCAGCTCTACTTGTTCACCCTGTGCCTTGCACTGTGCTCTTGTTTTCACACACACCAGTTCAGGGATACCCAGCATTGCTGCATGGGTTTTTAGTTCTACCTCAGCCCATGCTGAGGACTCCAGGTCATTTCCAAGCAGACAGTCCACTGGGATATTTGAGGAGACCACCACCTGTTTCAGGCCATTGACCCCTCCCCATTCTAAAGTAACCATTGCCATGGGATGTACTTTTCTCTGATTGTCAGCGTTGGTGACTGTGTAAGTTTTTCCAGTCAGGTATTGGCCAGGGGAAACCAGTTTCTCTGTCACCATGGTGACACTGGCACCTGTATCCCTCAGGCCCTCTATTCTAGTCCCATTAATTAAGAGTTGCTGTCTGTATTTTTGCATGTTAGGCGGCCAGACAGCTAGTGTGGCTAAATCCACCCCACCCTCAGAAACTAGAATAGCTTCAGTGTGGACCCTGATTTGCTCTGGGCACACTGTTGATCCCACTTGGAGACTAGCCATACCAGTGTTACCTGGATGGGAGTTTGGAGTGGAACCTTTCTTGGGACAGGCCTTGTCTCCAGTTTGGTGTCCATGCTGTTTACAGCTATGACACCAGGCCTTTTTGGGATCAAAGTTTTTACCCTTGTACCCATTGTTTTGTGAAGAGGCTCTGGGCCCACCCTCCTGTGCAGGTTTTTGGGGGCCTGTAGAAGACTCTTTACTATTTTTAGTTTTGGTTGTCTCATCACCCTTCCCCTGGGGAGTCTTTGTGACCCCTTTCTTTTGGTCACCCCCTGTTGAAGTCTTGGACACCCTTGTCTTGACCCAATGGTCCGCCTTCTTTCCCAATTCTTGGGGAGAAATTGGTCCTAGGTCTACCAGATGCTGATGCAGTTTATCATTGAAACAATTACTCAATAGGTGTTCTTTCACAAATAAATTGTACAGCCCATCATAATTATTTACACCACTGCCTTGAATCCAACCATCTAGTGTTTTCACTGAGTAGTCAACAAAGTCAACCCAGGTCTGGCTCGAGGATTTTTGAGCCCCCCTGAACCTAATCCTGTACTCCTCAGTGGAGAATCCAAAGCCCTCAATCAGGGTACCCTTCATGAGGTCATAAGATTCTGCATCTTGTCCAGAGAGTGTGAGGAGTCTATCCCTACACTTTCCTGTGAACATTTCCCAAAGGAGAGCACCCCAGTGAGATCTGTTCACTTTTCTGGTTACACAAGCCCTCTCAAAAGCTGTGAACCATTTGGTGATGTCATCACCATCTTCATATTTAGTTACAATCCCTTTAGGGATTTTCAACATGTCAGGAGAATCTCTGACCCTATTTATGTTGCTGCCACCATTGATGGGTCCTAGGCCCATCTCTTGTCTTTCCCTCTCTATGGCTAGGATCTGTCTTTCCAAAGCCAATCTTTTGGCCATCCTGGCTAACTGGATGTCCTCTTCACTGGGGCTATCCTCAGTGATTTCAGAGGTGTTGGTCTCTCCTGTGAGGGAACCAGCATCTCTGACTATTATTTTAGGAGTCAGGGTTTGAGGGACCCTGTTCTCCCTAGATAGGACTGGTAGGGGGGAATTGTCCTCCAAGTCACTATCCTCTTCCTCTGAGTTGCCACCCTCAGAGGGGTTGGCCTTTTCAAACTCTGCCAAAAGCTCCTGGAGCTGTATTTTGGTAGGTTTGGGGCCCATTGTTATTTTCTTTATTTTACAGAGTGACCTTAGCTCCCTCATCTTAAGATGGAGGTAAGGTGTGGTGTCGAGTTCCACCACAGTCACATCTGTGCTAGACATTTTGCTTCTAAAAGTTGGAATACTTTTTAAGAATCTACAACTGGTTCTAGAATCTAATTCAAACTTTTACAACTTTTTAAACTCTAAAAGAAATGCTAAACAGGATCTAACACAAGGCCCTAGCAGGACTTTTAAGAATTTAGAAAACTTTTCAAATTGCAAAAATCAATTTCTAATGACAATTTTGGAATTTGTCGTGTGATCAGGTATTGGCTGAGTAGTCCAGCAAATGCAAAGTCTTGTACCCCACCGCTGATCCACCAATGTAGGAAGTTGGCTCTGTATGTGCTATTTCAAAGTAAGGAATAGCATGCACAGAGTCCAAGGGTTCCCCTTAGAGGTAAAATAGTGGTAAAAATAGATAATACTAATGCTCTATTTTGTGGTAGTGTGGTCGAGCAGTAGGCTTATCCAAGGAGTAGTGTTAAGCATTTGTTGTACATACACAAGACAATAAATGAGGTACACACACTCAGAGACAAATCCAGCCAATAGGTTTTTATATAGAAAAATATCTTTTCTTAGTTTATTTTAAGAACCACAGGTTCAAATTCTACATGTAATATCTCATTCGAAAGGTATTGCAGGTAAGTACTTTAGGAACTTCAAATCATAAAAATTGCATGTATACTTTACAAGTTATTGACAAATAGCTGTTTTAAAAGTGGACACTTAGTGCAATTTTCACAGTTCCTGGGGGAGGTAAGTTTTTGTTAGTTTTACCAGGTAAGTAGGACACTTACAGGGTTCAGTTCTTGGTCCAAGGTAGCCCACCGTTGGGGGTTCAGAGCAACCCCAAAGTCACCACACCAGCAGCTCAGGGCCGGTCAGGTGCAGAGTTCAAAGTGGTGCCCAAAACACATAGGCTAGAATGGAGAGAAGGGGGTGCCCCGGTTCCGGTCTGCTTGCAGGTAAGTACCCGCGTCTTCGGAGGGCAGACCAGAGGGGTTTTGTAGGGCACCGGGGGGGACACAAGCCCACACAGAAATCTCACCCTCAGCAGCACGGGGGCGGCCGGGTGCAGTGTAGAAACAAGCGTCGGGTTCGCAATGTTAGTCTATGAGAGATCTCGGGATCTCTTCAGCGCTGCAGGCAGGCAAGGGGGGGGTTCCTCGGGGAAACCTCCACTTGGGCAAGGGAGAGGGACTCCTGGGGGTCACTTCTCCAGTGAAAGTCCGGTCCTTCAGGTCCTGGGGGCTGCGGTTGCAGGGTCTCTCCCAGGCGTCGGGACTTTAGGTTCAAAGAGTCGCGGTCAGGGGAAGCCTCGGGATTCCCTCTGCAGGCGGCGCTGTGGGGGCTCAGGGGGGACAGGTTTTGGTACTCACAGTATCAGAGTAGTCCTGGGGTCCCTCCTGAGGGGTTGGATCGCCACCAGCCGAGTCGGGGTCGCCGGGTGCAGTGTTGCAAGTCTCACGCTTCTTGCGGGGAGCTTGCAGGGTTCTTTAAAGCTGCTGGAAACAAAGTTGCAGCTTTTCTTGGGGCAGGTCCGCTGTCCTCGGGAGTTTCTTGTCTTTTCGAAGCAGGGGCAGTCCTCAGAGGATGTCGAGGTCGCTGGTCCCTTTGGAAGGCGTCGCTGGAGCAGGATCTTTGGAAGGCAGGAGACAGGCCGGTGAGTTTCTGGAGCCAAGGCAGTTGTCGTCTTCTGGTCTTCCTCTGCAGGGGTTTTTCAGCTAGGCAGTCCTTCTTCTTGTAGTTGCAGGAATCTGATTTTCTAGGGTTCAGGGTAGCCCTTAAATACTAAATTTAAGGGCGTGTTTAGGTCTGGGGGGTTAGTAGCCAATGGCTACTAGCCCTGAGGGTGGGTACACCCTCTTTGTGCCTCCTCCCGAGGGGAGGGGGTCACAATCCTAACCCTATTGGGGGAATCCTCCATCTGCAAGATGGAGGATTTCTAAAAGTTAGAGTCACTTCAGCTCAGGACACCTTAGGGGCTGTCCTGACTGGCCAGTGACTCCTCCTTGTTATTCTCATTATTTTCTCCGGCCTTGCCGCCAAAAGTGGGGCCTGGCCGGAGGGGGCGGGCAACTCCACTAGCTGGAGGGTCCTGCTGGGTTGGCACAAAGGAGGTGAGCCTTTGAGGCTCACCGCCAGGTGTGACAATTCCTGCCTGGGGGAGGTGTTAGCATCTCCACCCAGTGCAGGCTTTGTTACTGGCCTCAGAGTGACAAAGGCACTCTCCCCATGGGGCCAGCAACATGTCTCGGTTTGTGGCAGGCTGCTAAAACTAGTCAGCCTACACAGACAGTCGGTTAAGTTTCAGGGGGCACCTCTAAGGTGCCCTCTGTGGTGTATTTTACAATAAAATGTACACTGGCATCAGTGTGCATTTATTGTGCTGAGAAGTTTGATACCAAACTTCCCAGTTTTCAGTGTAGCCATTATGGTGCTGTGGAGTTCGTGTTTGACAGACTCCCAGACCATATACTCTTATGGCTACCCTGCACTTACAATGTCTAAGGTTTTGTTTAGACACTGTAGGGGTACCATGCTCATGCACTGGTACCCTCACCTATGGTATAGGGCACCCTGCCTTAGGGCTGTAAGGCCTGCTAGAGGGGTGTCTTACCTATACTGCATAGGCAGTGAGAGGCTGGCATGGCACCCTGAGGGGAGTGCCATGTCGACTTACTCGTTTTGTTCTCACTAGCACACACAAGCTGGCAAGCAGTGTGTCTGTGCTGAGTGAGAGGTCTCCAGGGTGGCATAAGACATGCTGCAGCCCTTAGAGACCTTCCTTGGCATCAGGGCCCTTGGTACTAGAAGTACCAGTTACAAGGGACTTATCTGGATGCCAGGGTCTGCCAATTGTGGATACAAAAGTACAGGTTAGGGAAAGAACACTGGTGCTGGGGCCTGGTTAGCAGGCCTCAGCACACTTTCAATTGTAAACATAGCATCAGCAAAGGCAAAAAGTCAGGGGGCAACCATGCCAAGGAGGCATTTCCTTACAGGCACCATGCCTTAGTGGCATCCCAGCTCTTACCCTGGTACCCACCTTTGTTTTGGGTTGTGTCTCTGGGGCCACCCACCTGGTCTGGTTTTTGGGGGCCTACAGGGGACTCTTTTTCTTTGTTTCTAGTGTCACCCACTTTCTCCTGGGGAGGCTTTGTAACCCCTTTCTTTTGGTCACCCCCAGTGGAAGTGTTGGTTACCCTAGTCTTGACCCAGTGGTCTGCCTTCTTTCCCAATTCTTGGGGAGAAATTGGACCTAGGTCTACCAGATACTGATGCAACTTTTCATTGAAGCAGTTACTTAAAATGTGTTCTTTCATAAACAAATTATAAAGCCCAACATAGTCATACACTTCATTTCCAGTTACCCAACCATCCAGTGTTTTCACTGAGTAGTCAACATAGTCAACCCAGGTCTGGCTCGAGGATTTTTGAGCCCCCCTGAATCTAATCCTATACTCCTCAGTGGAGAATCCAAAGCCCTCAATCAGGGTACCCTTCATGAGGTCATAGGATTCTACATCTTTTCCAGAGAGTGTGAGGAGTCTATCCCTACACTTTCCAGTGAACATTTCCCAAAGGAGAGCACCCCAGTGAGATCTGTTTACTTTTCTGGTTGCACAAGCCCTCTCAAAAGCTGTGAACCATTTGGTGATGTCATCACCATCTTCATATTTTGTTACAATCCCTTTGGGGATTTTTAGGATGTCAGTAGTCTCTCTGACCCTATTTATGTTGCTGCCACCATTGATGGGTCCTAGGCCCATCTCTTTTCTTTCCCTCTCTATGGCTAGGATCTGTCTTTCCAAAGCCAATCTTTTGGCCATCCTGGCTAACTGGATGTCCTCTTCACTGGAGTTATCCTCAGTGATTTCAGAGGTGTTGGTCTCTCCTGTGAGGGAACCAGCATCTCTGACTATTATTTTTGGAGTCAGGGTTTGAGAGACCCTGTTCTCCCTAGATAGGACTGGTAGGGGGGAATTTTCCTCCAAGTCACTATCCTCTTCCTCTGAGTTGCCACCCTCAGAGGGGTTGGCCTTTTCAAACTCTGCCAAAAGCTCCTGGAGCTGTATTTTGGTAGGTTTGGGGCCCATTGTTATTTTCTTTATTTTACAGAGTGACCTTAGCTCCCTCATCTTAAGATGGAGGTAAGGTGTGGTGTCGAGTTCCACCACAGTCACATCTTGTAAGGAAATGCCTCCTTGGCATGGTTGCCCCCTGACTTTTTGCCTTTGCTGATGCTATGTTTACAATTGAAAGTGTGCTGAGGCCTGCTAACCAGGCCCCAGCACCAGTGTTCTTTCCCTAACCTGTACTTTTGTATCCACAATTGGCAGACCCTGGCATCCAGATAAGTCCCTTGTAACTGGTACTTCTAGTACCAAGGGCCCTGATGCCAAGGAAGGTCTCTAAGGGCTGCAGCATGTATTATGCCACCCTGGAGACCCCTCACTCAGCACAGACACCCTGCTTGCCAGCTTGTGTGTGCTAGTGAGAACAAAACGAGTAAGTCGACATGGCACTCCCCTCAGGGTGCCATGCCAGCCTCTCACTGCCTATGCAAGTATAGGTCAGTCACCCCTCTAGCAGGCCTTACAGCCCTAAGGCAGGGTGCACTATACCATAGGTGAGGGTACCAGTGCATGAGCATGGTACCCCTACAGTGTCTAAACAAAACCTTAGACATTGTAAGTGCAGGGTAGCCATAAGAGTATATGGTCTGGGAGTCTGTCAAACACGAACTCCACAGCACCATAATGGCTACACTGAAAACTGGGAAGTTTGGTATCAAACTTCTCAGCACAATAAATGCACACTGATGCCAGTGTACATTTTATTGTAAAATACACCACAGAGGGCACCTTAGAGGTGCCCCCTGAAACTTAACCGACTGTCTGTGTAGGCTGACTAGTTCCAGCAGCCTGCCACACTAGAGACATGTTGCTGGCCCCATGGGGAGAGTGCCTTTGTCACTCTGAGGCCAGTAACAAAGCCTGCACTGGGTGGAGATGCTAACACCTCCCCCAGGCAGGAGCTGTAACACCTGGCGGTGAGCCTCAAAGGCTCACCCCTTTGTCACAGCCCAGCAGGGCACTCCAGCTTAGTGGAGTTGCCCGCCCCCTCCGGCCACGGCCCCCACTTTTGGCGGCAAGGCTGGAGGGAACAAAGAAAGCAACAAGGAGGAGTCACTGGCCAGTCAGGACAGCCCCTAAGGTGTCCTGAGCTGAGGTGACTCTAACTTTTAGAAATCCTCCATCTTGCAGATGGAGGATTCCCCCAATAGGGTTAGGATTGTGACCCCCTCCCCTTGGGAGGAGGCACAAAGAGGGTGTACCCACCCTCAGGGCTAGTAGCCATTGGCTACTAACCCCCCAGACCTAAACACGCCCTTAAATTTAGTATTTAAGGGCTACCCTGAACCCTAGAAAATCAGATTCCTGCAACTACAAGAAGGACTGCCTAGCTGAAAACCCCTGCAGAGGAAGACCAGAAGACGACAACTGCCTTGGCTCCAGAAACTCACCGGCCTGTCTCCTGCCTTCCAAAGATCCTGCTCCAGCGACGCCTTCCAACGGGACCAGCGACCTCGACATCCTCTGAGGACTGCCCCTGCTTCGAAAAGACAAGAAACTCCAGAGGACAGCGGACCTGCTCCAAGAAAAGCTGCAACTTTGTTTCCAGCAGCTTTAAAGAACCCTGCAAGCTCCCTGCAAGAAGCGTGAGACTTGCAACACTGCACCCGGCGACCCCGACTCGGCTGGTGGCGATCCAACACCTCAGGAGGGACCCCAGGACTACTCTAAGATTGTGAGTACAAAAACCTGTCCCCCCTGAGCCCCCACAGCGCCGCCTGCAGAGGGAATCCCGAGGCTTCCCCTGACCGCGACTCTTTGAATCCCAAGTCCCGACACCTGGGAGAGACCCTGCACCCGCAGCCCCCAGGACCTGAAGGACCGAACTTTCACTGGAGAAGTGACCCCCAGGAGTCCCTTTCCCTTGCCCAAGTGGAGGTTTCCCCGAGGAACCCCCCCCTTGCCTGCCTGCAGCGCTGAAGAGATCCCGAGATCTCTCATAGACTAACATTGCGAACCCGACGCTTGTTTCTACACTGCACCCGGCCGCCCCCGCGCTGCTGAGGGTGAAATTTCTGTGTGGGCTTGTGTCCCCCCCGGTGCCCTACAAAACCCCCCTGGTCTGCCCTCCGAAGACGCGGGTACTTACCTGCAAGCAGACCGGAACCGGGGCACCCCCTTCTCTCCATTCTAGCCTATGCGTTTTGGGCACCACTTTGAACTCTGCACCTGACCGGCCCTGAGCTGCTGGTGTGGTGACTTTGGGGTTGCTCTGAACCCCCAACGGTGGGCTACCTTGGACCAAGAACTGAACCCTGTAAGTGTCTTACTTACCTGGTAAAACTAACAAAAACTTACCTCCCCCAGGAACTGTGAAAATTGCACTAAGTGTCCACTTTTAAAGTAGCTATTTGTCAATAACTTGAAAAGTATACATGCAATTTTGATGATTTGAAGTTCCTAAAGTACTTACCTGCAATACCTTTCGAATGAGATATTACATGTAGAATTTGAACCTGTGGTTCTTAAAATAAACTAAGAAAAGATATTTTTCTATATAAAAACCTATTGGCTGGATTTGTCTCTGAGTGTGTGTACCTCATTTATTGTCTTGTGTATGTACAACAAATGCTTAACACTACTCCTTGGATAAGCCTACTGCTCGACCACACTACCACAAAATAGAGCATTAGTATTATCTATTTTTACCACTGTTTTACCTCTAAGGGGAACCCTTGGACTCTGTGCATGCTATTCCTTACTTTGAAATAGCACATACAGAGCCAACTTCCTACACATCTGTGCTAGACATTTTGCTTCTAAAAGTTGGAATACTTTTTAAGAATCTACAACTGGTTCTAGAATCTAATTCAAACTTTTACAAACTTTTAAACTCTAAAAGAAATGCTAAACAGGATCTAACACAAGGCCCTAGCAGGTCTTTTAAGAATTTAGAAAACTTTTCAAATTGCAAAAATCAATTTCTAATGACAATTTTGGAATTTGTCGTGTGATCAGGTATTGGCTGAGTAGTCCAGCAAATGCAAAGTCTTGTACCCCACCGCTGATCCACCAATGTAGGAAGTTGGCTCTGTATGTGCTATTTCAAAGTAAGGAATAGCATGCACAGAGTCCAAGGGTTCCCCTTCGAGGTAAAATAGTGGTAAAAATAGATAATACTAATGCTCTATTTTGTGGTAGTGTGGTCGAGCAGTAGGCTTATCCAAGGAGTAGTGTGAAGCATTTGTTGTACATACACATAGACAATAAATGAGGTACACACACTCAGAGACAAATCCAGCCAATAGGTTTTTATATAGAAAAATATCTTTTCTTAGTTTATTTTAAGAACCACAGGTTCAAATTCTACATGTAATATCTTGTTTGAAAGGTATTGCAGGTAAGTACATTAGGAACTTTGAATCATTTCAATTGCATGTATACTTTTCAAGTTATTGACAAATAGCTATTTCAAAAGTGGACACTTAGTGCAATTTTCACAGTTCCTGGGGGAGGTAAGTTTTTGTTAGTTTTACCAGGTAAGTAAGACACTTACAGGGTTCAGTTCTTGGTCCAAGGTAGCCCACCGTTGGGGGTTCAGAGCAACCCCAAAGTCACCACACCAGCAGCTCGGGGCCGGTCAGGTGCAGAGTTCAAAGTGGTGCCCAAAACGCATAGGCTAGAATGGAGAGAAGGGGGGTGCCCCGGTTCCGGTCTGCTTGCAGGTAAGTACCCGCGTCTTCGGAGGGCAGACCAGGGGGGTTTTGTAGGGCACCGGGGGGGACACAAGCCCACACAGAAATTTCACCCTCAGCAGCGCGGGGGCGGCCGGGTGCAGTGTAGAAACAAGCGTCGGGTTTTCAATGTTAGTCTATGAGAGATCAACGGATCTCTTCAGCGCTGCAGGCAGGCAAGGGGGGGCTTCCTCGGGGAAACCTCCACTTGGGCAAGGGAGAGGGACTCCTGGGGGTCACTTCTGCAGTGAAAGTCCGGTCCTTCAGGTCCTGGGGGCTGCGGGTGCAGGGTCTTTTCCAGGCGTCGGGACTTAGGTTTCAGAGAGTCGCGGTCAGGGGAAGCCTCGGGATTCCCTCTGCAGGCGGCGCTGTGGGGGCTCAGGGGGGACAGGTTTTGGTACTCACAGTCGTAGAGTAGTCCGGGGGTCCACCCTGAGGTGTTGGTTCTCCACCAGCCGAGTCGGGGTCGCCGGGTGCAGTGTTGCAAGTCTCACGCTTCTTGCGGGGAGATTGCAGGGTCTTTAAAGCTGCTCCTTGAAACAAAGTTGCAGTCTTTTTGGAGCAGGTCCGCTGTCCTCGGGAGTTTCTTGTCTTTTTCGAAGCAGGGCAGTCCTCAGAGGATTCAGAGGTCGCTGGTCCCTTGGAAGGCGTCGCTGGAGCAGAGTTCTTTGGAAGGCAGGAGACAGGCCGGTGAGTTTCTGGAGCCAAGGCAGTTGTTGTCTTCTGGTCTTCCTCTGCAGGGGTTTTCAGCTAGGCAGTCCTTCTTCTTGTAGTTGCAGGAATCTAATTTTCTAGGGTTCAGGGTAGCCCTTAAATACTAAATTTAAGGGCGTGTTTAGGTCTGGGGGGTTAGTAGCCAATGGCTACTAGCCCTGAGGGTGGGTACACCCTCTTTGTGCCTCCTCCCAAGGGGAGGGGGTCACAATCCTAACCCTATTGGGGGAATCCTCCATCTGCAAGATGGAGGATTTCTAAAAGTTAGTCACCTCAGCTCAGGACACCTTAGGGGCTGTCCTGACTGGCCAGTGACTCCTCCTTGTTACTTTCTTTGTTCCCTCCAACCTTGCCGCCAAAAGTGGGGGCCGTGGCCGGAGGGGGCGGGCAACTCCACTAAGCTGGAGTGCCCTGCTGGGCTGTGACAAAGGGGTGAGCCTTTGAGGCTCACCGCCAGGTGTCACAGCTCCTGCCTGGGGGAGGTGTTAGCATCTCCACCCAGTGCAGGCTTTGTTACTGGCCTCAGAGTGACAAAGGCACTCTCCCCATGGGGCCAGCAACATGTCTCTAGTGTGGCAGGCTGCTGGAACTAGTCAGCCTACACAGACAGTCGGTTAAGTTTCAGGGGGCACCTCTAAGGTGCCCTCTGGGGTGTATTTTGCAATAAAATGTACACTGGCATCAGTGTGCATTTATTGTGCTGAGAAGTTTGATACCAAACTTCCCAGTTTTCAGTGTAGCCATTATGGTGCTGTGGAGTTCGGTTTTGACAAACTCCCAGACCATATACTCTTATGGCTACCCTGCACTTACAATGTCTAAGGTTTTGTTTAGACACTGTAGGGGTACCATGCTCATGCACTGGTACCCTCACCTATGGTATAGTGCACCCTGCCTTAGGGCTGTAAGGCCTGCTAGAGGGGTGTCTTATCTATACTGCATAGGCAGTGAGAGGCTGGCATGGCACCCTGAGGGGAGTGCCATGTCGACTTACTCATTTTGTTCTCACTAGCACACACAAGCTGGTAAGCAGTGGGTCTGTGCTGAGTGAGGGGTCTCTAGGGTGGCATAATACATGCTGCAGCCCTTAGAGACCTTCCCTGGCATCAGGGCCCTTGGTACCAGAGGTACCAGTTACAAGGGACTTATCTGGATGCCAGGGTGTGCCAATTGTGGAAACAATGGTCCATTTTAGGTGAAAGAACACTGGTGCTGGGGCCTGGTTAGCAGGGTCCCAGCACACTTCTCAGTCAAGTCAGCATCAGGCAAAAAGTGGGGGGTAACTGCAACAGGGAGCCATTTCTTTACAGAAGGCAGCTAGTTTTTTGGACCTGCCTTTGCCGGTGGTGGAGGCTAAACAAAACCTTCTAACAGAGGTGCTACATCCGGCCTCAGCTGCGGCGGAGCCTCTTTTGCCATTTAATGACGCTCTGCTGGATCCGGTGTTAGAGGTGTGGAAGAGGCCGGCATCTTCCCCAGCAGTTCACAGAGCCGTGGCCAGGAGGTATCGGGCGGCTCCAACTGACCCTGGTTTTCTGTCTAGGCACCCTACGCCGGAGAGCTTGGTGGTGCAGGCCTCCTGTTCATCCAAGTCAGCGCCTGGTTCTTTCCCGACGGTGCCTGGGGACAGAGATTCAAAGAAACTGGAGGCGCAGTCCAAGAAGATTTTTTCGTCCTGCAGTCTGGCGTTGAAGGCCACCAACGCAACCTGTATCCTGGGGAGGTATATTCATGCTCTGATGGATGACATTTCCTCATCATTTACAGAGCTTCCCCAGGGTCTTTTGGATGTTGTTTCAAATGCCCAGGCTGCTGCGACCCAGATTATCCAGACTGGACTGGATACGACCGACTCGGTAGCCAGAGCAATGGGCACAACTGTGGTGGCAAGGAGGCAGGCCTGGCTCCGTAACTCGGGCTTTTCTGCGGATGTACAGTCCACATTGTTGGATCTCCCGTTTGATGGGGACAAACTGTTTGGAGCCAAGGCTGATTCGGCCTTGGAACGTTTTAAGGAGAGCAGGGCCACGGCTAAGTCGTTAGGGCTCCAAGCTCCTTCTTCCACGGCCTCTTCCAGATTTTTCAGGAGGTTTCGTGGATTTGGGCGTGGCTCTTCCTCCTCTTCCTTTCGGGGAAGATATCAGCAACCTGCCTCTTCCCATCCCTATAGATCTTTTAGAGGGAGAGGTAGGGTCCGCACCAGAGGAGCCTCTCAGCAGCACTCTGCCTCTTCCTCATCCTCTGGCGGGGTGCAGCAGGGGAAGCAGCCTTAGGCTTCCACCATTTCCCACTCACTCCTCTCCTGTAGGGGGAAGATTACAGCATTTTCTCACCAAATGGAAGACTGTTACAACGGACACTTGGGTTCTCAGTATTGTGGGAAAAGGCTACACCCTTCCCTTTCGGGAGTTCCCGCCCCTCATCCCGCCCCGCCCTTCTTATTGTTCAGAAGAACACCTCCTGTTGCTAGAACAGGAGGTACAAGCCCTCCTTTCAAAGGGCGCGGTGGAGTTGGTCCCAGAGCAGGAAAGGGGTCGAGGATGTTACTCAAGGTATTTCCTGATTCCCAAGAAGGATGGTCGTTTGAGACCAATCCTGGACCTGAGGATCTTGAATTGGTTCCTCAAGCAGGAAAAGTTCAAGATGCTGACCCTAGCACAGGTGCTTTTGGCATTGAACAAGGAAGACTGGATGGTGTCTGTCGACTTGCAGGATGCTTACTTTCATATCCCGATACTCAAGTCACACAGGAAGTATCTCTGGTTTGTGGTGGGATCGCAGCACTATCAGTTTGCGGTCCTTCCGTTTGGTCTTACTTCAGCACCTCGAGTCTTCACGAAGGTGATGTCGGTGGTTGCGGCAGAACTCAGAAGGAAGGGGATAGCAGTATTCCCTTACTTGGACGACTGGTTGATCAAAGCCAAGTCCCCGGAGCTTGTCGCATCATCTGCAGTCAACAACCCAGTTGTTGTTCGACCTGGGTTTTTCGGTGAACGAGCCCAAATCTCACCTAGAGCCCTCTCAGCGCCTCCTGTTCATAGGGGCAGTACTGGATACAACATTGAACCGAGCCTTTCCTCCACCTCAGCGGATTCAAGATATTCAGGATTTGGTTCCAATGTTTCGAAATGGAGCGGTAGTTCCAGTCCTCAAGGTCCTTCGTCTGCTCGGTCTGTTTGCCTCCTGCATTCTGTTGGTCACGCATGCTCGCTGGCACATGAGGGTTCTTCAGTGGTGCCTCCGAAGGCAGTGGTCTCAACACAAAGGGGATCTAGAGAGTACTGTCAAGATCTCCAGAGATGCTGCTGTGGATTTGAAGTGGTGGATTGCAAGCAACAATCTTTCACAAGGAAAGCCGTTCCAGCAGTCGCCACCAGGGCCACAGTCATAACGGATGCTTCCACTCTAGGGTGTGGAGCTCATCTGGGGGATCTGGAGATCAAAGGCCTTTGGTCTCCAGAGGAACAGATGTTTCACATCAATCTGTTAGTTACGGGCTGTACGTCTGGCTCTCAAGGCCTTCCTCCCTTCCCTTCGTGGTCAGTCGGTACAGGTCCTGACGGACAATACTACCACGATGTGGTACATAAACAAGCAGGGAGGAGTTGGGTCGTACCTTCTCTGCAGAGAAGCTCTTCGACTATGGTCCTGGGCAAAGGACCATCAGATTTGCTTGATAGCAAACCATCTGGCCGGAGTCTTGAACGTGCGTGCGGACAGTCTCAGTCGCCAATTCTCGGCAGACCACGAGTGGCGTCTCCATCCAGATCAAGTCAGTTTAATCTTCCAGAGGTGGGGGTTTCCTCGGGTAGATCTGTTTGCCACTCGAGAGAACGCGCATGGTCCGTTATTCTGCAGTATCCGATGCAGGGAGCGTTGGGGGACGCGTTTCAAATAACCTGGTGCGGCCAGTTGCTTTACGCGTTTCCTCCCATACCCTTGATTCCTCGAGTATTGAGGAAGATTCGCCAGGACCGGGCTCTAGTCATCCTAATAGCTCCGGATTGGCCAAGGAGGGTATGGTACTCCGACCTTCTCCAACTCTCAAGGTGCCCTCCGCTCCGTCTCCCTTTCAGGGCAGACCTCCTCTCGCAGTCGCAGGGGCAGGTTTTACACCCCAACCTCCAGAGTCTGCACCTACATGCCTGGAGATTGAACGGGGCAACCTGAGTTCCTTCTCTCTCCCGCCTGAGGTAGTGGATGTTATATTAGCGGCCAGGCGACACTCTACTAAATCTATCTACGCTAATAGATGGTCTAAATTTGTTGCGTGGTGTGGAGAGAGGAAGATTGATCCTTTGCATGCTCATCTATCGGACGTTTTGTCTTTTGCTCTGTCTCTAGCGCAGAAAGGTTGTGCAGTGGCTACCATTAAGGGTTATTTATCGGCCTTGTCAGCCTTCATATGTCTTCCAGACCAACCATCTTTATTTAAATCCCCTATTGTTATCAGATTCTTGAAAGGTCTTCTAAATAAATATCCTCCAAAGCCATTCGTTATGCCGCAATGGGATTTGTCCTTGGTCCTAACTTTCCTTATGGGGTCCCCTTTTGAACCTATGCATTCTTGCCCCTTAAGGTATTTGGTTTTAAAAACAGTCTTCCTGATAGCTATAACATCAGCAAGGAGAATGAGTGAGTTGCAGGCCTTATCAGTAAAGCCCCCTTATACAACTTTTTATGGGGATAAGGTGGTGTTGAGGACCAAGGCTGCTTTCCTCCCGAAGGTTGTTTCACCTTTCCATTTGGCTCAGGCAATTACTTTGTCCACGTTCTATCCTCCGCCTCATCCTTCCAAAGAGGAAGAAAGACTGCACCGTCTGGACCCAAAGAGGTCGTTGAGCTTCTTTATTGATAGAACAAAGGATTTCAGGCTGGAGGATCAGCTGTTTATTGGATACGTGGGCAAGAGGAGAGGAAAGGCAGTCCACAAGAGAACACTATCCAGGTGGGTTGTTCTTTGCATTAAAATCTGTTACTCTTTGGCAAAGAAGGATCCTCCTGAGGGCATTAGAGCTCATTCCACCAGAGCTAAGTCGGCCACTTCGGCCTTGGCCAGAGGTGTTCCTGTGGTCGACATCTGCAAGGCCGCAACTTGGTCGTCCCTTCACACTTTTGCAAAACATTACTGTTTGGATTCTGAGGTTAGAAGGGACGGCCATTTTGCACGGTCCGTGCTGCAGGATTTCTTGGTTTGACCATTTAGGCACCCACCGCCGGGCGTGGTACTGCTTTGGGACTCTATTCATTAGGTGAGGAATCCACAGGTAGTTGTATCCATCAGAAGAACGAGTTACTTACCTTCGGTAACGACTTTTCTGGTGGATACATTAGCTACCTGTGGATTCCTCACGGTCCCACCCGCCTCCCCGTTGCCTTTCTGGTCTTACCAAGTAATCCTTGAGTACGCTCCTCTTGGTCTTTGAGGGTGCAATAGATGTTGTATATATTATATTTATATATGTATATATCTTTGCGTATATACTTGATGTGTATATATATTTTAAAAAGAGAGTTATATATATATATATATATATATATATATATATATATATATATATATATATATAAAAGATTTACAGTTATTCATGCAATGTTGTGTATTTTTACAATGTAATGGGATGTTGCCTTGCTCTTTCATTGCATTGCCTGGTTGTTCTCATGCACGTAAAAAATGATTGGTACTGACGTCGGCACGTCGTCGAGGACCTCTTATTGCCTGTATGACGTCAGACTGCGTCGCGTGGGCTAGAGTGACGTCCTCGTCGACGTGCAGAGACTAGTAAGAAGATTTCCGTCGAATGCTGGCGCCATGGGAGTATTCATTAGGTGAGGAATCCACAGGTAGCTAATGTATCCACCAGAAAAGTCGTTACCGAAGGTAAGTAACTCGTTCATCTGGGCTTTTAACCACCCCCACTGCACGCCCATCACTATCATTCGTTCATGGGCTTGCCTTTCAAAAATCCTTTGTTTTAGTTGGTAAATGCTTTACATTTGTCCATCCTTAGGGTGGTTTTGTTACTGCCGTGGCCATCGACCCTGTTACACTATTGCCGATAACTTCGACTGCAAGCACACTTTTTACCTTTTGTGTCTCTCCTTTGCACTCACAGCGGCACTTTGAGTCTGCTCATTTATGTCAACTGTTTTACTTGTTATTTTCAGTTTGTGTGGCACGCAAGTTCCAGTTAGAAATTTCCAGCGCTAATAGCTCTAACTCGAGCAAACGCAAGACTTATTGCATTGCAAATACTTGTTAGTATTTGTGTTACCATGATAAAGTACCTTTACTTTTTCCTACACTGTGTGGTTCTGTCTTGTGTGTAAGTGCTGTGACTTTAGTGGTTTTGCATAAGCTTTGCATGTTTCCTTGATAAGTCTTGGCTGCTCATCCACAGCTACCTCTAGAGAGCCCTGAATTCCTACACATTGCCTACACTTCACTAATAGGGGATACCTGGACCTGGTAAAAGGTAATAACACCATTGGTGCCCACCAAACACCAGGCCAGCTTACTACAATATGCTTGTACACCTAAAACAAACATGCACTTTCTGAAGCATTTCATGAATGGTTGCCACTGTAGCCTGGTTTGGCCCAATTAGGCTAACTGAAGCATGCCTAAATTAATCTGTATTTTCTAGCAGATAAAAACGTTTCTCCAAGGACTTTGAGAATGTACTTGGAATTAACCCTTCTCTCTGATATTTTGTTCTGCGCGGGTAGGTGATATAAATTGTAGAACATTTTGCACAGGGCAGAATTTTTTAATTGTATAGAAGTGCACTGATGTAAAAGGGGTTGCAGGATATATTATGTCAATAACATGAGGCAGGGTTTCTTCACAGCATATCTTGATAAAAGGATGCTTGTTTACATCCAGTTCTCCCACACTGCTGTAAAAAAAAAAAAAAAAAAAATGACCTCTTCCCTTGGACGTAAACATGAATTTTACAGTTTACCAGAAGTCTTTTTTAGATTCCCAGTTACTGTATCCACTTGTAAATTCTCTGTGTGGTTTCTGTTTATTTGGGATTCTTCGGTGAAATTAGTCTGGTGTAAACTGTACCTGCTATAGTTTTTGGGATGACCTTCAAAATGTGAATGCCAAAAATGTGGTCTAGAGCTGTACTCAACATGTTTATCTGTGTGCTTTTGGTGTTTTTGTTGTTGTGGATGTTTTGATTGAGGTTGCCAAGATGTTCTACAAGCAGTGTATTTAGATATGCGATAGACGTTTCAGTATGCACGTTGCTTGATTTTAGCCCAATACTTTGCTATTAGACCCTTGTCTGCATTTTCTCTAATAACAGGTTCATCCAGAGGGGTTGCTTTTATCAGATTTGACAAAAGGGGTGAAGCAGAAGAAGCAATTTCGACTTACAATGGTCATAAACCACCTGGCGCCTCAGAACCTATTACTGTGAAGTTTGCAGCCAATCCCAATCAGAATAAGAACATGGCACTTCTTTCTCAGCTATACCAATCACCAGCTAGAAGATTTGGAGGCCCAGTTCATCACCAGGCCCAGAGGTTCAGGTATGGTTTCTAACGTTACTTTTGAGAAACAGTAGACCCAAAAGAATAGACTTCCAGGTAGAATGTTGCTGCTTTGGAATTGTAATAGGGTACAACATTGTACTTGTGAAGGATTGGCTGTTGTACAGGAAGATATTGCACGTTATAAGAAATTATGAAGTCGCTGGCACTTTAATTTGTGCTGGATCCTACTCGCCACATCAAATCTTTCATAGACTATCAAACTAGAGTTATATTGTGGCAGGCTCAGAATCACTGGTACATTTAATATATCTGTATTAAACACATTTTATACATTGAGTTGCAAATTGCTCAGTAAGTTAAGTATTCATTACATATGTTAAAATCCTGCCACTGAAGAGATGTCCCAAATCACACTCAAGCAAGCAGGCTTCAGATTTTCACCACACATTGTTTTAAGGAAAGCCTGTGGTTGCATTGTGCCAGTGAATAGTTTTTGTTACTACTATAAAGATTTAGACAGGATTAGTGCTGCTGCAGATCTTTTCGCCAATCTCTGGCTACCAGTTCACAGTACCATATTATAATTATGCAGTTAAGAGTTGTGTTTCGTTTGTTAACGCTGTAAAAACGTGTATGTTCGATGGCATCTGTCGCTGTAGATACGCATGTTTTGCATAGCTCGCCATCTGGTGTTGGGCCGGAGTGTTACAAGTTGTTTTTCTTCGAAGAAGTCTTTCGAGTCACTGGACCGAGTGACTCCTCCTTTTGTCTCCATTGCGCATGGGCGTCGACTCCATCTTCGATTGTTTTTTTTCCGCCATCGGGTTCGGACGTGTTCCTGTCGCTCCGCGTTTCGGAACGGAAAGATAGCTAATTTCGGAAGATTTTCGTCGGTATTGTTGCGTTCGGGATCGTCTTAGTTAGATTCAACACCGCGTCGAAAGATCGAAGAGCTCCGGTGCCCTTCGGGGTAGTTTTTCGATCCCCCGTCGGGGCCTGGTAGGCCTGACCGCGTGCAGAAGAACGCCGATGGAACGGACCCCGATCCGCTTCTGTCCCAAATGCCACAATAAATACCCCTATACAGACCAACACTTGGTCTGTAACCTGTGCCTGTCACCTGAGCACAGTGAAGACACCTGCGAGGCCTGTCGTGCGTTCCGGTCCCGAAAAACACTCCGAGACCGTCGAGCCAGAAGACTTCAGATGGCGTCCGCGCCAACAGCCCACCGAGAGTTTGAGGAACAAGAAGAGGAAGGAACCTTTTCGATCCACGAATCGGACTCCGAAGGATTTGACGATACACAAACCGTGAGTAAGACGTCGAAAACCACTCAGAAGAGGATTTACAAGGCCCAGGGGACGCCACTGCCACCAGGCCATGGCTCGACCCATAAATTCGGTGACCGACCGTCGGCACCGAAAAAGGCCCAAACAGTGCCGAGATCGTCCGACTCCAGTCGAGACACCGGCACGCAGCCTTCTCGGGACCGAGAAAGTGCTGGAGACAAGCATCGACACCGAGATACCGGTGTAGACACGGCTCGACGCCGAGACAGCGGCACCGACGAAGATTGACGGCGAGAGGTTTCGGCCCCGAAAAAGAAAAAAGTCACCTCGGAGACGAAAAAAAGATGCAGACAGGGTTTCGGTGCCAAAACAGACTGCAACCGACCCAGTTTCAGGCTCTTATACAGAAGAGCAATCGCTAACCTCCCAAATGCGAAAGCATAGGTTTGAGGAAGAGCTACAATCAACTGATGTAGACCATACGCAAAAGCGTATTTTCATACAGGAGGGGACAGGAAAAATAAGCACCCTTCCCCCTATTAGAAGAAAGAGAAGATTGGAGTTCCAAACTGAACAAACACCACAAACAAAGGTGTTGAAAAAGGTTACTCCACCACCCTCTCCTCCACCTGTAATTAACGTCTCACCAGCACAAACTCCATCACATTCCCCAGCTCACACCACCATGAGCCAGGGTGACCAAGATCAGGACGCATGGGACTTATACGACGCCCCAGTGTCAGATAACAGCCCGGAGGCATACCCTACGAAGCCATCTCCACCAGAGGACAGCACTGCGTATTCTCAAGTGTTGGCTAGAGCAGCACAATTTCACAATGTAAGCCTCCACTCAGAACAGGTCGAGGATGACTTTTTATTCAACACCCTCTCCTCCACCCACAGCTCCTACCAAAGCCTGCCTATGCTCCCTGGTATGCTCCGGCACGCAAAAGAAATCTTTAAGGAGCCGGTCAAAAGTAGGGCAATCACACCAAGAGTGGAAAAAAAGTATAAGGCGCCTCCTACAGACCCGGTTTTCATCACTACACAGCTGCCACCAGACTCTGTCGTTGTAGGAGCAGCTAGGAAAAGGGCCAACTCCCACACATCTGGAGATGCACCACCCCCAGATAAAGAAAGCCGCAAGTTCGATGCAGCTGGTAAGAGAGTCGCAGCACAAGCTGCAAACCAGTGGCGCATTGCTAACTCTCAGGCACTACTTGCGCGCTATGACAGAGCTCATTGGGATGAGATGCAACATCTCATTGAACATCTGCCCAAGGACCTACAAAAGAGGGCAAAACAAGTGGTTGAGGAGGGACAGAACATTTCAAACAACCAAATACGCTCCTCCATGGACTCTGCAGATACAGCTGCACGGACAATTAATACATCTGTAACTATCAGAAGGCATGCATGGCTACGAACGTCTGGATTTAAACCAGAGATTCAGCAAGCAGTTCTCAATATGCCTTTTAACGAAAAAGAACTGTTCGGTCCAGAAGTGGACACAGCGATTGAGAAACTCAAAAAGGACACGGACACTACTAAAGCCATGGGCGCACTCTACTCCCCGCAGAGCAGAGGGAATTACAGCACATTCCGTAAAACACCCTTTAGAGGGGGGTTTCGGGGTCAGGGCACACAAGCCAGCACCTCACAGGCAACACCGTCCAGTTACCAGGGACAGTACAGAGGAGGTTTTCGGGGACAATATAGAGGAGGGCAATTCCCTAGGAATAGGGGAAAATTTCAAAGCCCCAAAACCCCTACTACTAAGCAGTGACTCACATGTCACTCACCCCCTCCACACAACACCAGTGGGGGGGAAGAATAGGTCATTATTACAAAGCATGGGAGGAAATCACTACAGACACTTGGGTTCTAGCAATTATCCAACATGGTTATTGCATAGAATTTCTACAATTCCCTCCAAACATACCACCAAAAGCACAAAATTTGACAAAACATCATTCCAATCTCCTGGAGATAGAAGTGCAGGCACTATTGCAGAAGAATGCAATCGAATTAGTACCAAACACACAAATAAACACAGGAGTTTACTCACTGTACTTTCTGATACCAAAGAAGGACAAAACGCTGAGACCAATCCTAGACCTCAGAATAGTAAACACATTCATCAAATCAGACCACTTTCACATGGTCACACTACAAGAAGTGTTACCATTGCTAAAACTACACGACTACATGACAACTTTAGACCTCAAAGACGCGTATTTCCATATACCAATACACCCATCGCACAGGAAATACCTAAGGTTTGTATTCAAAGGAATACATTACCAATTCAAGGTATTGCCTTTCGGATTAACAACCGCACCAAGAGTCTTTACCAAATGTCTAGCATAGCAGTAGTCTCTGCACACATCAGAAGGCAGCAAATACATGTGTTCCCATATCTAGACGACTGGCTAATCAAGGCCCATTCGTTAATAGAGTGCTCAAACCACACAAATCAGATCATACAAACCCTCTTCAAACTAGGGTTCACCGTCAACTTCACGAAATCCAACATTCTGCCGTGCAAGGTACAATAATACCTAGGAGCCATAATGGACTCAACAAAAGGAGTAGCCACTCCAAGTCCCCAAAGAATCCAAAATTTCAACAACATCATACAACGCATGTATCCAACACAAAAGATACAAGCAAAGATGATATTACAACTCCTAGGCATGATGGCTTCCATGACAGGGTGGGGAGCACACCTCGATCAACACAGCATACAAGGACAATGGAACGTACATCAAACAAAACTGCATGTAAATCACCTAGAACTGCTAGCAGTTTTTCAAGCACTAAAAGCTTTCCAGCCAATAATAGTTCACAAATACATTGTTGTCATGTTGTCTGTTTTGACGAGAATGTATTATCTAAACAAACAAGGGGGGACACACTCCACGCAGTTAAGCCTGCTAGCACAAAAAATTTGGCGTTGGGCAATTCACAACCAAATTCGCCTAATAGCACAATTTATACCAGGGATTCAGAATCAACTCGCAGACAATCTCTCTCGAGATCACCAACAGGTCCACGAATGGGAAATTCACCCCCAAATTCTGAACACCTATTTCAAACTCTGGGGAACACCTCAAATAGACTTGTTTGCGACGAAGGAGAACGCAAAATGCCAAAACTTCGCATCCAGATACCCACACAAGCAGTCCCAAGGCAATGCCCTATGGATGAACTAGTCAGGGATATTTGCTTACGCTTTTCCTCCTCTCCCTCTCCTTCCTTATCTGGTAAACAAACTCAGTCAAAACAAACTCAAACTCATATTAATAGCACCAACTTGGGCAAGGCAACCCTGGTACACAACGCTGCTAGACCTATCAGTAGTACCCCACATCAAATTGCCCAACAGGCCAGATCTATTGACACAACACAACCAAAAGATCAGACACCCAGATCCAGCATCGCTGACTCTAGCAATTTGGCTCCTGAAATCCTAGAATTCGGGCACTTACAACTTACCCAAGAATGTATGGAAGTCATAAAGCAAGCCAGAAGGCCATCCACCAGGCACTGCTATGCAAGTAAATGGAAGAGGTTTGTTTGCTACTGCCATATTAATCAAATCCAACCATTACACACGACTCCAAAACATGTAGTGGGTTACTTGCTTCACTTACAAAAATCTAACCTGGCTTTCTCTTCCATTAAAATACACCTTGCAGCAATATCTGCATACCTGCAGACTACCTATTCAACTTCCCTATATAGAATACCAGTCATTAAAGCATTCATGGAGGGCCTTAAGAGAATTATACCACCAAGAACACCACCTGTTCCTTCATGGAACCTAAATGTTGTCCTAACTAGACTTATGGGTCCACCTTTTGAACCCATGCACTCCTGCGAAATACAGTTCCTAACCTGGAAGGTTGCATTTCTCATCGCCATTACTTCCCTAAGAAGAGTAAGCGAGATTCAGGCGTTTACAATACAAGAACCTTTTATACAACTACACAAGAATAAGGTCGTCCTAAGGACTAATCCAAATTTTTTACTAAAGGTTATTTCACCGTTCCATCTAAATCAAACAGTGGAACTTCCAGTGTTCTTTCCACAGCCAGATACCGTAGCTGAGAGGGCACTACATACATTAGATGTCAAAAGAGCATTAATGTATTACATTGACAGAACAAAGAACATCAGAAAGACTAAACAACTATTTATTGCATTACAAAAACCTCATGCAGGAAACCCAATATCAAAACAAGGTATAGCCAGATGGATAGTTAAATGCATCCAAATCTGCTACCTTAAAGCTAAACGACAGCTGCCCATTACACCAAGGGCACACTCAACCAGAAAGAAAGGTGCTACCATGGCCTTTCTAGGAAACATCCCAATGCAAGAAATATGTAAGGCCGCCACATGGTCTACGCCTCACACATTCACCAAGCACTACTGTGTAGACATGTTATCCGCACAACAAGCCACAGTAGGTCAAGCCGTATTAAGAACATTGTTTCAGACTACTTCCACTCCTACAGGCTGAGCCACCGCTTTTGGGGAGATAACTGCTTACTAGTCTATGCAAAACATGCGTATCTACAGCGACAGATGCCATCGAACTGAAAATGTCACTTACCCAGTGTACATCTGTTCGTGGCATCAGTCGCTGTAGATTCGCATGTGCCCACCCGCCTCCCCGGGAGCCTGTAGCAGTTCGGAAGTTACCTTCAACTATTTGTATATATATCATTTCAACCTTAAATAAGTACATACTTAGTCACTCCATTGCATGGGCACTATTACTACAATTCAACTCCTACCTCACCCTCTGCGGGGGAAAAACAATCGAAGATGGAGTAGACGCCCATGCGCAATGGAGACAAAAGGAGGAGTCACTCAGTCCCGTGACTCGAAAGACTTCTTCGAAGAAAAACAACTTGTAACACTCCGGCCCAACACCAGATGGCGAGCTATGCAAAACATGCGAATCTACAGCGACTGATGCCACGAACCGATGTACACTGGGTAAGTGACATTTTCATTATGGTTCAATATGCAAAGTCTTTATTAATAGGGGGAGCGCTCTTAGAAAATGCAGTGAGCTCGGCTTGCACTACTGACCGTTTTTCCAGTGTGTAAATGGGCGCACACATTTGCAAAGTTGACAAATTTAAGGCTGCTTATGATGCTCCCAAACTGCACTTTGATTAGATGCAAATACATGCAGAAGCCAGAAAATAATATTGACGATTCTTTGCTAGCAAAATAAAATGTGTACAAAAAGATGGCAAGTAGAAGAAAAATATTTTTCTAAACTGCAATTTTAGGGCTAGTTTCTTTGAGGCATCATTTAGTAAAATATGCTTGATTCATGCTAGTATTATTAAAAACAGAAAAAAATAAAAGAAAATTAGTGCAAAACCATTTTCAGCAAGATTGGAAATATTGAAACATTGGCAAAAACCATAGTTCTGATGGATACAACTACCTGTGGATTCCTCACCTAATGAATACTCCCATGGCGCCAGCATTCGACGGAAATCTTCTTACTAGTCACTGCACGTCGACGAGGACGTCACTCTAGCCCACGTGACGCAGTCTGACGTCATACAGGCAATAAGAGGTCCTCGATGACGTGCGGACGTCAGTTCCCTTTTTTCCGTGCATTCAAAACAGTTATCTTCGAGGGAGCAACTGTTACTTTTGTGGTTACAGTGTATTTTTGCTGCGTAGTCTTTCGCTGTGGTAATAATGTCGCAGAGAAAGTCTGGATTCAAGCCTTGTCGTGAGTGTGGAGGCAAGATGTCGGTGACGGATCCTCATTCCGATTGCCTTTGGTGTTTGAGCTCCGACCACGACGTCTCGACTTGTGATTCATGCCAGCACATGAATCCAAAGGCCCTCAAGGAACGTGAGGCGAAGCTGTTTATGGCGAAATCGAAAGAGAAGCATCACAAGAAGTCTTCTTCTCCAAGACATCGGCGTCATCGAGACTCCCGGCGCCGTAGAGAAGCTCGTGCGTGCGGACAGTCTCAGTCGCCATTTCTCGGCAGACCACGAGTGGCGTCTCCATCCAGATCAAGTCCGTTTAATCTTCCAGAGGTGGGGTGTAGGAAGTTGGCTCTGTATGTGCTATTTCAAAGTAAGGAATAGCATGCACAGAGTCCAAGGGTTCCCCTTAGAGGTAAAATAGTGGTAAAAATAGATAATACTAATGCTCTATTTTGTGGTAGTGTGGTCGAGCAGTAGGCTTATCCAAGGAGTAGTGTTAAGCATTTGTTGTACATACACATAGACAATAAATGAGGTACACACACTCAAAGACAAATCCAGCCAATAGGTTTTGTTATAGAAAAATATCTTTTCTTAGTTTATTTTAAGAACCACAGGTTCAAATTTAACATGTAATATCTTGTTTGAAAGGTATTGCAGGTAAGTACATTAGGAACTTTGAATCATTTCAATTGCATGTGTACTTTTCAAGTTATTCACAAATAGCTATTTTAAAAGTGGACACTTAGTGCAATTTTCACAGTTCCTGGGGGAGGTAAGTATTTGTTAGTTTTACCAGGTAAGTAAGACACTTACAGGGTTCAGTTCTTGGTCCAAGGTAGCCCACCGTTGGGGGTTCAGAGCAACCCCAAAGTTACCACACCAGCAGCTCAGGGCCGGTCAGGTGCAGAGTTCAAAGTGGTGCCCAAAACGCATAGGCTTCATTGGAGAGAAGGGGGTGCCCCGGTTCCGGTCTGCTTGCAGGTAAGTACCCGCGTCTTCGGAGGGCAGACCAGGGGGGTTTTGTAGGGCACCGGGGGGGACACAAGCCCACACAGAAATTTCACCTTCAGCGGCGCGGGGGCGGCCGGGTGCAGTGTTAGAGCAAGCGTCGGGTTTGCAATGGAAGTCAATGAGAGATCAAGGGATCTCTTCAGCGCTGCAGGCAGGCAAGGGGGGGCTTCCTCGGGGAAACCTACACTTGGGCAAGGGAGAGGGACTCCTGGGGGTCACTTCTGCAGTGAAAGTCCGGTCCTTTAGGTCCTGGGGGCTGCGGGTGCAGGGTCTTTTCCAGGCGTCGGGACTTAGGTTTCAGAGAGTCGCGGTCAGGGGAAGCCTCGGGATTCCCTCTGCAGGCGGCGCTGTGGAGGCTCAGGGGGGACAGGTTTTGGTACTCACAGTCGTGGAGTAGTCCGGGGGTCCTCCCTGAGGTGTTGGTTCTCCACCAGCCGAGTCGGGGTCGCCGGGTGCAGTGTTGCAAGTCTCACGCTTCTTGCGAGGAGATTGCAGGGTTCTTTAAAGCTGCTCCTTTGGATAAAGTTGCAGTCTTTTTGGAGCAGGTCCGCTGTCCTCTGGAGTTTCTTGTCGTCGTCGAAGCAGGGCAGTCCTCAGAGGATGCAGAGGTCGCTGGTCCCTTTGGAAGGCGTCGCTGGAGCAGAGTTCTTTGGAAGGCAGGAGACAGGCCGGTGAGTTTCTGGAGCCAAGGCAGTTGTTGTCTTCTGGTCTTCCTCTGCAGGGGTTTCAGCTAGGCAGTCCTTATTCTTGTTGTTGCAGGAATCTAATTTCTAGGTTCAGGGAGAGCCCTTAAATACTAAATTTAAGGGCGTGTTTAGGTCTGGGGGGTTAGTAGCCAATTGCTACTAGCCCTGAGGGTGGGTACACCCTCTTTGTGCCTCCTCCCAAGGGGAGGGGGTCACATCCCTAATCCTATTGGGGGAATCCTCCTTCTACAAGATGGAGGATTTCTAAAAGTCAGAGTCACCTCAGCTCAGGACACCTTAGGGGCTGTCCTGACTGGCCAGTGACTCCTCCTTGTTTTTCTCATTATCTCTCCTGGACTTGCAGCCAAAAGTGGGGGCTGGGTCCAGGGGGCGGGCATCTCCACTAGCTGGAGTGCCCTGGGGCATTGTAACACGAAGCTTGAGCCTTTGAAGCTCACTGCTAGGTGTTACAGTTCCTGCAGGGGGGAGGTGTGAAGCACCTCCACCCAGAGCAGGCTTTGTTTCTGTCCTCAGAGAGCACAAAGGCTCTCACCGCATGAGGTCAGACACTCGTCTCTCAGCAGCAGGCTGGCACAGACCAGTCAGTCCTGCACTGAACAATTGGGTAAAATACAGGGGGTATCTCCAAGATGCCCTCTGTGTGCATTTTTTAATAAATCCAACACTGGCATCAGTGTGGGTTTATTATTCTGAGAAGTTTGATACTAAACTTCCCAGTATTCAGTGTAGCCATTATGGAGCTGTGGAGTTCGTTTTTGACAGACTCCCAGCCCATATACTCTTATGGCTACCCTGCACTTACAATGTCTAAGGTTTTGCTTAGACACTGTAGGGGCATAGTGCTCATGCACATATGCCCTCACCTGTGGTATAGTGCACCCTGCCTTAGGGCTGTAAGGCCTACTAGAGTGGTGACTTACCTATGCCACAGGCAGTGGGAGGTTGGCATGGCACCCTGAGGGGAGTCCCATGTCGACTTAGTCATTTTCTCCCCATCAGCACACACAAGCTGGCAAGCAGTGTGTCTGTGCTGAGTGAGGGGTCCCTAGGGTGGCATAAGACATGCTGCAGCCCTTAGAGACCTTCCCTGGCATCAGGGCCCTTGGTACCAGGGGTACCAGTTACAAGGGACTTAACTAGGTGCCAGGGTTGTGCCAATTGTGGAAACAATGGTACATTTTAGGTGAAAGAACACTGGTGCTGGGGCCTGGTTAGCAGGGTCCCAGCACACTTCTCAGTCAAGTCAGCATCAGTATCAGGCAAAAAGTTGGGGGTAACTGCAACAGGGAGCCATTTCTTTACATGGGGGTTTCCTCGGGTAGATCGGTTTGCCACTCGAGAGAACGCGCATTGTCCGTTATTCTGCAGCCTCCAGTATCCGATGCAGGGAGCGTTGGGGGACGCGTTTCAAATAACCTGGTGCGGCCAGTTGCTTTACGCGTTTCCTCCCATACCCTTGATTCCTCGAGTATTGAGGAAGATTCGCCAGGACCGGGCTCTAGTCATCCTAATAGCTCCGGATTGGCCAAGGAGGGTATGGTACTCCGACCTTCTCCAACTCTCAATGTGCCCTCCGCTCCGTCTCCCTTTCAGGGCAGACCTCCTCTCGCAGTCGCAGGGGCAGGTTCTACACCCCAACCTCAAGAGTCTGCACCTACATGCCTGGAGATTGAACGGGGCAACCAGAGTTCCTTCTCTCTCCCACCTGAGGTAGTGGATGTTATATTAGCGGCCAGGCGACACTCCACTAAATCTATCTACGCTAATAGATGGTCTAAATTTGTTGCGTGGTGTGGAGAGAGGCAGATTGGTCCTTTGCATGCTCATCTATCGGACGTTTTGTCTTTTGCTCTGTCTCTAGCGCAGAAAGGTTGTGCAGTGGCTACCATTAAGGGTTATTTATCGGCCTTGTCAGCCTTCATATGTCTTCCAGACCAACCATCTTTATTTAAATCCCCTATTGTTATCAGATTCTTGAAAGGTCTTCTAAATAAATATCCTCCAAAGCCATTCGTTATGCCGCAATGGGATTTGTCCTTGGTCCTGACTTTCCTTATGGGGTCCCCTTTTGAACCTATGCATTCTTGCCCCTTAAGGTATTTGGTTTTAAAAACAGTCTTCCTGATAGCTATAACATCAGCAAGGAGAGTGAGTGAGTTGCAGGCCTTATCAGTAAAGCCCCCTTATACAACTTTTTATGGGGATAAGGTGGTGTTGAGGACCAAGGCTGCTTTCCTCCCGAAGGTTGTTTCACCCTTCCATTTGGCTCAGGCAATTACTTTGTCCACGTTCTATCCTCCGCCTCATCCTTCCAAAGAGGAAGAAAGACTGCACCGTCTGGACCCAAAGAGGGCGTTGAGCTTCTTTATTGATAGAACAAAGGATTTCAGGCTGGAGGATCAGCTGTTTATTGGATACGTGGGCAAGAGGAGAGGAACGGCAGTCCACAAGAGAACACTATCCAGGTGGGTTGTTCTTTGCATTAAAATCTGTTACTCTTTGGCAAAGAAGGATCCTCCTGAGGGCATTAGAGCTCATTCCACCAGAGCTAAGTCGGCCACTTCGGCCTTGGCCAGAGGTGTTCCTGTGGTCGACATCTGCAAGGCCGCAACTTGGTCGTTGTAGGAAGTTGGCTCTGTATGTGCTATTTCAAAGTAAGGAATAGCATGCACAGAGTCCAAGGGTTCCCCTTAGAGGTAAAATAGTGGTAAAAATAGATAATACTAATGCTCCATTTTGTGGTAGTGTGGTCGAGCAGTAGGCTTATCCAAGGAGTAGTGTTAAGCATTTGTTGTACATACACATAGACAATAAATGAGGTACACACACTCAGAGACAAATCCAGCCAATAGGTTTTTATATAGAAAAATATCTTTTCTTAGTTTATTTTAAGAACCACAGGTTCAAATTCTACATGTAATAGCTCATTCGAAAGGTATTGCAGGTAAGTACTTTAGGAACTTAAAATCATCAAAATTGCATGTATACTTTTCAAGTTATTGACAAATAGCTGTTTTAAAAGTGGACACTTAGTGCAATTTTCACAGTTCCTAGGGGAGGTAAGTTTTGATTAGTTTTACCAGGTAAGTAAGACGCTTACAGGGTTCAGTTCTTGGTCCAAGGTAGCCCACCGTTGGGGGTTCAGAGCAACCCCAAAGTCACCACACCAGCAGCTCAGGGCCGGTCAGGTGCAGAGTTCAAAGTGGTGCCCAAAACACATAGGCTAGAATGGAGAGAAGGGGGTGCCCCGGTTCCGGTCTGCTTGCAGGTAAGTACCCGCGTCGTCGGAGGGCAGACCAGGGGGGTTTTGTAGGGCACCGGGGGGGACACAAGTCCACACAGAAATTTCACCCTCAGCGGCGCGGGGGCGGCCGGGTGCAGTGTAGGAACAAGCGTCGGGTTCGCAATGTTAGTCTATGAGAGATCTCGGGATCTCTTCAGCGCTGCAGGCAGGCAAGGGGGGGATTCCTCGGGGAAACCTCCACTTGGGCAAGGGAGAGGGACTCCTGGGGGTCACTTCTCCAGTGAAAGTCCGGTCCTTCAGGTCCTGGGGGCTGCGGGTGCAGGGTCTCTCCCAGGCGTCGGGACTTTAGGTTCAAAGAGTCGCGGTCAGGGGAAGCCTCGGGATTCCCTCTGCAGGCGGCGCTGTGGGGGCTCAGGGGGGACAGGTTTTGGTACTCACAGTATCAGAGTAGTCCTGGGGTCCCTCCTGAGGCGTCGGATCTCCACCAGTCGAGTCGGGGTCGCCGGGTGCAGTGTTGCAAGTCTCACGCTTCTTGCGGGGAGCTTGCAGGGTTCTTTAAAGCTGCTGGAAACAAAGTTGCAGCTTTTCTTGGAGCAGGTCCGCTGTCCTCGGGAGTTTCTTGTCTTTTCGAAGCAGGGGCAGTCCTCAGAGGGTGTCGAGGTCGCTGGTCCCTTCGGAAGGCGTCGCTGGAGCAGGATCTTTGGAAGGCAGGAGACAGGCCGGTGAGTTTCTGGAGCCAAGGCAGTTGTCGTCTTCTGGTCTTCCGCTGCAGGGGTTTTCAGCTGGGCAGTCCTTCTTCTTGTTGCAGGAATCTAATTTTCTAGGGTTCAGGGTAGCCCTTAAATACTAAATTTAAGGGCGTGTTTAGGTCTGGGGGGTTAGTAGCCAATGGCTACTAGCCCTGAGGGTGGGTACACCCTCTTTGTGCCTCCTCCCAAGGGGAGGGGGTCACAATCCTAACCCTATTGGGGGAATCCTCCATCTGCAAGATGGAGGATTTCTAAAAGTTAGAATCACCTCAGCTCAGGACACCTTAGGGGCTGTCCTGACTGGCCAGTGACTCCTCCTTGTTATTCTCATTATTTTCTCCGGCCTTGCCGCCAAAAGTGGGGCCTGGCCGGAGGGGGCGGGCAACTCCACTAGCTGGAGTGTCCTGCTGGGTTGGCACAAAGGAGGTGAGCCTTTGAGGCTCACCGCCAGGTGTGACAATTCCTGCCTGGGAGAGGTGTTAGCATCTCCACCCAGTGCAGGCTTTGTTACTGGCCTCAGAGTGACAAAGGCACCCTCCCCATGGGGCCAGCAACATGTATCGGTTTGTGGCAGGCTGCTAAAACTAGTCAGCCTACACAGATAGTCGGTTAAGTTTCAGGGGGCACCTCTAAGGTGCCCTCTGTGGTGTATTTTACAATAAAATGTACACTGGCATCAGTGTGCATTTATTGTGCTGAGAAGTTTGATACCAAACTTCCCAGTTTTCAGTGTAGCCATTATGGTGCTGTGGAGTTCGTGTTTGACAAACTCCCAGACCATATACTCTTATGGCTACCCTGCACTTACAATGTCTAAGGTTTTGTTTAGACACTGTAGGGGTACCATGCTCATGCACTGGTACCCTCACCTATGGTATAGTGCACCCTGCCTTAGGGCTGTAAGGCCTGCTAGAGGGGTGGCTTACCTATACTGCATAGGCAGTGAGAGGCTGGCATGGCACCCTGAGGGGAGTGCCATGTCGACTTACTCATTTTGTCCTCACTAGCACACACAAGCTGGCAAGCAGTGTGTCTGTGCTGAGTGAGAGGTCTCCAGGGTGGCATAAGACATGCTGCAGCCCTTAGAGACCTTCCTTGGCATCAGGGCCCTTGGTACTAGAAGTACCAGTTACAAGGGACTTATCTGGATGCCAGGGTCTGCCAATTGTGGATACAAAAGTACAGGTTAGGGAAAGAACACTGGTGCTGGGGCCTGGTTAGCAGGCCTCAGCACACTTTCAATTGTAAACATAGCATCAGCAAAGGCAAAAAGTCAGGGGGCAACCATGCCAAGGAGGCATTTCCTTACACAACCCCCCCCCAAACGAAAGAGGATGAGACTAACCTTTCCCAAGAGAGTCTTCATTTTCTAAGTGGAAGAACCTGGAAAGGCCATCTGCATTGGCATGGGCAGTCCCAGGTCTGTGTTCCACTATAAAGTCCATTCCCTGTAGGGAGATGGACCACCTCAACAGTTTAGGATTTTCACCTTTCATTTGCATCAGCCATTTGAGAGGTCTGTGGTCAGTTTGAACTAGGAAGTGAGTCCCAAAGAGGTATGGTCTCAGCTTCTTCAGGGACCAAACCACAGCAAAGGCCTCCCTCTCAATGGCACTCCAACGCTGCTCCCTGGGGAGTAACCTCCTGCTAATGAAAGCAACAGGCTGGTCAAGGCCATCATCATTTGTTTGGGACAGAACTGCCCCTATCCCATGTTCAGAGGCATCAGTCTGCACAATGAACTGCTTAGAATAATCTGGAGCTTTGAGAACTGGTGCTGAGCACATTGCTTGTTTCAGGGTGTCAAAGGCCTGTTGGCAGTCCACAGTCCAGTTCACTTTCTTGGGCATTTTCTTGGAGGTGAGCTCAGTGAGGGCTGTCACAATGGATCCATATCCCTTCACAAACCTCCTGTAGTACCCAGTCAAGCCAAGGAATGCCCTGACTTGAGTCTGGGTTTTTGGAGCTACCCAGTCCAGAATGGTCTGGATCTTGGGTTGGAGTGGCTGAACTTGGCCTCCACCTACAAGGTGTCCCAAGTAAACCACAGTTCCCTGCCCTATCTGGCATTTGGATGCCTTGATAGAGAGGCCTGCAGATTGCAGAGCCTTCAAAACCTTCCTCAGGTGGACCAGGTGATCCTGCCAGGTGGAGCTAAAGACAGCAATATCATCAAGATAAGCTGTGCTAAAGGACTCCAAGCCAGCAAGGACTTGATTCACCAACCTTTGGAAGGTGGCAGGGGCATTCTTTAAACCAAAGGGCATAACAGTAAACTGATAATGCCCATCAGGTGTGGAGAATGCTGTCTTTTCTTTTGCTCCAGGTGCCATTTTTATTTGCCAGTACCCTGCTGTCAAGTCAAAGGTACTTAGAAATTTGGCAGCACCTAATTTATCAATGAGCTCATCAGCTCTTGGAATTGGATGAGCATCTGTCTTGGTGACAGAATTGAGCCCTCTGTAGTCCACACAAAACCTCATCTCTTTCTTTCCATCTTTGGTGTGAGGTTTGGGGACTAAGACCACTGGGCTAGCCCAGGGGCTGTCAGAGCGCTCAATTACTCCCAATTCCAGCATCTTGTGGACTTCCACCTTGATGCTTTCCTTAACATGGTCAGACTGTCTGAAGATTTTGTTTTTGACAGGCATGCTGTCTCCTGTGTCCACATCATGGGTACACAGGGGTGTCTGACCAGGGGTTAGGGAGAAAAGCTCAGGGAACTGTTGTAGGACTCTCCTACAATCAGCCTGCTGTTGGCCAGAGAGGGTGTCTGAGTAGATCACTCCATCTACTGTGCCATCTCTTGGGTCTGATGACAGAAGATCAGGGAGAGGTTCACTCTCTGCCTCCTGATCCTCATCTGTTACCATCAACAGATTGACATCAGCCCTGTCGTGGAAGAGCTTAAGGCGGTTTACATGGATCACCCTTTTGGGGCTCCTGCTTGTGCCCAGGTCCACCAAGTAGGTGACCTGACTCTTCCTCTCTAGTACTGGGTAAGGGCCACTCCATTTGTCCTGGAGTGCCCTGGGAGCCACAGGCTCCAGAACCCAGACTTTCTGCCCTGGTTGGAACTCAACCAGTGCAGCCTTTTGGTCATACCAAAACTTCTGGAGCTGTTGGCTGGCCTCAAGGTTTTTGGTTGCCTTTTCCATGTACTCTGCCATTCTAGAGCGAAGGCCAAGTACATAGTCCACTATGTCCTGTTTAGGCTCATGGAGAGGTCTCTCCCAGCCTTCTTTAACAAGGGCAAGTGGTCCCCTTACAGGATGACCAAACAGAAGTTCAAAGGGTGAGAACCCTACTCCCTTCTGTGGTACCTCCCTGTAAGCGAAAAGCAGACATGGCAGGAGGACATCCCATCTCCTTTTGAGTTTTTCTGGGAGCCCCATGATCATGCCTTTTAATGTCTTGTTGAATCTCTCAACTAAGCCATTAGTTTGTGGATGGTAAGGTGTAGTGAATTTATAAGTCACTCCACACTCATTCCACATGTGCTTTAGGTATGCTGACATGAAGTTGGTACCTCTGTCAGACACCACCTCCTTAGGGAAACCCACTCTGGTAAAGATACCAATGAGGGCCTTGGCTACTGCAGGGGCAGTAGTCGACCTAAGGGGAATAGCTTCAGGATACCTGGTAGCATGATCCACTACTACCAGGATATACATATTTCCTGAGGCTGTGGGAGGTTCCAGTGGACCAACTATGTCCACACCCACTCTTTCAAAGGGCACCCCCACCACTGGAAGTGGAATGAGGGGGGCCTTTGGGTGCCCACCTGTCTTACCACTGGCTTGACAGGTGGGGCAGGAGAGGCAAAACTCCTTAACCATGTTGGACATATTGGGCCAGTAGAAGTGGTTGACTAACCTCTCCCACGTCTTGGTTTGTCCCAAATGTCCAGCAAGGGGAATGTCATGGGCCAATGTTAGGATGAACTCTCTGAACAGCTGAGGCACTACCACTCTCCTAGTGGCACCAGGTTTGGGGTCTCTGGCCTCAGTGTACAGGAGCCCATCTTCCCAATAGACCCTATGTGTTCCATTTTTCTTGCCTTTGGACTCTTCAGCAGCTTGCTGCCTAAGGCCTTCAAGAGAGGGACAGGTTTCTTGTCCCTTACACAGCTCTTCCCTTGAGGGTCCCCCTGGGCCTAAGAGCTCAACCTGATAAGGTTCAAGCTCCAAAGGCTCAGTTCCCTCAGAGGGCAGAACTTCTTCCTGAGAAGAGAGGTTCCCTTTCTTTTGCTGTGTTGCAGTTGGTTTCCCAACTGACTTTCCTGTTCTCTTGGTAGGCTGGGCCATTTTTCCAGACTCCAGCTCTACTTTTTCACCCTGTGCCTTGCATTGTGCTCTCGTTTTCACACACACCAGTTCAGGGATACCCAGCATTGCTGCATGGGTTTTTAGCTCTACCTCAGCCCATGCTGAGGACTCCAGGTCATTTCCAAGCAGACAGTCCACCGGGATATTTGAGGAGACCACCACCTGTTTCAGGCCATTGACCCCTCCCCATTCTAAAGTAACCATTGCCATGGGATGTACTTTTCTCTGATTGTCAGCGTTGGTGACTGTGTAAGTTTTTCCAGTCAGGTATTGGCCAGGGGAAACCAGTTTCTCTGTCACCATGGTGACACTGGCACCTGTATCCCTCAGGCCCTCTATTCTAGTCCCATTAATTAAGAGTTGCTGTCTGTATTTTTGCATGTTAGGCGGCCAGACAGCTAGTGTGGCTAAATCCACCCCACCCTCAGAAACTAGAGTAGCTTCAGTGTGGACCCTGATTTGCTCTGGGCACACTGTTGATCCCACTTGGAGACTAGCCATACCAGTGTTACCTGGATGGGAGTTTGGAGTGGAACCTTTCTTGGGACAGGCCTTGTCTCCAGTTTGGTGTCCATGCTGTTTACAGCTATGACACCAGGCCTTTTTGGGATCAAAGTTTTTACCCTTGTACCCATTGTTTTGTGAAGAGGCTCTGGGCCCACCCTCCTGTGCAGGTTTTTGGGGGCCTGTAGAAGACTCTTTACTATTTTTAGTTTTGGTTGTCTCATCACCCTTCTGCTGGGGAGTCTTTGTGACCCCTTTCTTTTGGTCACCCCCTGTTGAAGTCTTGGACACCCTTGTCTTGACCCAATGGTCCGCCTTCTTTCCCAATTCTTGGGGAGAAATTGGTCCTAGGTCTACCAGATGCTGATGCAGTTTATCATTGAAACAATTACTTAACAGGTGTTCTTTCACAAATAAATTGTACAGCCCATCATAATTACTTACACCACTGCCTTGAATCCAACCATCTAGTGTTTTCACTGAGTAGTCAACAAAGTCAACCCAGGTCTGGCTCGAGGATTTTTGAGCCCCCCTGAACCTAATCCTGTACTCCTCAGTGGAGAATCCAAAGCCCTCAATCAGGGTACCCTTCATGAGGTCATAAGATTCTGCATCTTGTCCAGAGAGTGTGAGGAGTCTATCCCTACACTTTCCTGTGAACATTTCCCAAAGGAGAGCACCCCAGTGAGATCTGTTCACTTTTCTGGTTACACAAGCCCTCTCAAAAGCTGTGAACCATTTGGTGATGTCATCACCATCTTCATATTTAGTTACAATCCCTTTGGGGATTTTCAACATGTCAGGAGAATCTCTGACCCTATTTATGTTGCTGCCACCATTGATGGGTCCTAGGCCCATCTCTTGTCTTTCCCTCTCTATGGCTAGGATCTGTCTTTCCAAAGCCAATCTTTTGGCCATCCTGGCTAACTGGATGTCCTCTTCACTGGAGTTATCCTCAGTGCTTTCAGAGTTGTTGGTCCCTCCTGTGAGGGAACCAGCATCTCTGACTATTATTTGTGGAGTCAGGGCTTGAGAAGCCCTGCTCTCCCTAAGTAGGACTGGAGGGGGGGAATTTCCCTCCAAGTCACTATCTTCATCCTCTGAGTTGCCATCCTCAGAGGGGTTGGCCTTTTCAAACTCTGCCAAAAGCTCCTGGAGCTGTACTTTGGTAGGTTTGGGGCCCATTGCTATTTTCTTTAGTTTACAGAGTGACCTTAGCTCTCTCATCTGTAGATGGAGGTAAGGTGTGGTGTCGAGTTCCACCACATTCACATCTGTGCTAGACATTATGCTTCTAAAAGTTGGAATACTTTTTAAGAAACTAAAACTGGTTCTAGAATCTAATTCAAACTTTTACAAACTTTTAAACTCTAAAAGAAATGCTAAACAGGATCTAACACAAGGCCCTAGCAGGTCTTTTAAGAATTTAGAAAACTTTTCAAATTGCAAAAATCAATTTCTAATGACAATTTTGGAATTTGTCGTGTGATCAGGTATTGGCTGAGTAGTCCAGCAAATGCAAAGTCTTGTACCCCACCGCTGATCCACCAATGTAGGAAGTTGGCTCTGTATGTGCTATTTCAAAGTAAGGAATAGCATGCACAGAGTCCAAGGGTTCCCCTTAGAGGTAAAATAGTGGTAAAAATAGATAATACTAATGCTCTATTTTGTGGTAGTGTGGTCGAGCAGTAGGCTTATCCAAGGAGTAGTGTTAAGCATTTGTTGTACATACACATAGACAATAAATGAGGTACACACACTCAGAGACAAATCCAGCCAATAGGTTTTTATATAGAAAAATATCTTTTCTTAGTTTATTTTAAGAACCACAGGTTCAAATTCTACATGTAATAGCTCATTCGAAAGGTATTGCAGGTAAGTACTTTAGGAACTTCAAATCATCAAAATTGCATGTATACTTTTCAAGTTATTGACAAATAGCTGTTTTAAAAGTGGACACTTAGTGCAATTTTCACAGTTCCTAGGGGAGGTAAGTTTTGATTAGTTTTACCAGGTAAGTAAGACGCTTACAGGGTTCAGTTCTTGGTCCAAGGTAGCCCACCGTTGGGGGTTCAGAGCAACCCCAAAGTCACCACACCAGCAGCTCAGGGCCGGTCAGGTGCAGAGTTCAAAGTGGTGCCCAAAACACATAGGCTAGAATGGAGAGAAGGGGGTGCCCCGGTTCCGGTCTGCTTGCAGGTAAGTACCCGCGTCGTCGGAGGGCAGACCAGGGGGGTTTTGTAGGGCACCGGGGGGGACACAAGTCCACACAGAAATTTCACCCTCAGCGGCGCGGGGGCGGCCGGGTGCAGTGTAGGAACAAGCGTCGGGTTCGCAATGTTAGTCTATGAGAGATCTCGGGATCTCTTCAGCGCTGCAGGCAGGCAAGGGGGGGATTCCTCGGGGAAACCTCCACTTGGGCAAGGGAGAGGGACTCCTGGGGGTCACTTCTCCAGTGAAAGTCCGGTCCTTCAGGTCCTGGGGGCTGCGGGTGCAGGGTCTCTCCCAGGCGTCGGGACTTTAGGTTCAAAGAGTCGCGGTCAGGGGAAGCCTCGGGATTCCCTCTGCAGGCGGCGCTGTGGGGGCTCAGGGGGGACAGGTTTTGGTACTCACAGTATCAGAGTAGTCCTGGGGTCCCTCCTGAGGCGTCGGATCTCCACCAGTCGAGTCGGGGTCGCCGGGTGCAGTGTTGCAAGTCTCACGCTTCTTGCGGGGAGCTTGCAGGGTTCTTTAAAGCTGCTGGAAACAAAGTTGCAGCTTTTCTTGGAGCAGGTCCGCTGTCCTCTGGAGTTTCTTGTCTTTTCGAAGCAGGGGCAGTCCTCAGAGGGTGTCGAGGTCGCTGGTCCCTTCGGAAGGCGTCGCTGGAGCAGGATCTTTGGAAGGCAGGAGACAGGCCGGTGAGTTTCTGGAGCCAAGGCAGTTGTCGTCTTCTGGTCTTCCGCTGCAGGGGTTTTCAGCTGGGCAGTCCTTCTTCTTGTTGCAGGAATCTAATTTTCTAGGGTTCAGGGTAGCCCTTAAATACTAAATTTAAGGGCGTGTTTAGGTCTGGGGGGTTAGTAGCCAATGGCTACTAGCCCTGAGGGTGGGTACACCCTCTTTGTGCCTCCTCCCAAGGGGAGGGGGTCACAATCCTAACCCTATTGGGGGAATCCTCCATCTGCAAGATGGAGGATTTCTAAAAGTTAGAATCACCTCAGCTCAGGACACCTTAGGGGCTGTCCTGACTGGCCAGTGACTCCTCCTTGTTATTCTCATTATTTTCTCCGGCCTTGCCGCCAAAAGTGGGGCCTGGCCGGAGGGGGCGGGCAACTCCACTAGCTGGAGTGTCCTGCTGGGTTGGCACAAAGGAGGTGAGCCTTTGAGGCTCACCGCCAGGTGTGACAATTCCTGCCTGGGAGAGGTGTTAGCATCTCCACCCAGTGCAGGCTTTGTTACTGGCCTCAGAGTGACAAAGGCACCCTCCCCATGGGGCCAGCAACATGTCTCGGTTTGTGGCAGGCTGCTAAAACTAGTCAGCCTACACAGATAGTCGGTTAAGTTTCAGGGGGCACCTCTAAGGTGCCCTCTGTGGTGTATTTTACAATAAAATGTACACTGGCATCAGTGTGCATTTATTGTGCTGAGAAGTTTGATACCAAACTTCCCAGTTTTCAGTGTAGCCATTATGGTGCTGTGGAGTTCGTGTTTGACAAACTCCCAGACCATATACTCTTATGGCTACCCTGCACTTACAATGTCTAAGGTTTTGTTTAGACACTGTAGGGGTACCATGCTCATGCACTGGTACCCTCACCTATGGTATAGTGCACCCTGCCTTAGGGCTGTAAGGCCTGCTAGAGGGGTGGCTTACCTATACTGCATAGGCAGTGAGAGGCTGGCATGGCACCCTGAGGGGAGTGCCATGTCGACTTACTCGTTTTGTCCTCACTAGCACACACAAGCTGGCAAGCAGTGTGTCTGTGCTGAGTGAGAGGTCTCCAGGGTGGCATAAGACATGCTGCAGCCCTTAGAGACCTTCCTTGGCATCAGGGCCCTTGGTACTAGAAGTACCAGTTACAAGGGACTTATCTGGATGCCAGGGTCTGCCAATTGTGGATACAAAAGTACAGGTTAGGGAAAGAACACTGGTGCTGGGGCCTGGTTAGCAGGCCTCAGCACACTTTCAATTGTAAACATAGCATCAGCAAAGGCAAAAAGTCAGGGGGCAACCATGCCAAGGAGGCATTTCCTTACAGTCGTCCCTTCACAGTTTTGCAAAACATTACTGTTTGGATTCTGAGGTTAGAAGGGACGGCCATTTTGCACGGTCAGTGCTGCAGGATTTCTTGGTTTGACCATTTAGGCACCCACCGCCAGGCGTGGTACTGCTTTGGGACTCTATTCATTAGGTGAGGAATCCACAGGTAGTTGTACGAATCAGAAGAACGAGTTACTTACCTTCGGTAACGACTTTTCTGGTGGATACATTAGCTACCTGTGGATTCCTCACGGTCCCACCCGCCTCCCCGTTGCCTTTCTGGTCTTACCAAGTAATCCTTGAGTGCGCTCCTCTTGGTCTTCGAGGGTGCAATAGATGTTGTGTATAATATATTTATATATGTATATATCTTTGTGTATATACTTGATGTGTATATATATTTTAAAAAAGATATATATATATATATATATATATATATATATATATATATATATATATATATAAAAAGATTTACAGTTATTCATGCAATGTTGTGTATTTTTACAATGTAATGGGATGTTGCCTTGCTCTTTCATTGCATTGCCTGGTTGTTCTCATGCACGTAAAAAATGATTGGTACTGACGTCCGCACGTCGTCGAGGACCTCTTATTGCCTGTATGACGTCAGACGGCGTCGCGTGGGCTAGAGTGACGTCCTCGTCGACGTGCAGTGACTAGTAAGAAGATTTCCGTCGAATGCTGGCGCCATGGGAGTATTCATTAGGTGAGGAATCCACAGGTAGCTAATGTATCCACCAGAAAAGTCGTTACCGAAGGTAAGTAACTCGTTCGTCTGGTACTAGTTGCCAACCTTTTGGTTTTTCAGTGTGTTATTAGTTTCAACATAGGTTTTGTAAAACTTTAATGTGGGAGCTGCTTTACCCTCACTAATGTACCACAAAAGATTGGCTAAAAGCAAAACTGTTTTTGTTCTTAAAAAATAAATAAAAAAAAACATATTGCCATAGTACTTGGTAGCACTGAACGAAACTTTTGTGTGCTAATCTGCTCCTTGTGAAAGAGCAGAATGTCATCAATCACAGTGACGTCAACCATGTATAAAGGTATAAATATAACCTTTTTTACAAAAACAAAATATTGTGGCTAGTGGCACATGTAATTATGGGCCAAATTATTTTTTGAAAAGTTACAGAAGTGCACTGATGGTAAATGTCCATGCGTTAGTGCAGATTTAGGACTTTAATGAATTTGAAAGCATTTACAGATAAAGGGTTGGAAATCGTACTCCTACAAGAAGTTTGTGAACTGAATTTTAGCTAGAACAGATTCATGTTACCTTTGTTTGCACATGCAGTCTTCCGAATATTTGAAAGATCTTTCCCCACAACCGGTTTTATTCTCACCCTGGAAAAAGTTTTACCCATACTGTAGGAAGTTGGCTCTGTATGTGCTATTTCAAAGTAAGGAATAGCATGCACAGAGTCCAAGGGTTCCCCTTAGAGGTAAAATAGTGGTAAAAATAGATAATACTAATGCTCTATTTTGTGGTAGTGTGGTCGAGCAGTAGGCTTATCCAAGGAGTAGTGTTAAGCATTTGTTGTACATACACATAGGCAATAAATGAGGTACACACACTCAGAGACAAATCCAGCCAATAGGTTTTTATATAGAAAAATATCTTTTCTTAGTTTATTTTAAGAACCACAGGTTCAAATTCTACATGTAATAGCTCCTTCGAAAGGTATTGCAGGTAAGTACTTTAGGAACTTCAAATCATAAAAATTGCATGTATACTTTTCAAGTTATTGACAAATAGCTGCTTTAAAAGTGGACACTTAGTGCAATTTTCACAGTTCCTAGGGGAGGTAAGTATTTGTTAGGTTAACCAGGTAAGTAAGACACTTACAGGGCTTAGTTCTCGGTCCAAGGTAGCCCACCGTTGGGGGTTCAGAGCAACCCCAAAGTCACCACACCAGCAGCTCAGGGCCGGTCAGGTGCAGAGTTCAAAGTGGTGCCCAAAACACATAGGCTAGAATGGAGAGAAGGGGGTGCCCCGGTTCCGGTCTGCTTGCAGGTAAGTACCCGCGTCTTCGGAGGGCAGACCAGGGGGGTTTTGTAGGGCACCGGGGGGGACACAAGCCCACACAGAAATTTCACCCTCAGCGGCGCGGGGGCGGCCGGGTGCAGTGTAGAAACAAGCGTCGGGTTCGCAATGTTAGTCTATGAGAGATCTCGGGATCTCTTCAGCGCTGCAGGCAGGCAAGGGGGGGGTTCCTCGGGGAAACCTCCACTTGGGCAAGGGAGAGGGACTCCTGGGGGTCACTTCTCCAGTGAAAGTCCGGTCCTTCAGGTCCTGGGGGCTGCGGGTGCAGGGTCTCTCCCAGGTGTCGGGACTTTGGATTCAAAGAGTCGCGGTCAGGGGAAGCCTCGGGATTCCCTCTGCAGGCGGCGCTGTGGGGGCTCAGGGGGGACAGGTTTTGGTACTCACAGTATCAGAGTAGTCCTGGGGTCCCTCCTGAGGTGTCGGATCTCCACCAGCCGAGTCGGGGTCGCCGGGTGCAGTGTTGCAAGTCTCACGCTTCTTGCGGGGAGCTTGCAGGGTTCTTTGAAGCTGCTGGAAACAAAGTTGCAGCTTTTCTTGGAGCAGGTCCGCTGTCCTCGGGAGTTTCTTGTCTTTTCGAAGCAGGGGCAGTCCCCAGAGGATGTCGAGGTCGCTGGTCCCTTCGGAAGGCGTCGCTGGAGCAGGATCTTTGGAAGGCAGGAGACAGGCCGGTGAGTTTCTGGAGCCAAGGCAGTTGTCGTCTTCTGGTCTTCCGCTGCAGGGGTTTTCAGCTGGGCAGTCCTTCTTCTTGTTGCAGGAATCTAATTTTCTAGGGTTCAGGGTAGCCCTTAAATACTAAATTTAAGGGCGTGTTTAGGTCTGGGGGGTTAGTAGCCAATGGCTACTAGCCCTGAGGGTGGGTACACCCTCTTTGTGCCTCCTCCCAAGGGGAGGGGGTCACAATCCTAACCCTATTGGGGGAATCCTCCATCTGCAAGATGGAGGATTTCTAAAAGTTAGTCACCTCAGCTCAGGACACCTTAGGGGCTGTCCTGACTGGCCAGTGACTCCTCCTTGTTATTCTCGTTATTTTCTCCGGCCTTGCCGCCAAAAGTGGGGCCTGGCCGGAGGGGGCGGGCAACTCCACTAGCTGGAGTGTCCTGCTGGGTTGGCACAAAGGAGGTGAGCCTTTGAGGCTCACCGCCAGGTGTGACAATTCCTGCCTGGGAGAGGTGTTAGCATCTCCACCCAGTGCAGGCTTTGTTACTGGCCTCAGAGTGACAAAGGCACTCTCCCCATGGGGCCAGCAACATGTCTCGGTTTGTGGCAGGCTGCTAGAACTAGTCAGCCTACACAGATAGTCGGTTAAGTTTCAGGGGGCACCTCTAAGGTGCCCTCTGTGGTGTATTTTACAATAAAATGTACACTGGCATCAGTGTGCATTTATTGTGCTGAGAAGTTTGATACCAAACTTCCCAGTTTTCAGTGTAGCCATTATGGTGCTGTGGAGTTCGTGTTTGACAGACTCCCAGACCATATACTCTTATGGCTACCCTGCACTTACAATGTCTAAGGTTTTGTTTAGACACTGTAGGGGTACCATGCTCATGCACTGGTACCCTCACCTATGGTATAGTGCACCCTGCCTTAGGGCTGTAAGGCCTGCTAGAGGGGTGTCTTACCTATACTGCATAGGCAGTGAGAGGCTGGCATGGCACCCTGAGGGGAGTGCCATGTCGACTTACTCGTTTTGTCCTCACTAGCACACACAAGCTGGTAAGCAGTGTGTCTGTGCTGAGTGAGAGGTCTCCAGGGTGGCATAAGACATGCTGCAGCCCTTAGAGACCTTCCTTGGCATCAGGGCCCTTGGTACTAGAGGTACCAGTTACAAGGGACTTATCTGGATGCCAGGGTCTGCCAATTGTGGATACAAAAGTACAGGTTAGGGAAAGAACACTGGTGCTGGGGCCTGGTTAGCAGGCCTCAGCACACTTTCAATTGTAAACATAGCATCAGCAAAGGCAAAAAGTCAGGGGGCAACCATGCCAAGGAGGCATTTCCTTACACAACCCCCCCCCAAACGAAAGAGGATGAGACTAACCTTTCCCAAGAGAGTCTTCATTTTCTAAGTGGAAGAACCTGGAAAGGCCATCTGCATTGGCATGGGCAGTCCCAGGTCTGTGTTCCACTATAAAGTCCATTCCCTGCAGGGAGATGGACCACCTCAACAGTTTAGGATTTTCACCTTTCATTTGCATCAGCCATTTGAGAGGTCTGTGGTCAGTTTGAACTAGGAAGTGAGTCCCAAAGAGGTATGGTCTCAGCTTCTTCAGGGACCAAACCACAGCAAAGGCCTCCCTCTCAATGGCACTCCAACGCTGCTCCCTGGGGAGTAACCTCCTGCTAATGAAAGCAACAGGCTGGTCAAGGCCATCATCATTTGTTTGGGACAAAACTGCCCCTATCCCATGTTCAGAGGCATCAGTCTGCACAATGAACTGCTTAGAATAATCTGGAGCTTTGAGAACTGGTGCTGAGCACATTGCTTGTTTCAGGGTGTCAAAGGCCTGTTGGCAGTCCACAGTCCAGTTCACTTTCTTGGGCATTTTCTTGGAGGTGAGCTCAGTGAGGGCTGTCACAATGGATCCATATCCCTTCACAAACCTCCTGTAGTACCCAGTCAAGCCAAGGAATGCCCTGACTTGAGTCTGGGTTTTTGGAGCTACCCAGTCCAGAATAGTCTGGATCTTGGGTTGGAGTGGCTGAACTTGGCCTCCACCTACAAGGTGTCCCAAGTAAACCACAGTTCCCTGCCCTATCTGGCATTTGGATGCCTTGATAGAGAGGCCTGCAGATTGCAGAGCCTTCAAAACCTTCCTCAGGTGGACCAGGTGATCCTGCCAGGTGGAGCTAAAGACAGCAATATCATCAAGATAAGCTGTGCTAAAGGACTCCAAGCCAGCAAGGACTTGATTCACCAACCTTTGGAAGGTGGCAGGGGCATTCTTTAAACCAAAGGGCATAACAGTAAACTGATAATGCCCATCAGGTGTGGAGAATGCTGTCTTTTCTTTTGCTCCAGGTGCCATTTTTATTTGCCAGTACCCTGCTGTCAAGTCAAAGGTACTTAGAAATTTGGCAGCACCTAATTTATCAATGAGCTCATCAGCTCTTGGAATTGGATGGGCATCTGTCTTGGTGACAGAATTGAGCCCTCTGTAGTCCACACAAAACCTCATCTCTTTCTTTCCATCTTTGGTGTGAGGTTTGGGGACTAAGACCACTGGGCTAGCCCAGGGGCTGTCAGAGCGCTCAATTACTCCCAATTCCAGCATCTTGTGGACTTCCACCTTGATGCTTTCCTTAACATGGTCAGATTGTCTAAAGATTTTGTTCTTGACAGGCATGCTGTCTCCTGTGTCCACATCATGGGTACACAGGTGTGTCTGACCAGGGGTTAAGGAGAAGAGTTCAGGAAACTGTTGTAGGACTCTCCTACAATCAGCTTGCTGTTGGCCAGAGAGGGTGTCTGAGTAGATCACTCCATCTACTGTACCATCTTTTGGGTCTGATGACAGAAGATCAGGGAGAGGTTCACTCTCTGCCTCCTGATCCTCATCTGTTACCATCAACAGATTGACATCCGCCCTGTCGTGGAAGAGCTTAAGGCGGTTTACATGGATCACCCTTTTGGGGCTCCTGCTTGTGCCCAGGTCCACCAAGTAGGTGACCTGACTCTTCCTCTCTAGTACTGGGTAAGGGCCACTCCATTTGTCCTGGAGTGCCCTGGGAGCCACAGGCTCCAGAACCCAGACTTTCTGCCCTGGTTGGAACTCAACCAGTGCAGCCTTTTGGTCATACCAAAACTTCTGGAGCTGTTGGCTGGCCTCAAGGTTTTTGGTTGCCTTTTCCATGTACTCTGCCATTCTAGAGCGAAGGCCAAGTACATAGTCCACTATGTCCTGTTTAGGCTCATGGAGAGGTCTCTCCCAGCCTTCTTTAACAAGGGCAAGTGGTCCCCTTACAGGATGACCAAACAGAAGTTCAAAGGGTGAGAACCCTACTCCCTTCTGTGGTACCTCCCTGTAAGCGAAAAGCAGACATGGCAGGAGGACATCCCATCTCCTTTTGAGTTTTTCTGGGAGCCCCATGATCATGCCTTTTAATGTCTTGTTGAATCTCTCAACTAAGCCATTAGTTTGTGGATGGTAAGGTGTAGTGAATTTATAAGTCACTCCACACTCATTCCACATGTGCTTTAGGTATGCTGACATGAAGTTGGTACCTCTGTCAGACACCACCTCCTTAGGGAAACCCACTCTGGTAAAGATACCAATGAGGGCCTTGGCTACTGCAGGGGCAGTAGTCGACCTAAGGGGAATAGCTTCAGGATACCTGGTAGCATGATCCACTACTACCAGGATATACATATTTCCTGAGGCTGTGGGAGGTTCTAGTGGACCAACTATGTCCACACCCACTCTTTCAAAGGGCACCCCCACCACTGGAAGTGGAATGAGGGGGGCCTTTGGATGCCCACCTGTCTTACCACTGGCTTGACAGGTGGGGCAGGAGAGGCAAAACTCCTTAACCATGCTGGACATATTGGGCCAGTAGAAGTGGTTGACTAACCTCTCCCACGTCTTGGTTTGTCCCAAATGTCCAGCAAGGGGAATGTCATGGGCCAATGTTAGGATGAACTCTCTGAACAGCTGAGGCACTACCACTCTCCTAGTGGCACCAGGTTTGGGGTCTCTGGCCTCAGTGTACAGGAGCCCATCTTCCCAATAGACCCTATGTGTTCCATTTTTCTTGCCTTTGGACTCTTCAGCAGCTTGCTGCCTAAGGCCTTCAAGAGAGGGACAGGTTTCTTGTCCCTTACACAGCTCTTCCCTTGAGGGTCCCCCTGGGCCTAAGAGCTCAACCTGATAAGGTTCAAGCTCCAAAGGCTCAGTTCCCTCAGAGGGCAGAACTTCTTCCTGAGAAGAGAGGTTCCCTTTCTTTTGCTGTGTTGCAGTTGGGTTCCCAACTGACTTTCCTGTTCTCTTGGTAGGCTGGGCCATTTTTCCAGACTCCAGCTCTACTTTTTCACCCTGTGCCTTGCATTGTGCTCTTGTTTTCACACACACCAGTTCAGGGATACCCAGCATTGCTGCATGGGTTTTTAGCTCTACCTCAGCCCATGCTGAGGACTCCAGGTCATTTCCAAGCAGACAGTCCACTGGGATATTTGAGGAGACCACCACCTGTTTCAGGCCATTGACCCCTCCCCATTCTAAAGTAACCATTGCCATGGGATGTACTTTTCTCTGATTGTCAGCGTTGGTGACTGTGTAAGTTTTTCCAGTCAGGTATTGGCCAGGGGAAACCAGTTTCTCTGTCACCATGGTGACACTGGCACCTGTATCCCTCAGGCCCTCTATTCTAGTCCCATTAATTAAGAGTTGCTGTCTGTATTTTTGCATGTTAGGCGGCCAGACAGCTAGTGTGGCTAAATCCACCCCACCCTCAGAAACTAGAGTAGCTTCAGTGTGGACCCTGATTTGCTCTGGGCACACTGTTGATCCCACTTGGAGACTAGCCATACCAGTGTTACCTGGATGGGAGTTTGGAGTGGAACCTTTCTTGGGACAGGCCTTGTCTCCAGTTTGGTGTCCATGCTGTTTACAGCTATGACACCAGGCCTTTTTGGGATCAAAGTTTTTACCCTTGTACCCATTGTTTTGTGAAGAGGCTCTGGGCCCACCCTCCTGTGCAGGTTTTTGGGGGCCTGTAGAAGACTCTTTACTATTTTTAATTTTGGTTGTCTCATCACCCTTCTGCTGGGGAGTCTTTGTGACCCCTTTCTTTTGGTCACCCCCTGTTGAAGTCTTGGACACCCTTGTCTTGACCCAATGGTCCGCCTTCTTTCCCAATTCTTGGGGAGAAATTGGTCCTAGGTCTACCAGATGCTGATGCAGTTTATCATTGAAACAATTACTTAACAGGTGTTCTTTCACAAATAAATTGTACAGCCCATCATAATTACTTACACCACTGCCTTGAATCCAACCATCTAGTGTTTTCACTGAGTAGTCAACAAAGTCAACCCAGGTCTGGCTCGAGGATTTTTGAGCCCCCCTGAACCTAATCCTGTACTCCTCAGTGGAGAATCCAAAGCCCTCAATCAGGGTACCCTTCATGAGGTCATAGGATTCTGCATCTTGTCCAGAGAGTGTGAGGAGTCTATCCCTACACTTTCCTGTGAACATTTCCCAAAGGAGAGCACCCCAGTGAGATCTGTTCACTTTTCTGGTTACACAAGCCCTCTCAAAAGCTGTGAACCATTTGGTGATGTCATCACCATCTTCATATTTAGTTACAATCCCTTTAGGGATTTTCAACATGTCAGGAGAATCTCTGACCCTATTTATGTTGCTGCCACCATTGATGGGTCCTAGGCCCATCTCTTGTCTTTCCCTCTCTATGGCTAGGATCTGTCTTTCCAAAGCCAATCTTTTGGCCATCCTGGCTAACTGGATGTCCTCTTCACTGGAGTTATCCTCAGTGATTTCAGAGTTGTTGGTCCCTCCTGTGAGGGAACCAGCATCTCTGACTATTATTTGTGGAGTCAGGGCTTGAGAAGCCCTGTTCTCCCTAAGTAGGACTGGAGGGGGGGAATTTCCCTCCAAGTCACTATCTTCATCCTCTGAGTTGCCATCCTCAGAGGGGTTGGCCTTTTCAAACTCTGCCAAAAGCTCCTGGAGCTGTACTTTGGTAGGTTTGGGGCCCATTGCTATTTTCTTTAGTTTACAGAGTGACCTTAGCTCTCTCATCTGTAGATGGAGGTAAGGTGTGGTGTCGAGTTCCACCACATTCACATCTGTGCTAGACATTTTGCTTCTAAAAGTTGGAATACTTTTTAAGAATCTACAACTGGTTCTAGAATCTAATTCAAACTTTTACAAACTTTTAAACTCTAAAAGAAATGCTAAACAGGATCTAACACAAGGCCCTAGCAGGTCTTTTAAGAATTTAGAAAACTTTTCAAATTGCAAAAATCAATTTCTAATGACAATTTTGGAATTTGTCGTGTGATCAGGTATTGGCTGAGTAGTCCAGCAAATGCAAAGTCTTGTACCCCACCGCTGATCCACCAATGTAGGAAGTTGGCTCTGTATGTGCTATTTCAAAGTAAGGAATAGCATGCACAGAGTCCAAGGGTTCCCCTTAGAGGTAAAATAGTGGTAAAAATAGATAATACTAATGCTCTATTTTGTGGTAGTGTGGTCGAGCAGTAGGCTTATCCAAGGAGTAGTGTTAAGCATTTGTTGTACATACACATAGGCAATAAATGAGGTACACACACTCAGAGACAAATCCAGCCAATAGGTTTTTATATAGAAAAATATCTTTTCTTAGTTTATTTTAAGAACCACAGGTTCAAATTCTACATGTAATAGCTCCTTCGAAAGGTATTGCAGGTAAGTACTTTAGGAACTTCAAATCATAAAAATTGCATGTATACTTTTCAAGTTATTGACAAATAGCTGCTTTAAAAGTGGACACTTAGTGCAATTTTCACAGTTCCTAGGGGAGGTAAGTATTTGTTAGGTTAACCAGGTAAGTAAGACACTTACAGGGCTTAGTTCTCGGTCCAAGGTAGCCCACCGTTGGGGGTTCAGAGCAACCCCAAAGTCACCACACCAGCAGCTCAGGGCCGGTCAGGTGCAGAGTTCAAAGTGGTGCCCAAAACACATAGGCTAGAATGGAGAGAAGGGGGTGCCCCGGTTCCGGTCTGCTTGCAGGTAAGTACCCGCGTCTTCGGAGGGCAGACCAGGGGGGTTTTGTAGGGCACCGGGGGGGACACAAGCCCACACAGAAATTTCACCCTCAGCGGCGCGGGGGCGGCCGGGTGCAGTGTAGAAACAAGCGTCGGGTTCGCAATGTTAGTCTATGAGAGATCTCGGGATCTCTTCAGCGCTGCAGGCAGGCAAGGGGGGGGTTCCTCGGGGAAACCTCCACTTGGGCAAGGGAGAGGGACTCCTGGGGGTCACTTCTCCAGTGAAAGTCCGGTCCTTCAGGTCCTGGGGGCTGCGGGTGCAGGGTCTCTCCCAGGTGTCGGGACTTTGGATTCAAAGAGTCGCGGTCAGGGGAAGCCTCGGGATTCCCTCTGCAGGCGGCGCTGTGGGGGCTCAGGGGGGACAGGTTTTGGTACTCACAGTATCAGAGTAGTCCTGGGGTCCCTCCTGAGGTGTCGGATCTCCACCAGCCGAGTCGGGGTCGCCGGGTGCAGTGTTGCAAGTCTCACGCTTCTTGCGGGGAGCTTGCAGGGTTCTTTGAAGCTGCTGGAAACAAAGTTGCAGCTTTTCTTGGAGCAGGTCCGCTGTCCTCGGGAGTTTCTTGTCTTTTCGAAGCAGGGGCAGTCCCCAGAGGATGTCGAGGTCGCTGGTCCCTTCGGAAGGCGTCGCTGGAGCAGGATCTTTGGAAGGCAGGAGACAGGCCGGTGAGTTTCTGGAGCCAAGGCAGTTGTCGTCTTCTGGTCTTCCGCTGCAGGGGTTTTCAGCTGGGCAGTCCTTCTTCTTGTTGCAGGAATCTAATTTTCTAGGGTTCAGGGTAGCCCTTAAATACTAAATTTAAGGGCGTGTTTAGGTCTGGGGGGTTAGTAGCCAATGGCTACTAGCCCTGAGGGTGGGTACACCCTCTTTGTGCCTCCTCCCAAGGGGAGGGGGTCACAATCCTAACCCTATTGGGGGAATCCTCCATCTGCAAGATGGAGGATTTCTAAAAGTTAGTCACCTCAGCTCAGGACACCTTAGGGGCTGTCCTGACTGGCCAGTGACTCCTCCTTGTTATTCTCGTTATTTTCTCCGGCCTTGCCGCCAAAAGTGGGGCCTGGCCGGAGGGGGCGGGCAACTCCACTAGCTGGAGTGTCCTGCTGGGTTGGCACAAAGGAGGTGAGCCTTTGAGGCTCACCGCCAGGTGTGACAATTCCTGCCTGGGAGAGGTGTTAGCATCTCCACCCAGTGCAGGCTTTGTTACTGGCCTCAGAGTGACAAAGGCACTCTCCCCATGGGGCCAGCAACATGTCTCGGTTTGTGGCAGGCTGCTAGAACTAGTCAGCCTACACAGATAGTCGGTTAAGTTTCAGGGGGCACCTCTAAGGTGCCCTCTGTGGTGTATTTTACAATAAAATGTACACTGGCATCAGTGTGCATTTATTGTGCTGAGAAGTTTGATACCAAACTTCCCAGTTTTCAGTGTAGCCATTATGGTGCTGTGGAGTTCGTGTTTGACAGACTCCCAGACCATATACTCTTATGGCTACCCTGCACTTACAATGTCTAAGGTTTTGTTTAGACACTGTAGGGGTACCATGCTCATGCACTGGTACCCTCACCTATGGTATAGTGCACCCTGCCTTAGGGCTGTAAGGCCTGCTAGAGGGGTGTCTTACCTATACTGCATAGGCAGTGAGAGGCTGGCATGGCACCCTGAGGGGAGTGCCATGTCGACTTACTCGTTTTGTCCTCACTAGCACACACAAGCTGGTAAGCAGTGTGTCTGTGCTGAGTGAGAGGTCTCCAGGGTGGCATAAGACATGCTGCAGCCCTTAGAGACCTTCCTTGGCATCAGGGCCCTTGGTACTAGAGGTACCAGTTACAAGGGACTTATCTGGATGCCAGGGTCTGCCAATTGTGGATACAAAAGTACAGGTTAGGGAAAGAACACTGGTGCTGGGGCCTGGTTAGCAGGCCTCAGCACACTTTCAATTGTAAACATAGCATCAGCAAAGGCAAAAAGTCAGGGGGCAACCATGCCAAGGAGGCATTTCCTTACACATACCTTGAAAGGAGGGAATTTCCAACCAAGGGCCAAGCACGTGTTTTGTAGCGTCCCTGTCCTATTAACAAGCAGCTACTATAAAATTCCAATCCCTGATTCAGGAGGGCTGTAGTCATGTATGGAACCAGATTGTTGAATTGATTCTTTGTGGTTTTTCCAAACAACCATCTTTTGAGCACAGCTCAGGCATCCCAGTGTCCTAAGTATGTACCCCAGAATGTATGCTAATGTTTTTTCTGAAGAGCTGCACTTGAAGGTGGCAAGTAGCTAAATCCAAAACTGGTGATACAACTTGAGCTACTTTTTAAAAGTCTGTTCCTAAATTTGTTGTAGAATGGAGGCAAATCCTCATTCTTCCACTGTGTTGGATGATAACTCCATTAAGAAGTTGCCTTGGTGGAAAAGAATTGAGACTAAGCATCCACTTACTGACTAAGGGATTCCAAGTAGGATGGATCAGCTCATAGTGCAGAGCATTTTGTATGAGCATTTGACTAGAATCATACCTACGAACCCTGAATTATGAGGCATGGTTGAAGAATATTGGTGTTATTGATTTCAACGTGGAACTTGCATTCCTTTTGCTTGAACACGTGTTTTTGCTCTCTCTCCAGTCGATCCATTATAATGGTGGTCCTTTTTGTAATGGACTTTTCTACTAGTGCCTATGATGAGATTAACTGGTCTTTCCCGGTTAACCTTCACATAACCACCAGTACATCAGCAGCTTTTCTGCTGGAAGAGTAGACATGAGCACAAATCTCATTCTCTAGTCCTCCTGGGTATCCCTTGTATTCCTCTTTCCACTTAATGTGGTTGTAGAAAGAGACATCCAATCAGTGTAAGGCACACTGGTTTTGACACTACAAATACACAAGCAGTAGGATCTGGAGGAAATGTACTCCACTATTTAGTAACTTCAGCCCTTTGATTCCCCAATCCAGTGAGTAGGAATTGTAAAATCAGCCTCTTTCACTCCGGTAGGTGTTTACACAAAGTGTGAAAAAGCCACAATGTAGTAAGCTAAAAAATAAAATAGCTTTGTTCCACAAACCCACACTGATTTTCATTGTCTTGTTTAATCATGCACATCCTCCCACTCAATCCTGCAAGGTTATCAAAATAAAAATTTGGATTGGGACACAGCTGTGTTTGTAGCCAATGAAGAGTGTAATGATTAGGAATCCAAACGTCAACATGAGACATGAAATCAGGTTTGCTGAAAGGCTGTGAAATAGTCAGGTCAGTTTTACAATCTACTATGAGGCACAATGTCTGTAAAAAGAATGTGGTAGTGAATCCCTTTTTAAGAGGATGTATCCTATTTGACTAGGACAGTAAAATATTGAATTGGCAGTGGCTCAGTTGGAACTTTTCCCATTTGTCTCTAATGATCTGCCAAAATCATGTTGCCCTTTGTTAAATCCCAAGAAAAAACATCAAAGCTAGATTAAAAAAAACAAGAATAAACATGTGCCTCCTGGAGATGTTAATTGTTGTAAAGAGAACAGTTTTGGCATAAGTGCTTTGGAAAACACTCCTGGTGGCAAATCTTTCAGGTACCTAGTACAGCTGCTGGGAGTATGCTGAGTGGAACTCTGCATTCAGAAATCTCAACCAGCCAGTTAGTGAAACAGACTTCCAATCCTGAACAGCTAAACCGGGAAATGAAGCCAAACATAGCACTTGGTTGTGTTGTCTGTTAAGAGATATTTTGGGGCACATGGAAGTTTTCACACAGGACAATGGCGATCCCAAGGACACCCAGCAATTCACTCACTAATGAGTATCAAACGTGGATTCAAATTCGAGAGTTGTGTAATTTGACAAAGTACTGCTCTTGAAGTAGCTGCTGCACAGAGCCAGTCAAGAGCCTTCAGCAGCTGGTTTTGGCCACTATCATTGAGCCTTTTTGATGCTAAGAGGCATAATCCGCTCACTTGTAGCAAAGACTGCTCTTCCTTGACACAAAACAACCTTTTTTAAACCACAAGGTGCCAATCAAATACCTTCAGCACCGAAATCAACGTTAAAACCGACAATGGAAAAGTTCTTGACTCTAGATTTTCATTGAACCACTCTGCACCAGCAATTGAGCTTTCAGAGGTGTGCCTTACTTCCATAAAGGAAGTTATACATCCCCTGGACACTACGAAAGATTTTAGTGCTATCTCTACAGCAAGAGTGGACAATGCTAGCCTGAAGAAAAGACTCACTTTTGAGGAGGCTATCTGGGGAGCATGAAGAACATTTGATTTCTTCTCTGCACCTATTACTGTTTGAGTTCTGTTTAAGTAAACAGGGCTGTAATTCTTGTAATCGCATCACATTTGCTGTGCCTTCAAAGAGGCGATGGAAGATTATTTTCTCAGGCCTTGGGTATGTATGCATGTATTTCTTTATCAAGAAAAGGGTGGGGATTTTTCACCTTTTGGGGAGTGATGCCCTGATACTGACACCATGCTGCCCATATTTTGCAATCATTAAAAGGGCAGCCCCTGGCCATATAGAAAACAATTTTCAGGCTCATAAAGCAGTCCAGCGCAGTCTCGGAGCACTACAGGGTCTGAGGATTGTGGTCTTCAAGCCCTAGCAATGTCTCTGTTTGTGAACCACCAAGCCCAACCCCAACAGAGTAGCTCAGTACCTGTCTGCATCTATCCCCTCAGACATAAAGAAGAACCAGCTTGGGATTCCGTGACCAAGCCCACCGAGCACCTGGCCCACGCATGAAGGTGTACCCCATCCCAGACCAGGGTCACTCTTTCACAGAACCAAACAGTGTGGATCAGATCCTTTTGTTGTGACATGTAGCGCAGACTCCCTCGAGAGATCACCACCCCCATCCTCCACAGTCTCTCCAGTGTATAATAGAGCCTGTGCAAATATTTACAAATCTTTCCATTGTATGAGATGAAACTGTGAGGCAGTGGACATTTCAGGGGGGTGGGGGGGGATGCACAAGCTTTTCTCCAGTCATCAGTTAGAGGTCCCAGGTCTTCATCCCACATCCTTCATAGGCTAGTAAAGCAGTCGCGAGTGCTGTATACCTGGGAGATTGTGTGGCTAGCCAGGTCACCCATAAGTATTTTAGCCTCCAAAAGGCTGTGGTATGGCAGGTCATCGAGGCCCCCTCCCCACCACCTCCCAACATACTAATGGCATGTTGAAGCTGCAGTTACCGGAACAACTGTGAGCAATGCAAGTTATATTTTTCTTGCAACTCCAAAAAAGATTTCTACCTAACATGATGTCTCCCAGTGTCGAAATGCCTAGGATATTCTAGTGTCTGAAGTCCTTTAGGGCTTTGACCTGCAGTGCCTGGGTACTGTGCCAGATGGGAGTTTATGTAGGAGGGGGTATCTCCTTCATAGCCTATCTCTTGGTCTAATTTATTACAATGAGGTGGGAGGCCTTGTACTAAAATAGGTTTGGGATCACAGTGTCACCTTCATACAGGGATTCGTAACATTTGGTGAGTGCAATCCACGGCGTATGGTGGCTCACCAAGAAAATCCACAGTAGTGAGTATTTTCTTGAAGAAAAAGGATGAAAGGAGGAATGGGTAGCTCGCAGCTGGTATAGGAGGCAGGACAAAACAACCATCTTAATTTTAGCTGAGCGTCAAGAGTATGGAGAACAGCACGGTCTCCTAAAACCTGAAGTCCTGAGACACTCGCTCCAAGTGAGGCTGGATATTGTAGTTACATACACTCCCAAATATTGGATGCCCTCTCAAAGGATCGGTCTGAGGGGCACTCTACCGGGTGAACGGAGGACTTGGCTTCGACTGTAAGCCCTGTCAAGGCTCTGGAAACTCAAGTATCTGAAGCATGTGGGGCCCACACGGGTAGTAAGTTGATCCTATCCGAGACCCCGGGGCCAACTCAAATCCCCTGACCAGGGTGCCCCCCCTCAGCTACCCTGCCAAAGATTTGATTCTTCCAGAGTGATTCTTGAGGAGCCCCCTAAATGACTTAAAGAACGCCATTGGAAAGGCGTTAGGTCCTGGGGATTTGCCTAACTGGAGCGGAGACTGAGCCTCCCACAGCTCCTCGCATATGAAATCCCTGTCCATAGACTCCCATTCAAAGTCCTATTAGGAGCGCATGAACAGATTGTTAGTCATGGAGTGCCTCTGGATCCAGCTCAGGCGGCATAGCATTTTAAGCCTCATAGTAGGCAGCAAAACAATGCGCAGTGGCCTCCTCCTGCGTCCACCTAAACCACCCTTCTGTAATATATGTAATAGGTGCCCTGCCTGCCACATTAGTACCAAGCCAGTGAGGTCTTGCTAGTTTTGTCACCCCTCTGATATTTGTGGCTCTGGTTAGCAAGCCAGCCGTTCCCAGATTCATCTAGGAGTATTTATTGGAGTATCTCTTGATGGTGGAGCGAGTCTGCCAGCACCGTAGAGGAACGGACTGGTGTGAGCAGACTCTAGGTCCCGAATACAGATCTCCAGATATGTAATGTTCGATGGCATCTGTCGCTGTAGATACGCATGTTCTGCAATAGCTCGCCATCTGGTGTTGGGCCGGAGTGTTACAAGTTGTTTTTCTTCGAAGAAGTCTTTCGAGTCACGGGACCGAGTGACTCCTCCTTTTGTCTCCATTGCGCATGGGCGTCGACTCCATCCTCGATTGTTTTTTTTCCGCCATCGGGTTCGGACGTGTTCCTGTCGCTCCGAGTTTCGGAACAGAAAAAATAGTTAATTTCGGAAGATTTTCGTCGGTATTGTTGCGTTCGGGATCGGCATACTTACATTCAACACCGCATCGAAGATCGAAGAGCTCCGGTGCCCTTCGGGGTAATTTTTCGATCCTCCGTCGGGGCCTGGTCGGCCCGACCGCAAGCTGAAGAACGCCGATGGAACGGACCCCGTTCCGTTTCTGCCCCAAATGCCACAATAAATACCCCTACACAGACCAACACTTGGTCTGCAACCTGTGCCTGTCACCTGAGCACAGCGAAGACACCTGCGAGGCCTGTCGTGCGTTCCGGTCCCGAAAAACACTCCGAGACCGTCGAGCCAGAAGACTTCAAATGGCGTCCGCACCGACAGCCCGACGGGAGTTCGAGGAACAGGAAGAGGAAGGTACCTTCTCGATCCAAGACTCAGACTCCGAAGGATTCGACGATACACAAACCGTGAGTAAGACGTCGAAAACCACACAAAGAAACATTTACAAGGCCCAGGGGACGCCACTGCCACCAGGCCATGGCTCAACCCATAAAATCGGTGACCGACCGTCGGCACCGAAAAAGGCCCAAACAGTGCCGAGATCGTCCGACTCCGGTCGAGACACCGGCACGCAGCCTTCTCGGGACCGAGAAAGTGCTGGAGACAAGCCTCGACACCGAGATGCCGGTGTGGACACGGCTCGACGCCGAGACAGCGGCACCGAAACAGATCGACGCCGAGAGGTTTCGGCCCCGAAAAGGAAAAAAGTCACCTCGGAGCCGAAAAAACACGCAGACACAGTTTCGACGCCGAAACAAACTGCAAGCGACCCAGCTTCAGGCTCTTATACAGAAGAGCACTCGCTAACCTCCCAAATGCAGAAGCATAGGTTTGAGGAAGAGCTACAAGCAACTGATGCGGACCATACGCAAAAGCGTATCTTCATTCAGCAGGGGACAGGAAAAATAAGCACCCTTCCCCCCATTAGGAGAAAGAGAAGGTTGGAGTTCCAGACGGAACAAGCACCACAACCAAAAGTGGTGAAAAGAGTTACACCACCACCCTCTCCTCCGCCCGTGATTAACGTTTCACCAGCACAAACGCCATCACACTCCCCAGCTCACACCACCATGAGCCAGGGTGACCAAGACCAGGACGCATGGGACCTATACGACGCCCCAGTGTCAGATAACAGCCCAGAGGCATACCCTACAAAACCATCTCCACCAGAAGACAGCACCGCGTACTCTCAGGTGGTGGCTAGAGCAGCACAATTTCACAACGTAAGCCTCCACTCAGAACAGGTCGAGGATGATTTCCTGTTCAACACACTCTCCTCCACCCACAGCTCCTACCAAAGCCTGCCTATGCTCCCTGGTATGCTCCGGCACGCAAAAGACATATTTAAGGACCCGGTCAAAAGTAGGGCAATCACACCAAGGGTGGAAAAAAAGTATAAGCCGCCTCCTACAGACCCGGCTTTCATCACAACACAGCTGCCACCAGACTCTGTTGTTGTAGGAGCAGCTAGGAAAAGGGCCAACTCTCACACATCTGGAGATGCACCACCCCCAGATAAAGAAAGCCGCAAGTTTGATGCAGCTGGTAAAAGATTTGCTGCACAAGCTGGAGACCAGTGGCGCATCGCGAACTCCCAGGCACTACTTGCGCGCTATGACAGAGCCCACTGGGACGAGATGCAACATCTCATTGAACATCTGCCCAAAGACTTCCAAAATAGGGCAAAACAAGTGGTTGAGGAGGGACAGGCCATCTCCAACAACCAGATCCGCTCCTCCATGGACGCTGCAGATACAGCTGCACGGACAATTAATACATCTGTAACTATCAGAAGGCATGCATGGCTCCGAACGTCTGGATTTAAACCAGAGATTCAACAAGCAGTTCTCAATATGCCTTTTAATGAAAAAGAACTGTTCGGTACAGAAGTGGACACAGCGATTGAGAAACTCAAAAAAGATACGGACACTGCCAAAGCCATGGGCGCACTCTACTCCCCGCAGAGCAGAGGGAATTACAGCTCATTCCGTAAAACGCCCTTTCGAGGGGGGTTTCGGGGTCAAAGCACACAAGCCAGCACCTCACAAGCCACACCGTCCAGTTACCAAGGACAGTATAGAGGAGGTTTTCGGGGACAATATAGAGGAGGGCAATTCCCTAGAAATAGAGGAAGATTCCAAAGCCCCAAAACCCCTACTACTAAACAGTGACTCACATGTCACTCACCCCCTCCACACAACACCAGTGGGGGGACGAATAGGTCATTATTACAGAGCATGGGAGAAAATCACTACAGACACTTGGGTTCTAGCAATTATCCAACATGGTTACTGCATAGAATTTCTACAGTTCCCTCCAAACATACCACCAAAAGCACAAAATTTAACAACACACCATTCCAATCTCCTAGAGATAGAAGTGCAGGCACTATTGCAAAAGAATGCAATCGAATTAGTGCCAAACACACAAATAAACACAGGAGTTTACTCCCTGTACTTTCTGATACCAAAGAAGGACAAAACACTGAGACCAATCCTAGACCTCAGAGTAGTCAACACTTTCATCAAATCAGACCACTTCCACATGGTCACACTACAAGAAGTATTGCCATTGCTAAAGCTGCACGACTACATGGCAACTTTAGACCTCAAGGATGCTTATTTCCATATACCAATTCACCCATCGCACAGGAAATACCTAAGGTTTGTATTCAAAGGAATACATTACCAATTCAAGGTACTGCCTTTCGGATTAACAACCGCACCAAGAGTCTTTACCAAATGTCTAGCGGTAGTCGCTGCACACATCAGAAGGCAGCAAATACATGTGTTCCCATATCTAGACGACTGGCTAATCAAGGCCCATTCGTTAATAGAGTGCTCAAATCACACAAATCATATCATACAAACCCTCTTCAAACTAGGGTTCACCGTCAATTTCACAAAATCCAAGATTCGGCCACGCAAGGTGCAACAATACCTGGGAGCCATAATAGACACATCAAAAGGAGTAGCCACTCCAAGTCCACAAAGAATTCAAAATTTCAACACCATCATACAACGCATGTATCCAACACAAAGGATACAAGCAAAGATGGTATTACAACTCCTAGGCATGATGTCATCATGCATAGCCATTGTCCCAAACGCAAGACTGCACATGAGGCCCTTACAACAATGCCTAGCATCACAGTGGTCTCAAGCACAGGGTCACCTTCTAGATCTGGTGTTAATAGACCGCCAAACTTACCTCTCGCTTCTGTGGTGGAACAACATAAATTTAAACAAGGGGCGGCCTTTTCAAGACCCAGTGCCACAATACGTAATAACAACAGATGCTTCCATGACAGGGTGGGGAGCACACCTCGATCAACACAGCATACAAGGACAATGGAACGTACATCAAACAAAACTGCATATCAATCACCTAGAACTTCTTGCAGTTTTTCAAGCACTAAAAGCTTTCCAACCAATAATAGTTCACAAATACATTCTCGTCAAAACAGACAACATGACAACAATGTATTATCTAAACAAGCAGGGAGGGACGCACTCCACGCAGTTAAGCATGTTAGCACAAAAAATTTGGCATTGGGCAATTCACAACCAAATTCGCCTAATTGCACAGTTTATACCAGGGATACAAAATCAACTCGCAGACAATCTCTCTCGAGATCACCAACAGGTCCACGAATGGGAAATTCACCCCCAAATACTGAACACTTATTTCAAACTCTGGGGAACACCTCAGATAGACTTGTTTGCGACAAGGGAGAACGCAAAATGCCAAAACTTCGCATCCAGATACCCACACAAACAATCCCAAGGCAATGCCCTATGGATGAACTGGTCAGGGATATTTGCTTACGCTTTTCCTCCTCTCCCTCTCCTTCCTTACCTGGTAAACAAACTCAGTCAAAGCAAACTCAAACTCATATTGATAGCACCAACTTGGGCAAGGCAACCCTGGTACACAACGCTGCTAGACCTATCAGTGGTACCCTGCATCAAATTGCCCAACAGGCCAGATCTGTTGACACAGCACAACCAAAAGATCAGACACCCAGATCCAGCATCGCTGAATCTAGCAATCTGGCTCCTGAAATCCTAGAATTCGGGCACTTACAACTTACCCAAGAATGTATGGAAGTCATAAAACAAGCAAGAAGGCCATCCACCAGGCACTGCTATGCAAGTAAATGGAAGAGGTTTGTTTGCTACTGCCATATTAATCAAATACAACCATTACACACAACTCCAGAACATGTAGTGGGTTACTTGCTTCACTTACAAAAATCTAACCTAGCTTTCTCTTCCATTAAGATTCACCTTGCAGCAATATCTGCATACCTGCAGACTACCTATTCAACTTCCCTATATAAAATACCAGTCATTAAAGCATTCATGGAGGGCCTTAGGAGAATTATACCACCAAGAACACTACCTGTTCCTTCATGGAACCTAAATGTTGTCCTAACTAGACTTATGGGTCCACCTTTTGAACCCATGCACTCCTGCGACATACAGTTCCTAACCTGGAAGGTGGCATTTCTCATCGCCATTACTTCCCTGAGAAGAGTAAGCGAGATTCAGGCGTTTACTATACAGGAACCTTTTATACAACTACACAAAAATAAAGTCGTCCTAAGGACCAATCCTAAATTTTTGCCAAAGGTTATTTCACCGTTCCATCTAAATCAAACAGTGGAACTTCCGGTGTTCTTTCCACAGCCAGATACCGTAGCTGAAAGGGCACTACATACATTAGATGTCAAAAGAGCATTAATGTATTACATTGACAGAACAAAGAACATCAGAAAGACTAAACAACTCTTTATTGCATTTCAAAAACCTCATGCAGGAAACCCAATTTCAAAACAAGGTATAGCCAGATGGATAGTTAAATGCATCCAAATCTGCTACCTTAAAGCTAAACGACAGCTGCCCATTACACCAAGGGCACACTCAACCAGAAAGAAAGGTGCTACCATGGCCTTTCTAGGAAACATCCCAATGCAAGAAATATGTAAGGCAGCCACATGGTCTACGCCTCACACATTCACCAAGCACTACTGTGTAGACGTGTTATCCGCACAACAAGCCACAGTAGGTCAAGCTGTATTAAGGACATTATTTCAGACTACTTCCACTCCTACAGGCTGATCCACCGCTTTTGGGGAAATAACTGCTTACTAGTCTATTGCAGAACATGCGTATCTACAGCGACAGATGCCATCGAACTGAAAATGTCACTTACCCAGTGTACATCTGTTCGTGGCATCAGTCGCAGTAGATTCGCATGTGCCCACCCGCCTCCCCGGGAGCCTGTAGCAGTTTGGAAGTTACCTTCAATTATTTATATATGTATCATCTCAACCTTAAATAAGTGCATACTTAGTCACTCCATTGCATGGGCACTATTACTACAATTCAACTCCTACCTCACCCTCTGCGGGGAAAAACAATCGAGGATGGAGTCGACGCCCATGCGCAATGGAGACAAAAGGAGGAGTCACTCGGTCCCGTGACTCGAAAGACTTCTTCGAAGAAAAACAACTTGTAACACTCCGGCCCAACACCAGATGGCGAGCTATTGCAGAACATGCGAATCTACTGCGACTGATGCCACGAACAGATGTACACTGGGTAAGTGACATTTTCATTCCTGCCTGCGCCTCCTGTACTGGCTGGTAATATGGTTAATGAAGACACTCCCCCCGACCAACACCCCTGATCCTGCAAGTGTAGGGTCCACCACGCATCCATCTGACGGATGGCCTGGTGGAACCGTCCAAGGGGAGATTGACCGCAGCACCGTCTCTGGACTCCCTGCTCTGCCCCAGTCCACCACCCCAATGAAGTCACTGCCAGAACACAGTCCGTGGAAAACTGTCACTAAGCCCCCAGAATTATTAAAGTTTGGTGTAAGCGGGGGGTTGGGGGGTGGCGGTATATATTCTGGCTAATGATATATGGCACCTGTGGCGAAGACCAGATATCTCCATGTATTGGCCAAGATTGTCATGCCAGACCTTGTTGATAGCAAGAGGGAACCGTTGGTGTAGCAAGGTGGCCGTCCCCTGTGACCCTCTGGTAAACCTAGAGTGATAAAGCTGCGTGTATCCCATGCAAATAAGGAAAGGGCATCTGTACCCCTTAAGTGGAGTTTGTTGTAGATAAGCACTTCTGCAGTGTTTGACCTGTTTCAACACCACCCCTCACTTAAATGAGTCTAAAATGCCATTCATGTTCCAGTTCAAAAGGCGGACCGTGCTCGGAGTCTCAGTAGATAGTGGGGCAGTCAGGATACATGTAGAAATCAAGCTGGGGACTTACCAGGCGAGGCAAGCCTGGCTTAGTATTGAGCGCTTGTGTTCTTAGTGTTGTCTGGTGAGGTGCAAAGAAAACAAGTGTCCCAACCCCACACCTCAAGAAAATGAAGTACCTGTTGTGGAATTAAATAGGAGCTGCCACCAACTGGGCGACCAAATCCCCACTCTGCCCTTTGCACCAATCCCTAAAGCAATGCCAAAAGCCCAGTACAGAGAAAACAAACTGAAGAAGAGAAAGACCAAGGGGGTCCATTTGAGCCTCAGCAAGCTACCCACGTAAAGACAAAGTTATTATGTCGAGAGGAGTGCAGGCACACACATCCGTTCTTGGGTGCCATGCTCCTCACTAGGGTCACAGAGGCTACGGCCGAGGGTCCCCTCGCCCCGGTGCAAGTCACTGGCAGCCCAGGTGTGTGCATGAAGGGCCTCTCGATTTGAGCCAGGGGCTAATTGAGCATTGTGCGCTCTGTGCTGCGCAAGAAAGGGGCAGGAGAGGAGGGACCGCCACCTGCACCACCAACTTCACAGGGTCCCCCCATTGCCTTAAGAGTTAAGTGTTGTGGCACAGCTGCTCATGTAAGCCTCCGGGGCAGCATGAACAGTCCTCCTGTCGCCTGCTGTCCACAGCCCCGACCTCGTGCCCTCCTGAATGTAATTGAGAGCTGGCACCAAATGGCGGCTCTCCTCAGTCCCTAGCTTTCAGGGCAGCACGGATCCTTCTCCAGGGCCTGCTCCTGCGAGACACTGGGCACCGCCGACCTTAGCCCCATCAGTAGTTCCAGGTCTTTCTTAGGAACATGACCAAGTGTTTGGCAGAAATCTTTCAAGAGCCGGTGAAGATAAGGTTTTTCACACCCAGAACTGGAAAAAAATATATAGCGCTGCTCCAGAATACCGATTCTACATCGGAGATCTTGATTCTTCTGACTCATTAGTTCTACACACAGCACAGAAACAAGTGTTTGCGCAAGCACAAGTGATGTACCCCTTCATGGTGAGAGCCAGAAGCTCGATGCCAGAAAGGATGTTGCTGTGGGAGCAACAACACAATGGCATATTGCCAATTCGCTAGGGCTCCTCTGATGTCTTCCAGAGGCGTATAATGCACAAGAAGCAGTGGGTTGGGTCAGGAGACAAGACGAGCGCAAACACTTTTTTGTGTCTTAGATGAAGCTGAAACTGATTCCAGGGAAGTGAACACCCAGCTTCACCCTACGTAGACATGCATGGCCAAGAGTTATGCAGATAATGTCCAGAGGTCCACCAACACGTTATCAGTGTTCCCTTTCACTTTGAGTACATATAGGGGCCTCAGTTATCATGCTTGACAAAATAGGTGGGATGGGTTCTATAAATGTTATTGGGGTAGATGCTGTCTGCAAAGTCTTGGTTTCGGTGTGCATAGACTACTGGAATTGGTAAAGCTCCCATTAATCTTCAGTGTTCAGGCTAACAGCAGCAGTTCTTTCTAGCAGGATAAGCCTAAGACGTCCTTCTCTATAGAGAATTCAAAGATAACAGTTGTGGAACAAGTGGAGGTGTCTCTAGAAAAGTAGTGAATTGCCAACCATCCACCCTCCTCTATCACACAACTCCTGCGGGTTATTGGTTCCCAGGTGGGAGAAAATGACTACAGTCAAGTGGGTTCTTTGGTGGTACAGCAGAGATGCTGCTTGGAGTTCCACGCCACCAAACATACCACCATGACATCACGCACTCAATCATGAACGTAAACTACTGCAGGAGAAATTAAAAGCACTTCTCAGCGAGGTAGCCATTAAATCAGTGCTAACGCATCAGTGGAGCCAAGGATTGTACTCCTTGTACTTCCTCATTCCAAAGAACTATGGTACTTAGTGGCCTATACTAGCCTTCTCCTCATTAAACGTCTGCATATAACTGGCTAGAGGTGGGCCCTGTACATTTTTGCTGCAGTGGCATTAGTTTGTTTCCCTTTATTGATGATTGGTTAATAAAGAGAGGCTGGAAATTAGCAGTGTTCAGAACACACTTAAGTCATCGCTCCTGCTTTAGTCACTTCTGCCCTCATTAGATCCAGCCCTCCCTAGGTGCAGTATTAAATTCTCAGTTAAGTCCTGTCCCAATAAAGAGCGGGCGATGGCGTTTAAAAAAAAAAAAACAAAAAAAAGCTACGACTTTTTTTTATTATTTATTTTAAGATCTCACATCCTCTAATTTTGAGAACCGTAATGAAAATGTTGTGGATGATCGCCTTACCAATAGCTGTAGTGCTGCACTCTGTGCTGTATTTGCACCCACTTTAGGAGTCTGTCCAGGCAATAGTCACAAGTGATGGGTTAATTGGGAGACCTAGTGTTGGTGGAGCTTGCGAGTTCAGCACACTCGCACAACACGACAAAAAGTTGACATCTGGAAGACCATTTCCAGCCCCAGAGGTCCAGGTGACCATCACCAAAGGTGGGAGTGGACACCTTATCAAAATTACTGTTGAATTCCATACAAAAATGTCAAACCAATATTCAAAAGCTGACCGTTAATTCTTGGCTTTTTTTTTATACGCTCCTCCAAAAGAGAACAGTCTTGGATTGAGTTCAGAAACTCTGAGGACTCACTTTCCCCAGCTGTCAGCATTGACCTAAATGATCTGGCATTTGGACTGGTTCAGATGCAGAACCTAGGGTAAAATTCTATTGGGATGGGGAACAGCTTTACAAACCTGCTTTTCTGGATGAATTAAAAAGAACACTAGTGCAAAATAAATCCAAAAGTACTTCAACATTACTTCCACAAATGGTGGATTCCCACAGATGATGTATATGCCACAGTAGAAAACAAAGATGCCCGAGTATCTCTCGGAGGGACCCACAGACACCCAAACTTCAAGGAAATTAACCTAACGATTTTGCCCCCAAGTACCTTAGAAGGGTACCTCAGATGGGTACCTCAGAATACCTGATAAATGTTTTATATTTGAACTATATAAGTAGACCCCATAAAGCATTGGTGCATTAGCATACCCATCCATTGGACTACAGTTAGCAGCAGAAGCTACTTGCATGCAGCACAGACAGCATATGTCTAAGATTCCAGTCATCAATGCATTCAAATAGGGAAATCGTCCAAGGACATCACTGGTCCCCCACAAGGAACCTCAATTGCTCCATGCACTACATTTTGAAACACTGTTGTGAAATGCATAAACTTTCCTGGAAGATTGTATTTCTTGTGCAGTCACTTCTTAGTGAAAAGTAAGTGAGATAAAGGCATTAGCAGTTGAAGAGATGTACAGGGATAGTTGTCCTAAGGGCAAATCAATGTTACCTAAGTATAGTAGTTTACATCTTTTTTATATGAACGAAATCATTTACACCCAGAGACAGGAAGGACATTACCTATATTAGATGTTTTAAGAGCTCTTTTGCGTTACATTAGCATCATCCATTAAGAAGACAAAGCATCTTTGTTGCATGCACAAAACCTCAATTGCAAAACCCAATTTTCAAGTCAAGCCACGCGAGGTAGCTAGTTAAAGGTATTCATTTATGTTGGCTAAAGCAAATAGTATTCCGTATACTGCTCCTAGAGCTCATTCTAACAAGACAAATGAGTCCCAATAGCTATTAGGAGACTAACGGCTAACATATATACATAAGTAAGACTGCCATATGGTCAACAATACATAATTTACTGGTAGTATTCTGTGGGTGTGCTCTCTGTGCATGAGGCCGAACATGGACAAACTGCTTAAAGCTTCATTTACACATTGCTTGCTACCCACCCCATTTCAGAGTGCAGTGCTGCATAGTGTATGCACGTCACATACAGTAACACTTTCTACAGACTAAAAGTGGTTTCTGTGTGACTATTGGTTAACATTGTAATGGTGTTAATGTGCCTTCCCCTGATGTGGGTTCATTTTTCAGATGTTCTCGCACTATATGCTCATTCACAGTGGACTTGTACATAGTTAATGTAGTGCCTCGTGTTACTCCACTCACTTTATGCTTTCTTTGGGTAGAAACAGATGTAAGTGGAGTTGTTGTCCTGGTGTATTTTAGGCTTGAGCAAGGAGACATGGGATCTCTTGAGACTAGAAATGTCTTTTCAGAACAAGAACTTTCATACAGTGAAGTCCATCTCCAGCACGACAAGCTGCACACTGATTGTTACAGACAGGGTAAGTAGCAGTTTTCTTATGCTTGTGGTCCAAAGCTGATTGCCAGCTAAAGGAACAGTGGCACTGCTCCCGGTCTGGCATTCTCCTCTTATTAATTATTTAAATCTTGGACCAATCACTCCATTGGACCGTGCCTCTATTCCCTTGTTTGCAAGCTAAGTGACTAGGCATTTACATTTGATAACTAAATGAACTCTTCAAGAGGCCTTGTTGGAGTTGCCAAGTTTTTGGCCAGATCCTTAAAGCTATGTTTACAGGTGCAATATTTTGTTTTGCGCTTGTAAAAAGATTTACTGACAAGATTGTTGTCATTAAATCTACTCATGGACTGGAAATGGTGCGAAAGCGATAGTTTCAAAACTGAAATGTCCAGTGAATTTGCATACACCCACAAACATGTTTGAGTAGACACGTGCTCCCTCCACCTCCTTCCTAGTCTGGAAAATTTTGGAAATTGCCATGAGTAAAATTATTTTAGGAAAAAATACTTTTTCCTTTCACCCACAGAGAAATGTAACTGAATCTGTACTTGATCAGCAGATTTTCAAATGAGGAAATATACAGTTGTATAGTACTCATGCAAAAATTAAATTTATATAGGTTTGTTGTGGCGTCGGCTGGAAACGTGCAACTCACATGTCCAGTTTTATTCATTGTAACCTTTGTGTATGTCTGGCAGCACTAAATCTGTACAGACTGTGTACTTTTGTGACTATATAATTCTAAATAAGTTTATTTTGGCAGAAACCCAAAAAGTTCCAAAAATAAATATTAATAGCACAGAATAATAAAACAAAGTAAAATATCCGCGCCATACAACAGACAAGAGACAGTTGGCAGCATGAGTTAGTGATAAACACTACATATCAGTACTACGAGCTGAAAAGATAAAGGTCTTACAGCGACTGTTAAAAAAGAAAAGAAAAAAAAAGCAAGCCATTAATCCCTATAACCCATGAGTGAATAACTGCTAGATCCAAGTCATTTGACCACTGATAGTCTTTTAGCCCGCATCGACCCTAAAATTACAGCTACTCTGCAAGCGTGCAGGATACAAGGGTTCGTTCTCAGGCACCTCTGGGCAACAGAATGGCTAGTGGTGCCCAGCTGTTTACAGATCAGAGCCAAACATTCAGAGTAGAACTGGGCATATGAGCAGGACATGTGGAACAGACTCAACATGGTCATTACAAAAGGGACACTTAGCGGACTCAGACCCAGCATATTTTACAGTAAAGGACTGTAGGAAGTTGGCTCTGCATGTGCTATTTCAAAGTAAGGAATAGCATGCACAGAGTCCAAGGGTTCCCCTTAGAGGTAAGATAGTGGCAAAAAGAGATAATACTAATGCTCTATTTTGTGGTAGTGTGGTCGAGCAGTAGGCTTATCAAAGGAGTAGTGTTAAGCATTTGTTGTACATACACACAGGCAATAAATGAGGAACACACACTCAGAGACAAATCCAGCCAATAGGTTTTGTTATAGAAAAATATCTTTTCTTGGTTTATTTTAAGAACCACAGGTTCAAATTCTACATGTAATATCTCATTTGAAAGGTATTGCAGGTAAGTACTTTAGGAACTTTGAATAATTACAGTAGCATTTATACTTTTTACATAAAACACAAATAGCTGTTTTAAAAGTGGACACTGCAATTTTCACAGTTCCTGGGGGAGGTAAAATATTGTTAGTTTTAACAGGTAAGTAAGTCACTTACAGGTCTCAGTTTTGGGTCCAAGGTAGCCTACCGTTGGGGGTTCAGAGCAACCCCAAAGTTATCACACCAGCAGCTCAGGGCCGGT